>NW_027363297.1:0-600000 GCF_046119375.1 Phyllobates terribilis
ATTGTAAATGCACAAACAGTAATATCTCCACATTGCAAGGTGCAATTCTGAAATTTTTTGCTTTTTCCTGCTAATCCTAGCATGATAAAGAAGATTCAAAGAGAGTGAGATGCCAGCTCCTTTCATTCAGTCAGTAGCTTCAAACATTTCTGGTATATGAATAACATGATGTTTTTCAATGGCAAAAATCAATGAATATTGTAAATGCACAAACAGTAATTTCTCCGCATTGCAATGTGCAATTCTGAAATTTTTTGCTTTTTCCTGCTAATCCTAGCATGATAAAGAAGATTCAAAGAGAGTGAGATGCCAGCTCCTTTCATTCAGTCAGTAGCTTCAAACATTTCTGGACGTTTTTCAATGGCAAAAATCAATGAATATTGTAAATGCACAAACAGTAATATCTCCACATTGCAAGGTGCAATTCTGAAATTTTTTGCTTTTTCCTGCTAATCCTGGCATGATAAAGAAGATTCAAAGAGAGTGAGATGCCAGCTCTTTTCATTCAGTCAGTAGCTTCAAACATTTCTGGTATATGAATAACGATGTTTTTCAATGGCAAAAATCAATGAATATTGTAAATGCACACACAGTAATTTCTCCGCATTGCAAGGTGCAATTCTGAAATTTGTTGCTTTTTCCTGCTAATCCTAGCATGATAAAGAAGATTCAAAGAGAGTGAGATGCCAGCTCCTTTCATTCAGTCAGTAGCTTCAAACATTTCTGGACGTTTTTCAATGGCAAAAATCAATGAATATTGTAAATGCACAAACAGTAATATCTCCACATTGCAAGGTGCAATTCTGAAATTTTTTGCTTTTTCCTGCTAATCCTGGTATGATAAAGAAGATTCAAAGAGAGTGAGATGCCAGCTCTTTTCATTCAGTCAGTAGCTTCAAACATTTCTGGTATATGAATAACATGTTTTTCAATGGCAAAAATCAATGAATATTGTAAATGCACAAACAGTAATATCTCCACATTGCAAGGTGCAATTCTGAAATTTTTTGCTTTTTCCTGCTAATCCTAGCATGATAAAGAAGATTCAAAGAGAGTGAGATGCCAGCTCCTTTCATTCAGTCAGTAGCTTCAAACATTTCTGGACGTTTTTCAATGGCAAAAATCAATGAATATTGTAAATGCACAAACAGTAATATCTCCACATTGCAAGGTGCAATTCTGAAATTTTTTGCTTTTTCCTGCTAATCCTGGCATGATAAAGAAGATTCAAAGAGAGTGAGATGCCAGCTCTTTTCATTCAGTCAGTAGCTTCAAACATTTCTGGTATATGAATAACGATGTTTTTCATTGGCAAAAATCAATGAATATTGTAAATGCACACACAGTAATTTCTCCGCATTGCAAGGTGCAATTCTGAAATTTTTTGCTTTTTCCTGCTAATCCTAGCATGATAAAGAAGATTCAAAGAGAGTGAGATGCCAGCTCCTTTCATTCAGTCAGTAGCTTCAAACATTTCTGGACGTTTTTCAATGGCAAAAATCAATGAATATTGTAAATTCACAAACAGTAATATCTCCACATTGCAACGTGCAATTCTGAAATTTTTTGCTTTTTCCTGCTCCTCTTAGCATGATAAAGAAGATTCAAAGAGAGTGAGATGCCAGCTCTTTTCATTCAGTCAGTAGCTTCAAACATTTCTGGTATATGAATAACATGATGTTTTTCAATGGCAAAAATCAATAAATATTGTAAATGCACAAACAGTAATTTCTCCACATTGCAAGGTGCAATTCTGAAATTTTTTGCTTTTTCCTGCTAATCCTAGCATGATAAAGAAGATTCAAAGAGAGTGAGATGCCAGCTCCTTTCATTCAGTCAGTAGCTTCAAACATTTCTGGACGTTTTTCAATGGCAAAAATCAATGAATATTGTAAATGCACAAACAGTAATATCTCCACATTGCAAGGTGCAATTCTGAAATTTTTTGCTTTTTCCTGATAATCCTGGCATGATAAAGAAGATTCAAAGAGAGTGAGATGCCAGCTCTTTTCATTCAGTCAGTAGCTTCAAACATTTCTGGTATATGAATAACATGTTTTTCAATGGCAAAAATCAATGAATATTGTAAATGCACAAACAGTAATATCTCCACATTGCAAGGTGCAATTCTGAAATTTTTTGCTTTTTCCTGCTAATCCTAGCATGATAAAGAAGATTCAAAGAGAGTGAGATGCCAGCTCCTTTCATTCAGTCAGTAGCTTCAAACATTTCTGGTATATGAATAACATGATGTTTTTCAATGGCAAAAATCAATGAATATTGTAAATGCACAAACAGTAATTTCTCCGCATTGCAATGTGCCATTCTGAAATTTTTTACTTTTTCCTGCTAATCCTGGCATGATAAAGAAGATTCAAAGAGAGTGAGATGCCAGCTCTTTTCATTCAGTCAGTAGCTTCAAACATTTCTGGTATATGAATAACATGTTTTTCAATGGCAAAAATCAATGAATATTGTAAATGCACAAACAGTAATATCTCCACATTGCAAGGTGCAATTCTGAATTTTTTTGCTTTTTCCTGCTAATCCTAGCATGATAAAGAAGATTCAAAGAGAGTGAGATGCCAGCTCCTTTCATTCAGTCAGTAGCTTCAAACATTTCTGGTATATGAATAACATGATGTTTTTCAATGGCAAAAATCAATGAATATTGTAAATGCACAAACAGTAATTTCTCCGCATTGCAATGTGCAATTCTGAAATTTTTTGCTTTTTCCTGCTAATCCTAGCATGATAAAGAAGATTCAAAGAGAGTGAGATGCCAGCTCCTTTCATTCAGTCAGTAGCTTCAAACATTTCTGGACGTTTTTCAATGGCAAAAATCAATGAATATTGTAAATGCACAAACAGTAATATCTCCACATTGCAAGGTGCAATTCTGAAATTTTTTGCTTTTTCCTGCTAATCCTGGCATGATAAAGAAGATTCAAAGAGAGTGAGATGCCAGCTCTTTTCATTCAGTCAGTAGCTTCAAACATTTCTGGTATATGAATAACGATGTTTTTCAATGGCAAAAATCAATGAATATTGTAAATGCACACACAGTAATTTTTCCGCATTGCAAGGTGCAATTCTGAAATTTTTTGCTTTTTCCTGCTAATCCTAGCATGATAAAGAAGATTCAAAGAGAGTGAGATGCCAGCTCCTTTCATTCAGTCAGTAGCTTCAAACATTTCTGGACGTTTTTCAATGGCAAAAATCAATGAATATTGTAAATGCACAAACAGTAATATCTCCACATTGCAACGTGCAATTCTGAAATTTTTTGCTTTTTCCTGCTCCTCTTAGCATGATAAAGAAGATTCAAAGAGAGTGAGATGCCAGCTCTTTTCATTCAGTCAGTAGCTTCAAACATTTCTGGTATATGAATAACATGATGTTTTTCAATGGCAAAAATCAATGAATATTGTAAATGCACAAACAGTAATTTCTCCGCATTGCAAGGTGCAATTCTGAAATTTTTTGCTTTTTCCTGCTAATCCTAGCATGATAAAGAAGATTCAAAGAGAGTGAGATGCCAGCTCCTTTCATTCAGTCAGTAGCTTCAAACATTTCTGGACGTTTTTCAATGGCAAAAATCAATGAATATTGTAAATGCACAAACAGTAATTTCTCCGCATTGCAAGGTGCAATTCTGAAATTTTTTGCTTTTTCCTGCTAATCCTAGCATGATAAAGAAGATTCAAAGAGAGTGAGATGCCAGCTCCTTTCATTCAGTCAGTAGCTTCAAACATTTCTGGTATATGAATAACATGATGTTTTTCAATGGCAAAAATCAATGAATATTGTAAATGCACAAACAGTAATTTCTCCGCATTGCAAGGTGCAATTCTGAAATTTTTTGCTTTTTCCTGCTAATCCTAGCATGATAAAGAAGATTCAAAGAGAGTGAGATGCCAGCTCCTTTCATTCAGTCAGTAGCTTCAAACATTTCTGGACGTTTTTCAATGGCAAAAATCAATGAATATTGTAAATGCACAAACAGTAATATCTCCACATTGCAAGGTGCAATTCTGAAATTTTTTGCTTTTTCCTGCTAATCCTGGCATGATAAAGAAGATTCAAAGAGAGTGAGATGCCAGCTCTTTTCATTCAGTCAGTAACTTCAAACATTTCTGGTATATGAATAACATGTTTTTCAATGGCAAAAATCAATGAATATTGTAAATGCACAAACAGTAATATCTCCACATTGCAAGGTGCAATTCTGAAATTTTTTGCTTTTTCCTGCTAATCCTAGCATGATAAAAAAGATTCAAAGAGAGTGAGATGCCAGCTCCTTTCATTCAGTCAGTAGCTTCAAACATTTCTGGTATATGAATAACATGATGTTTTTCAATGGCAAAAATCAATGAATATTGTAAATGCACAAACAGTAATTTCTCCGCATTGCAATGTGCAATTCTGAAATTTTTTGCTTTTTCCTGCTAATCCTGGCATGATAAAGAAGATTCAAAGAGAGTGAGATGCCAGCTCTTTTCATTCAGTCAGTAGCTTCAAACATTTCTGGTATATGAATAACGTTTTTCAATGGCAAAAATCAATGAATATTGTAAATGCACAAACAGTAATATCTCCACATTGCAAGGTGCAATTCTGAAATTTTTTGCTTTTTCCTGCTAATCCTAGCATGATAAAGAAGATTCAAAGAGAGTGAGATGCCAGCTCCTTTCATTCAGTCAGTAGCTTCAAACATTTCTGGTATATGAATAACATGATGTTTTTCAATGGCAAAAATCAATGAATATTGTAAATGCACAAACAGTAATTTCTCCGCATTGCAATGTGCAATTCTGAAATTTTTTGCTTTTTCCTGCTAATCCTAGCATGATAAAGAAGATTCAAAGAGAGTGAGATGCCAGCTCCTTTCATTCATTCAGTAGCTTCAAACATTTCTGGACGTTTTTCAATGGCAAAAATCAATGAATATTGTAAATGCACAAACAGTAATATCTCCACATTGCAAGGTGCAATTCTGAAATTTTTTGCTTTTTCCTGCTAATCCTGGCATGATAAAGAAGATTCAAAGAGAGTGAGATGCCAGCTCTTTTCATTCAGTCAGTAGCTTCAAACATTTCTGGTATATGAATAACGATGTTTTTCAATGGCAAAAATCAATGAATATTGTAAATGCACACACAGTAATTTCTCCGCATTGCAAGGTGCAATTCTGAAATTTTTTGCTTTTTCCTGCTAATCCTAGCATGATAAAGAAGATTCAAAGAGAGTGAGATGCCAGCTCCTTTCATTCAGTCAGTAGCTTCAAACATTTCTGGACGTTTTTCAATGGCAAAAATCAATGAATATTGTAAATGCACAAACAGTAATATCTCCACATTGCAAGGTGCAATTCTGAAATTTTTTGCTTTTTCCTGCTAATCCTGGCATGATAAAGAAGATTCAAAGAGAGTGAGATGCCAGCTCTTTTCATTCAGTCAGTAGCTTCAAACATTTCTGGTATATGAATAACATGTTTTTCAATGGCAAAAATCAATGAATATTGTAAATGCACAAACAGTAATTTCTCCGCATTGCAAGGTGCAATTCTGAAATTTTTTGCTTTTTCCTGCGAATCATAGCATGATAAAGAAGATTCAAAGAGAGTGAGGTGCCAGCTCCTTTCATTCAGTCAGTAGCTTCAAACATTTCTGGTATATGAATAACATGTTTTTCAATGGCAAAAATCAATGAATATTGTAAATGCGCAAACAGTAATTTCTCCGCATTGCAAGGTGCAATTCTGAAATTTTTTGCTTTTTCCTGCTAATCCTAGCATGATAAAGAAGATTCAAAGAGAGTGAGATGCCAGCTCCTTTCATTCAGTCAGTAGCTTCAAACATTTCTGGACGTTTTTCAATGGCAAAAATCAATGAATATTGTAAATGCACAAACAGTAATATCTCCACATTGCAAGGTGCAATTCTGAAATTTTTTGCTTTTTCCTGCTAATCCTGGCATGATAAAGAAGATTCAAAGAGAGTGAGATGCCAGCTCTTTTCATTCAGTCAGTAGCTTCAAACATTTCTGGTATATGAATAACATGTTTTTCAATGGCAAAAATCAATGAATATTGTAAATGCACAAACAGTAATTTCTCCGCATTGCAAGGTGCAATTCTGAAATTTTTTGCTTTTTCCTGCTAATCCTAGCATGACAAAGAAGATTCAAAGAGAGTGAGATGCCAGCTCCTTTCATTCAGTCAGTAGCTTCAAACATTTCTGGTATATGAATAACATGATGTTTTTCAATGGCAAAAATCAATGAATATTGTAAATGCACAAACAGTAATTTCTCCGCATTGCAATGTGCAATTCTGAAATTTTTTGCTTTTTCCTGCTAATCCTGGCATGATAAAGAAGATTCAAAGAGAGTGAGATGCCAGCTCTTTTCATTCAGTCAGTAGCTTCAAACATTTCTGGTATATGAATAACATGTTTTTCAATGGCAAAAATCAATGAATATTGTAAATGCACAAACAGTAATATCTCCACATTGCAAGGTGCAATTCTGAAATTTTTTGCTTTTTCCTGCTAATCCTGGCATGATGAAGAAGATTCAAAGAGAGTGAGATGCCAGCTCTTTTCATTCAGTCAGTAGCTTCAAACATTTCTGGTATATGAATAACGATGTTTTTCAAAGGCAAAAATCAATGAATATTGTAAATGCACACACAGTAATTTCTCCGCATTGCAAGGTGCAATTCTGAAATTTTTTGCTTTTTCCTGCTAATCCTAGCATGATAAAGAAGATTCAGAGAGAGTGAGATGCCAGCTCCTTTCATTCAGTCAGTAGCTTCAAACATTTCTGGACGTTTTTCAATGGCAAAAATCAATGAATATTGTAAATGCACAAACAGTAATATCTCCACATTGCAACGTGCAATTCTGAAATTTTTTGCTTTTTCCTGCTCCTCTTAGCATGATAAAGAAGATTCAAAGAGAGTGAGATGCCAGTTCTTTTCATTCAGTCAGTAGCTTCAAACATTTCTGGTATATGAATAACATGATGTTTTTCAATGGCAAAAATCAATGAATATTGTAAATGCACAAACAGTAATTTCTCCGCATTGCAAGGTGCAATTCTGAAATTTTTTGCTTTTTCCTGCTAATCCTAGCATGATAAAGAAGATTCAAAGAGAGTGAGATGCCAGCTCCTTTCATTCAGTCAGTAGCTTCAAACATTTCTGGACGTTTTTCAATGGCAAAAATCAATGAATATTGTAAATGCACAAACAGTAATTTCTCCGCATTGCAAGGTGCAATTCTGAAATTTTTTGCTTTTTCCTGCTAATCCTGGCATGATAAAGAAGATTCAAAGAGAGTGAGATGCCAGCTCTTTTCATTCAGTAAGTAGCTTCAAACATTTCTTGTATATGAATTACATGTTTTTCAATGGCAAAAATCAATGAATATTGTAAATGCACAAACAGTAATATCTCCACATTGCAAGGTGCAATTCTGAAATTTTTTGCTTTTTCCTGCTAATCCTAGCATGATAAAGAAGATTCAAAGAGAGTGAGATGCCAGCTCCTTTCATTCAGTCAGTAGCTTCAAACATTTCTGGTATATGAATAACATGATGTTTTTCAATGGCAAAAATCAATGAATATTGTAAATGCACAAACAGTAATTTCTCCGCATTGCAATGTGCAATTCTGAAATTTTTTGCTTTTTCCTGCTAATCCTAGCATGATAAAGAAGATTCAAAGAGAGTGAGATGCCAGCTCCTTTCATTCAGTCAGTAGCTTCAAACATTTCTGGACGTTTTTCAATGGCAAAAATCAATGAATATTGTAAATGCACAAACAGTAATATCTCCACATTGCAAGGTGCAATTCTGAAATTTTTTGCTTTTTCCTGCTAATCCTGGCATGATAAAGAAGATTCAAAGAGAGTGAGATGCCAGCTCTTTTCATTCAGTCAGTAGCTTCAAACATTTCTGGTATATGAATAACGATGTTTTTCAATGGCAAAAATCAATGAATATTGTAAATGCACACACAGTAATTTCTCCGCATTGCAAGGTGCAATTCTGAAATTTTTTGCTTTTTCCTGCTAATCCTAGCATGATAAAGAAGATTCAAAGAGAGTGAGATGCCAGCTCCTTTCATTCAGTCAGTAGCTTCAAACATTTCTGGACGTTTTTCAATGGCAAAAATCAATGAATATTGTAAATGCACAAACAGTAATATCTCCACATTGCAAGGTGCAATTCTGAAATTTTTTGCTTTTTCCTGCTAATCCTGGCATGATAAAGAAGATTCAAAGAGAGTGAGATGCCAGCTCTTTTCATTCAGTCAGTAGTTTCAAACATTTCTGGTATATGAATAACATGTTTTTCAATGGCAAAAATCAATGAATATTGTAAATGCACAAACAGTAATTTCTCCGCATTGCAAGGTGCAATTCTGAAATTTTTTGCTTTTTCCTGCTAATCCTAGCATGATAAAGAAGATTCAAAGAGAGTGAGATGCCAGCTCCTTTCATTCAGTCAGTAGCTTCAAACATTTCTGGACGTTTTTCAATGGCAAAAATCAATGAATATTGTAAATGCACAAACAGTAATATCTCCACATTGCAAGGTGCAATTCTGAAATTTTTTGCTTTTTCCTGCTAATCCTGGCATGATAAAGAAGATTCAAAGAGAGTGAGATGCCAGCTCTTTTCATTCAGTCAGTAGCTTCAAACATTTCTGGTATATGAATAACATGTTTTTCAATGGCAAAAATCAATGAATATTGTAAATGCACAAACAGTAATTTCTCCGCATTGCAAGGTGCAATTCTGAAATTTTTTGCTTTTTCCTGCTAATCCTAGCATGATAAAGAAGATTCAAAGAGAGTGAGATGCCAGCTCCTTTCATTCAGTCAGTAGCTTCAAACATTTCTGGACGTTTTTCAATGGCAAAAATCAATGAATATTGTAAATGCACAAACAGTAATATCTCCACATTGCAAGGTGCAATTCTGAAATTTTTTGCTTTTTCCTGCTAATCCTGGCATGATAAAGAAGATTCAAAGAGAGTGAGATGCCAGCTCTTTTCATTCAGTCAGTAGCTTCAAACATTTCTGGTATATGAATAACATGTTTTTCAATGGCAAAAATCAATGAATATTGTAAATGCACAAACAGTAATTTCTCAGCATTGCAAGGTGCAATTCTGAAATTTTTTGCTTTTTCCTGCTAATCCTAGCATGATAAAGAAGATTCAAAGAGAGTGAGATGCCAGCTCCTTTCATTCAGTCAGTAGCTTCAAACATTTCTGGTATATGAATAACATGATGTTTTTCAATGGCAAAAATCAATGAATATTGTAAATGCACAAACAGTAATTTCTCCGCATTGCAATGTGCAATTCTGAAATTTTTTGCTTTTTCCTGCTAATCCTAGCATGATAAAGAAGATTCAAAGAGAGTGAGATGCCAGCTCCTTTCATTCAGTCAGTAGCTTCAAACATTTCTGGACGTTTTTCAATGGCAAAAATCAATGAATATTGTAAATGCACAAACAGTAATATCTCCACATTGCAAGGTGCAATTCTGAAATTTTTTGCTTTTTCCTGCTAATCCTGGCATGATAAAGAAGATTCAAAGAGAGTGAGATGCCAGCTCTTTTCATTCAGTCAGTAGCTTCAAACATTTCTGGTATATGAATAACATGTTTTTCAATGGCAAAAATCAATGAATATTGTAAATGCACAAACAGTAATTTCTCCGCATTGCAAGGTGCAATTCTGAAATTTTTTGCTTTTTCCTGCTAATCCTAGCATGATAAAGAAGATTCAAAGAGAGTGAGATGCCAGCTCCTTTCATTCAGTCAGTAGCTTCAAACATTTCTGGTATATGAATAACATGATGTTTTTCAATGGCAAAAATCAATGAATATTGTAAATGCACAAACAGTAATTTCTCCGCATTGCAAGGTGCAATTCTGAAATTTTTTGCTTTTTCCTGCTAATCCTAGCATGATAAAGAAGATTCAAAGAGAGTGAGATGCCAGCTCCTTTCATTCAGTCAGTAGCTTCAAACATTTCTGGACGTTTTTCAATGGCAAAAATCAATGAATATTGTAAATGCACAAACAGTAATATCTCCACATTGCAAGGTGCAATTCTGAAATTTTTTGCTTTTTCCTGCTAATCCTGGCATGATAAAGAAGATTCAAAGAGAGTGAGATGCCAGCTCTTTTCATTCAGTCAGTAGCTTCAAACATTTCTGGTATATGAATAACATGTTTTTCAATGGCAAAAATCAATGAATATTGTAAATGCACAAACAGTAATTTCTCCGCATTGCAAGGTGCAATTCTGAAATTTTTTGCTTTTTCCTGCTAATCCTAGCATGATAAAGAAGATTCAAAGAGAGTGAGATGCCAGCTCCTTTCATTCAGTCAGTAGCTTCAAACATTTCTGGTATATGAATAACATGATGTTTTTCAATGGCAAAAATCAATGAATATTGTAAATGCACAAACAGTAATTTCTCCGCATTGCAATGTGCAATTCTGAAATTTTTTGCTTTTTCCTGCTAATCCTAGCATGATAAAGAAGATTCAAAGAGAGTGAGATGCCAGCTCCTTTCATTCAGTCAGTAGCTTCAAACATTTCTGGACGTTTTTCAATGGCAAAAATCAATGAATATTGTAAATGCACAAACAGTAATATCTCCACATTGCAAGGTGCAATTCTGAAATTTTTTGCTTTTTCCTGCTAATCTTGGCATGATAAAGAAGATTCAAAGAGAGTGAGATGCCAGCTCTTTTCATTCAGTCAGTAGCTTCAAACATTTCTGGTATATGAATAACATGTTTTTCAATGGCAAAAATCAATGAATATTGTAAATGCACAAACAGTAATATCTCCACATTGCAAGGTGCAGTTCTGAAATTTTTTGCTTTTTCCTGCTAATCCTGGCATGATAAAGAAGATTCAAAGAGAGTGAGATGCCAGCTCTTTTCATTCAGTCAGTAGCTTCAAACATTTCTGGTATATGAATAACGATGTTTTTCAATGGCAAAAATCAATGAATATTGTAAATGCACACACAGTAATTTCTCCGCATTGCAAGGTGCAATTCTGAAATTTTTTGCTTTTTCCTGCTAATCCTAGCATGATAAAGAAGATTCAAAGAGAGTGAGATGCCAGCTCCTTTCATTCAGTCAGTAGCTTCAAACATTTCTGGACGTTTTTCAATGGCAAAAATCAATGAATATTGTAAATGCACAAACAGTAATATCTCCACATTGCAACGTGCAATTCTGAAATTTTTTGCTTTTTCCTGCTCCTCTTAGAATGATAAAGAAGATTCAAAGAGAGTGAGATGCCAGCTCTTTTCATTCAGTCAGTAGCTTCAAACATTTCTGGTATATGAATAACATGATGTTTTTCAATGGCAAAAATCAATGAATATTGTAAATGCACAAACAGTAATTTCTCCGCATTGCAAGGTGCAATTCTGAAATTTTTTGCTTTTTCCTGCTAATCCTAGCATGATAAAGAAGATTCAAAGAGAGTGAGATGCCAGCTCCTTTCATTCAGTCAGTAGCTTCAAACATTTCTGGACGTTTTTCAATGGCAAAAATCAATGAATATTGTAAATGCACAAGCAGTAATTTCTCCGCATTGCAAGGTGCAATTCTGAAATTTTTTGCTTTTTCCTGCTAATCCTAGCATGATAAAGAAGATTCAAAGAGAGTGAGATGCCAGCTCCTTTCATTCAGTCAGTAGCTTCAAACATTTCTGGTATATGAATAACATGATGTTTTTCAATGGCAAAAATCAATGAATATTGTAAATGCACAAACAGTAATTTCTCCGCATTGCAAGGTGCAATTCTGAAATTTTTTGCTTTTTCCTGCTAATCCTAGCATGATAAAGAAGATTCAAAGAGAGTGAGATGCCAGCTCCTTTCATTCAGTCAGTAGCTTCAAACATTTCTGGACGTTTTTCAATGGCAAAAATCAATGAATATTGTAAATGCACAAACAGTAATATCTCCACATTGCAAGGTGCAATTCTGAAATTTTTTGCTTTTTCCTGCTAATCCTGGCATGATAAAGAAGATTCAAAGAGAGTGAGATGCCAGCTCTTTTCATTCAGTCAGTAGCTTCAAACATTTCTGGTATATGAATAACATGTTTTTCAATGGCAAAAATCAATGAATATTGTAAATGCACAAACAGTAATATCTCCACATTGCAAGGTGCAATTCTGAAATTTTTTGCTTTTTCCTGCTAATCCTAGCATGATAAAGAAGATTCAAAGAGAGTGAGATGCCAGCTCCTTTCATTCAGTCAGTAGCTTCAAACATTTCTGGTATATGAATAACATGATGTTTTTCAATGGCAAAAATCAATGAATATTGTAAATGCACAAACAGTAATTTCTCCGCATTGCAATGTGCAATTCTGAAATTTTTTGCTTTTTCCTGCTAATCCTGGCATGATAAAGAAGATTCAAAGAGAGTGAGATGCCAGCTCTTTTCATTCAGTCAGTAGCTTCAAACATTTCTGGTATATGAATAACGTTTTTCAATGGCAAAAATCAATGAATATTGTAAATGCACAAACAGTAATATCTCCACATTGCAAGGTGCAATTCTGAAATTTTTTGCTTTTTCCTGCTAATCCTAGCATGATAAAGAAGATTCAAAGAGAGTGAGATGCCAGCTCCTTTCATTCAGTCAGTAGCTTCAAACATTTCTGGTATATGAATAACATGATGTTTTTCAATGGCAAAAATCAATGAATATTGTAAATGCACAAACAGTAATTTCTCCGCATTGCAATGTGCAATTCTGAAATTTTTTGCTTTTTCCTGCTAATCCTAGCATGATAAAGAAGATTCAAAGAGAGTGAGATGCCAGCTCCTTTCATTCAGTCAGTAGCTTCAAACATTTCTGGATGTTTTTCAATGGCAAAAATCAATGAATATTTTAAATGCACAAACAGTAATATCTCCACATTGCAAGGTGCAATTCTGAAATTTTTTGCTTTTTCCTGCTAATCCTGGCATGATAAAGAAGATTCAAAGAGAGTGAGATGCCAGCTCTTTTCATTCAGTCAGTAGCTTCAAACATTTCTGGTATATGAATAACGATGTTTTTCAATGGCAAAAATCAATGAATATTGTAAATGCACACACAGTAATTTCTCCGCATTGCAAGGTGCAATTCTGAAATTTTTTGCTTTTTCCTGCTAATCCTAGCATGATAAAGAAGATTCAAAGAGAGTGAGATGCCAGCTCCTTTCATTCAGTCAGTAGCTTCAAACATTTCTGGACGTTTTTCAATGGCAAAAATCAATGAATATTGTAAATGCACAAACAGTAATATCTCCACATTGCAAGGTGCAATTCTGAAATTTTTTGCTTTTTCCTGCTAATCCTGGCATGATAAAGAAGATTCAAAGAGAGTGAGATGCCAGCTCTTTTCATTCAGTCAGTAGCTTCAAACATTTCTGGTATATGAATAACATGTTTTTCAATGGCAAAAATCAATGAATATTGTAAATGCGCAAACAGTAATTTCTCCGCATTGCAAGGTGCAATTCTGAAATTTTTTGCTTTTTCCTGCTAATCCTAGCATGATAAAGAAGATTCAAAGAGAGTGAGATGCCAGCTCCTTTCATTCAGTCAGTAGCTTCAAACATTTCTGGACGTTTTTCAATGGCAAAAATCAATGAATATTGTAAATGCACAAACAGTAATATCTCCACATTGCAAGGTGCAATTCTGAAATTTTTTGCTTTTTCCTGCTAATCCTGGCATGATAAAGAAGATTCAAAGAGAGTGAGATGCCAGCTCTTTTCATTCAGTCAGTAGCTTCAAACATTTCTGGTATATGAATAACATGTTTTTCAATGGCAAAAATCAATGAATATTGTAAATGCACAAACAGTAATTTCTCCGCATTGCAAGGTGCAATTCTGAAATTTTTTGCTTTTTCCTGCTAATCCTAGCATGATAAAGAAGATTCAAAGAGAGTGAGATGCCAGCTCCTTTCATTCAGTCAGTAGCTTCAAACATTTCTGGACGTTTTTCAATGGCAAAAATCAATGAATATTGTAAATGCACAAACAGTAATATCTCCACATTGCAAGGTGCAATTCTGAAATTTTTTGCTTTTTCCTGCTAATCCTGGCATGATAAAGAAGATTCAAAGAGAGTGAGATGCCAGCTCTTTTCCTTCAGTCAGTAGCTTCAAACATTTCTGGTATATGAATAACATGTTTTTCAATGGCAAAAATCAATGAATATTGTAAATGCACAAACAGTAATTTCTCCGCATTGCAAGGTGCAATTCTGAAATTTTTTGCTTTTTCCTGCTAATCCTAGCATGATAAAGAAGATTCAAAGAGAGTGAGATGCCAGCTCCTTTCATTCAGTCAGTAGCTTCAAACATTTCTGGTATATGAATAACATGATGTTTTTCAATGGCAAAAATCAATGAATATTGTAAATGCACAAACAGTAATTTCTCCGCATTGCAATGTGCAATTCTGAAATTTTTTGCTTTTTCCTGCTAATCCTAGCATGATAAAGAAGATTCAAAGAGAGTGAGATGCCAGCTCCTTTCATTCAGTCAGTAGCTTCAAACATTTCTGGACGTTTTTCAATGGCAAAAATCAATGAATATTGTAAATGCACAAACAGTAATATCTCCACATTGCAAGGTGCAATTCTGAAATTTTTTGATTTTTCCTGCTAATCCTGGCATGATAAAGAAGATTCAAAGAGAGTGAGATGCCAGCTCTTTTCATTCAGTCAGTAGCTTCAAACATTTCTGGTACATGAATAACATGTTTTTCAATGGCAAAAATCAATGAATATTGTAAATGCACAAACAGTAATATCTCCACATTGCAAGGTGCAATTCTGAAATTTTTTGCTTTTTCCTGCTAATCCTAGCATGATAAAGAAGATTCAAAGAGAGTGAGATGCCAGCTCCTTTCATTCAGTCAGTAGCTTCAAACATTTCTGGTATATGAATAACATGATGTTTTTCAATGGCAAAAATCAATGAATATTGTAAATGCACAAACAGTAATTTCTCCGCATTGAAATGTGCAATTCTGAAATTTTTTGCTTTTTCCTGCTAATCCTAGCATGATAAAGAAGATTCAAAGAGAGTGAGATGCCAGCTCCTTTCATTCAGTCAGTAGCTTCAAACATTTCTGGACGTTTTTCAATGGCAAAAATCAATGAATATTTTAAATGCACAAACAGTAATATCTCCACATTGCAAGGTGCAATTCTGAAATTTTTTGCTTTTTCCTGCTAATCCTGGCATGATAAAGAAGATTCAAAGAGAGTGAGATGCCAGCTCTTTTCATTCAGTCAGTAGCTTCAAACATTTCTGGTATATGAATAACGATGTTTTTCAATGGCAAAAATCAATGAATATTGTAAATGCACACACAGTAATTTCTCCGCATTGCAAGGTGCAATTCTGAAATTTTTTGCTTTTTCCTGCTAATCCTAGCATGATAAAGAAGATTCAAAGAGAGTGAGATGCCAGCTCCTTTCATTCAGTCAGTAGCTTCAAACATTTCTGGACGTTTTTCAATGGCAAAAATCAATGAATATTGTAAATGCACAAACAGTAATATCTCCACATTGCAAGGTGCAATTCTGAAATGTTTTGCTTTTTCCTGCTAATCCTGGCATGATAAAGAAGATTCAAAGAGAGTGAGATGCCAGCTCTTTTCATTCAGTCAGTAGCTTCAAACATTTCTGGTATATGAATAACATGTTTTTCAATGGCAAAAATCAATGAATATTGTAAATGCGCAAACAGTAATTTCTCCGCATTGCAAGGTGCAATTCTGAAATTTTTTGCTTTTTCCTGCTAATCCTAGCATGATAAAGAAGATTCAAAGAGAGTGAGATGCCAGCTCCTTTCATTCAGTCAGTAGCTTCAAACATTTCTGGACGTTTTTCAATGGCAAAAATCAATGAATATTGTAAATGCACAAACAGTAATATCTCCACATTGCAAGGTGCAATTCTGAAATTTTTTGCTTTTTCCTGCTAATCCTGGCATGATAAAGAAGATTCAAAGAGAGTGAGATGCCAGCTCTTTTCATTCAGTCAGTAGCTTCAAACATTTCTGGTATATGAATAACATGTTTTTCAATGGCAAAAATCAATGAATATTGTAAATGCACAAACAGTAATTTGTCCGCATTGCAAGGTGCAATTCTGAAATTTTTTGCTTTTTCCTGCTAATCCTAGCATGATAAAGAAGATTCAAAGAGAGTGAGATGCCAGCTCCTTTCATTCAGTCAGTAGCTTCAAACATTTCTGGACGTTTTTCAATGGCAAAAATCAATGAATATTGTAAATGCACAAACAGTAATATCTCCACATTGCAAGGTGCAATTCTGAAATTTTTTGCTTTTTCCTGCTAATCCTGGCATGATAAAGAAGATTCAAAGAGAGTGAGATGCCAGCTCTTTTCCTTCAGTCAGTAGCTTCAAACATTTCTGGTATATGAATAACATGTTTTTCAATGGCAAAAATCAATGAATATTGTAAATGCACAAACAGTAATTTCTCCGCATTGCAAGGTGCAATTCTGAAATTTTTTGCTTTTTCCTGCTAATCCTAGCATGATAAAGAAGATTCAAAGAGAGTGAGATGCCAGCTCCTTTTATTCAGTCAGTAGCTTCAAACATTTCTGGTATATGAATAACATGATGTTTTTCAATGGCAAAAATCAATGAATATTGTAAATGCACAAACAGTAATTTCTCCGCATTGCAATGTGCAATTCTGAAATTTTTTGCTTTTTCCTGCTAATCCTAGCATGATAAAGAAGATTCAAAGAGAGTGAGATGCCAGCTCCTTTCATTCAGTCAGTAGCTTCAAACATTTCTGGACGTTTTTCAATGGCAAAAATCAATGAATATTGTAAATGCACAAACAGTAATATCTCCACATTGCAAGGTGCAATTCTGAAATTTTTTGCTTTTTCCTGCTAATCCTGGCATGATAAAGAAGATTCAAAGAGAGTGAGATGCCAGCTCTTTTCATTCAGTCAGTAGCTTCAAACATTTCTGGTACATGAATAACATGTTTTTCAATGGCAAAAATCAATGAATATTGTAAATGCACAAACAGTAATATCTCCACATTGCAAGGTGCAATTCTGAAATTTTTTGCTTTTTCCTGCTAATCCTGGCATGATAAAAAGATTCAAAGAGAGTGAGATGCCAGCTCTTTTCATTCAGTCAGTAGCTTCAAACATTTCTGGTATATGAATAACGATGTTTTTCAATGGCAAAAATCAATGAATATTGTAAATGCACACACAGTAATTTCTCCGCATTGCAAGGTGCAATTCTGAAATTTTTTGCTTTTTCCTGCTAATCTTAGCATGATAAAGAAGATTCAAAGAGAGTGAGATGCCAGCTCCTTTCATTCAGTCAGTAGCTTCAAACATTTCTGGACGTTTTTCAATGGCAAAAATCAATGAATATTGTAAATGCACAAACAGTAATATCTCCACATTGCAACGTGCAATTCTGAAATTTTTTGGTTTTTCCTGCTCCTCTTAGCATGATAAAGAAGATTCAAAGAGAGTGAGATGCCAGCTCTTTTCATTCAGTCAGTAGCTTCAAACATTTCTGGTATATGAATAACATGATGTTTTTCAATGGCAAAAATCAATGAATATTGTAAATGCACAAACAGTAATTTCTCCGCATTGCAAGGTGCAATTCTGAAATTTTTTGCTTTTTCCTGCTAATCCTAGCATGATAAAGAAGATTCAAAGAGAGTGAGATGCCAGCTCCTTTCATTCAGTCAGTAGCTTCAAACATTTCTGGACGTTTTTCAATGGCAAAAATCAATGAATATTGTAAATGCACAAACAGTAATTTCTCCGCATTGCAAGGTGCAATTCTGAAATTTTTTGCTTTTTCCTGCTAATCCTAGCATGATAAAGAAGATTCAAAGAGAGTGAGATGCCAGCTCCTTTCATTCAGTCAGTAGCTTCAAACATTTCTGGTATATGAATAACATGATGTTTTTCAATGGCAAAAATCAATGAATATTGTAAATGCACAAACAGTAATATCTCCACATTGCAAGGTGCAATTCTGAAATTTTTTGCTTTTTCCTGCTAATCCTGGCATGATAAAGAAGATTCAAAGAGAGTGAGATGCCAGCTCTTTTCATTCAGTCAGTAGCTTCAAACATTTCTGGTATATGAATAACATGTTTTTCAATGGCAAAAATCAATGAATATTGTAAATGCACAAACAGTAATATCTCCACATTGCAAGGTGCAATTCTGAAATTTTTTGCTTTTTCCTGCTAATCCTAGCATGATAAAGAAGATTCAAAGAGAGTGAGATGCCAGGTCCTTTCATTCAGTCAGTAGCTTCAAACATTTCTGGTATATGAATAACATGATGTTTTTCAATGGCAAAAATCAATGAATATTGTAAATGCACAAACAGTAATTTCTCCTCATTGCAATGTGCAATTCTGAAATTTTTTGCTTTTTCCTGCTAATCCTGGCATGATAAAGAAGATTCAAAGAGAGTGAGATGCCAGCTCTTTTCATTCAGTCAGTAGCATCAAACATTTCTGGTATATGAATAACATGTTTTTCAATGGCAAAAATCAATGAATATTGTAAATGCACAAACAGTAATATCTCCACATTGCAAGGTGCAATTCTGAAATTTTTTGCTTTTTCCTGCTAATCCTAGCATGATAAAGAAGATTCAAAGAGAGTGAGATGCCAGCTCCTTTCATTCAGTCAGTAGCTTCAAACATTTCTGGTATATGAATAACATGATGTTTTTCAATGGCAAAAATCAATGAATATTGTAAATGCACAAACAGTAATTTCTCCGCATTGCAATGTGCAATTCTGAAATTTTTTGCTTTTTCCTGCTAATCCTAGCATGATAAAGAAGATTCAAAGAGAGTGAGATGCCAGCTCCTTTCATTCAGTCAGTAGCTTCAAACATTTCTGGACGTTTTTCAATGGCAAAAATCAATGAATATTGTAAATGCACAAACAGTAATATCTCCACATTGCAAGGTGCAATTCTGAAATTTTTTGCTCTTTCCTGCTAATCCTGGCATGATAAAGAAGATTCAAAGAGAGTGAGATGCCAGCTCTTTTCATTCAGTCAGTAGGTTCAAACATTTCTGGTATATGAATAACGATGTTTTTCAATGGCAAAAATCAATGAATATTGTAAATGCACACACAGTAATTTCTCCGCATTGCAAGGTGCAATTCTGAAATTTTTTGCTTTTTCCTGCTAATCCTAGCATGATAAAGAAGATTCAAAGAGAGTGAGATGCCAGCTCCTTTCATTCAGTCAGTAGCTTCAAACATTTCTGGACGTTTTTCAATGGCAAAAATCAATGAATATTGTAAATGCACAAACAGTAATATCTCCACATTGCAAGGTGCAATTCTGAAATTTTTTGCTTTTTCCTGCTAATCCTGGTATGATAAAGAAGATTCAAAGAGAGTGAGATGCCAGCTCTTTTCATTCAGTCAGTAGCTTCAAACATTTCTGGTATATGAATAACATGTTTTTCAATGGCAAAAATCAATGAATATTGTAAATGCACAAACAGTAATATCTCCACATTGCAAGGTGCAATTCTGAAATTTTTTGCTTTTTCCTGCTAATCCTAGCATGATAAAGAAGATTCAAAGAGAGTGAGATGCCAGCTCATTTCATTCAGTCAGTAGCTTCAAACATTTCTGGTATATGAATAACATGATGTTTTTCAATGGCAAAAATCAATGAATATTGTAAATGCACAAACAGTAATATCTCCACATTGCAAGGTGCAATTCTGAAATTTTTTGCTTTTTCCTGCTAATCCTGGCATGATAAAAAGATTCAAAGAGAGTGAGATGCCAGCTCTTTTCATTCAGTCAGGAGCTTCAAACATTTCTGGTATATGAATAACGATGTTTTTCAATGGCAAAAATCAATGAATATTGTAAATGCACACACAGTAATTTCTCCGCATTGCAAGGTGCAATTCTGAAATTTTTTGCTTTTTCCTGCTAATCCTAGCATGATAAAGAAGATTCAAAGAGAGTGAGATGCCAGCTCCTTTCATTCAGTCAGTAGCTTCAAACATTTCTGGACGTTTTTCAATGGCAAAAATCAATGAATATTGTAAATGCACAAACAGTAATATCTCCACATTGCAACGTGCAATTCTGAAATTTTTTGGTTTTTCCTGCTCCTCTTAGCATGATAAAGAAGATTCAAAGAGAGTGAGATGCCAGCACTTTTCATTCAGTCAGTAGCTTCAAACATTTCTGGTATATGAATAACATGATGTTTTTCAATGGCAAAAATCAATGAATATTGTAAATGCACAAACAGTAATTTCTCCGCATTGCAAGGTGCAATTCTGAAATTTTTTGCTTTTTCCTGCTAATCCTAGCATGATAAAGAAGATTCAAAGAGAGTGAGATGCCAGCTCCTTTCATTCAGTCAGTAGCTTCAAACATTTCTGGACGTTTTTCAATGGCAAAAATCAATGAATATTGTAAATGCACAAACAGTAATTTCTCCGCATTGCAAGGTGCAATTCTGAAATTTTTTGCTTTTTCCTGCTAATCCTAGCATGATAAAGAAGATTCAAAGAGAGTGAGATGCCAGCTCCTTTCATTCAGTCAGTAGCTTCAAACATTTCTGGTATATGAATAACATGATGTTTTTCAATGGCAAAAATCAATGAATATTGTAAATGCACAAACAGTAATTTCTCCGCATTGCAAGGTGCAATTCTGAAATTTTTTGCTTTTTCCTGCTAATCCTAGCATGATAAAGAAGATTCAAAGAGAGTGAGATGCCAGCTCCTTTCATTCAGTCAGTAGCTTCAAACATTTCTGGACGTTTTTCAATGGCAAAAATCAATGAATATTGTAAATGCACAAACAGTAATATCTCCACATTGCAAGGTGCAATTCTGAAATTTTTTGCTTTTTCCTGCTAATCCTGGCATGATAAAGAAGATTCAAAGAGAGTGAGATGCCAGCTCTTTTCATTCAGTCAGTAGCTTCAAACATTTCTGGTATATGAATAACATGTTTTTCAATGGCAAAAATCAATGAATATTGTAAATGCACAAACAGTAATATCTCCACATTGCAAGGTGCAATTCTGAAATTTTTTGCTTTTTCCTGCTAATCCTAGCATGATAAAGAAGATTCAAAGAGAGTGAGATGCCAGCTCCTTTCATTCAGTCAGTAGCTTCAAACATTTCTGGTATATGAATAACATGATGTTTTTCAATGGCAAAAATCAATGAATATTGTAAATGCACAAACAGTAATTTCTCCTCATTGCAATGTGCAATTCTGAAATTTTTTGCTTTTTCCTGCTAATCCTGGCATGATAAAGAAGATTCAAAGAGAGTGAGATGCCAGCTCTTTTCATTCAGTCAGTAGCATCAAACATTTCTGGTATATGAATAACATGTTTTTCAATGGCAAAAATCAATGAATATTGTAAATGCACAAACAGTAATATCTCCACATTGCAAGGTGCAATTCTGAAATTTTTTGCTTTTTCCTGCTAATCCTAGCATGATAAAGAAGATTCAAAGAGAGTGAGATGCCAGCTCCTTTCATTCAGTCAGTAGCTTCAAACATTTCTGGTATATGAATAACATGATGTTTTTCAATGGCAAAAATCAATGAATATTGTAAATGCACACACAGTAATTTCTCCGCATTGCAAGGTGCAATTCTGAAATTTTTTGCTTTTTCCTGCTAATCCTAGCATGATAAAGAAGATTCAAAGAGAGTGAGATGCCAGCTCCTTTCATTCAGTCAGTAGCTTCAAACATTTCTGGACGTTTTTCAATGGCAAAAATCAATGAATATTGTAAATGCACAAACAGTAATATCTCCACATTGAAAGGTGCAATTCTGAAATTTTTTGCTTTTTCCTGCTAATCCTAGCATGATAAAGAAGATTCAAAGAGAGTGAGATGCCAGCTCCTTTCATTCAGTCAGTAGCTTCAAACATTTCTGGACGTTTTTCAATGGCAAAAATCAATGAATATTGTAAATGCACAAACAGTAATATCTCCACATTGCAAGGTGCAATTCTGAAATTTTTTGCTTTTTCCTGCTAATCCTAGCATGATAAAGAAGATTCAAAGAGAGTGAGATGCCAGCTCATTTCATTCAGTCAGTAGCTTCAAACATTTCTGGTATATGAATAACATGATGTTTTTCAATGGCAAAAATCAATGAATATTGTAAATGCACAAACAGTAATATCTCCACATTGCAAGGTGCAATTCTGAAATTTTTTGCTTTTTCCTGCTAATCCTGGCATGATAAAAAGATTCAAAGAGAGTGAGATGCCAGCTCTTTTCATTCAGTCAGGAGCTTCAAACATTTCTGGTATATGAATAACGATGTTTTTCAATGGCAAAAATCAATGAATATTGTAAATGCACACACAGTAATTTCTCCGCATTGCAAGGTGCAATTCTGAAATTTTTTGCTTTTTCCTGCTAATCCTAGCATGATAAAGAAGATTCAAAGAGAGTGAGATGCCAGCTCCTTTCATTCAGTCAGTAGCTTCAAACATTTCTGGACGTTTTTCAATGGCAAAAATCAATGAATATTGTAAATGCACAAACAGTAATATCTCCACATTGCAACGTGCAATTCTGAAATTTTTTGGTTTTTCCTGCTCCTCTTAGCATGATAAAGAAGATTCAAAGAGAGTGAGATGCCAGCTCTTTTCATTCAGTCAGTAGCTTCAAACATTTCTGGTATATGAATAACATGATGTTTTTCAATGGCAAAAATCAATGAATATTGTAAATGCACAAACAGTAATTTCTCCGCATTGCAAGGTGCAATTCTGAAATTTTTTGCTTTTTCCTGCTAATCCTAGCATGATAAAGAAGATTCAAAGAGAGTGAGATGCCAGCTCCTTTCATTCAGTCAGTAGCTTCAAACATTTCTGGACGTTTTTCAATGGCAAAAATCAATGAATATTGTAAATGCACAAACAGTAATTTCTCCGCATTGCAAGGTGCAATTCTGAAATTTTTTGCTTTTTCCTGCTAATCCTAGCATGATAAAGAAGATTCAAAGAGAGTGAGATGCCAGCTCCTTTCATTCAGTCAGTAGCTTCAAACATTTCTGGTATATGAATAACATGATGTTTTTCAATGGCAAAAATCAATGAATATTGTAAATGCACAAACAGTAATTTCTCCGCATTGCAAGGTGCAATTCTGAAATTTTTTGCTTTTTCCTGCTAATCCTAGCATGATAAAGAAGATTCAAAGAGAGTGAGATGCCAGCTCCTTTCATTCAGTCAGTAGCTTCAAACATTTCTGGACGTTTTTCAATGGCAAAAATCAATGAATATTGTAAATGCACAAACAGTAATATCTCCACATTGCAAGGTGCAATTCTGAAATTTTTTGCTTTTTCCTGCTAATCCTGGCATGATAAAGAAGATTCAAAGAGAGTGAGATGCCAGCTCTTTTCATTCAGTCAGTAGCTTCAAACATTTCTGGTATATGAATAACATGTTTTTCAATGGCAAAAATCAATGAATATTGTAAATGCACAAACAGTAATATCTCCACATTGCAAGGTGCAATTCTGAAATTTTTTGCTTTTTCCTGCTAATCCTAGCATGATAAAGAAGATTCAAAGAGAGTGAGATGCCAGCTCCTTTCATTCAGTCAGTAGCTTCAAACATTTCTGGTATATGAATAACATGATGTTTTTCAATGGCAAAAATCAATGAATATTGTAAATGCACAAACAGTAATTTCTCCTCATTGCAATGTGCAATTCTGAAATTTTTTGCTTTTTCCTGCTAATCCTGGCATGATAAAGAAGATTCAAAGAGAGTGAGATGCCAGCTCTTTTCATTCAGTCAGTAGCATCAAACATTTCTGGTATATGAATAACATGTTTTTCAATGGCAAAAATCAATGAATATTGTAAATGCACAAACAGTAATATCTCCACATTGCAAGGTGCAATTCTGAAATTTTTTGCTTTTTCCTGCTAATCCTAGCATGATAAAGAAGATTCAAAGAGAGTGAGATGCCAGCTCCTTTCATTCAGTCAGTAGCTTCAAACATTTCTGGTATATGAATAACATGATGTTTTTCAATGGCAAAAATCAATGAATATTGTAAATGCACACACAGTAATTTCTCCGCATTGCAAGGTGCAATTCTGAAATTTTTTGCTTTTTCCTGCTAATCCTAGCATGATAAAGAAGATTCAAAGAGAGTGAGATGCCAGCTCCTTTCATTCAGTCAGTAGCTTCAAACATTTCTGGACGTTTTTCAATGGCAAAAATCAATGAATATTGTAAATGCACAAACAGTAATATCTCCACATTGCAAGGTGCAATTCTGAAATTTTTTGCTTTTTCCTGCTAATCCTGGTATGATAAAGAAGATTCAAAGAGAGTGAGATGCCAGCTCTTTTCATTCAGTCAGTAGCTTCAAACATTTCTGGTATATGAATAACATGTTTTTCAATGGCAAAAATCAATGAATATTGTAAATGCACAAACAGTAATATCTCCACATTGAAAGGTGCAATTCTGAAATTTTTTGCTTTTTCCTGCTAATCCTAGCATGATAAAGAAGATTCAAAGAGAGTGAGATGCCAGCTCCTTTCATTCAGTCAGTAGCTTCAAACATTTCTGGACGTTTTTCAATGGCAAAAATCAATGAATATTGTAAATGCACAAACAGTAATATCTCCACATTGCAAGGTGCAATTCTGAAATTTTTTGCTTTTTCCTGCTAAACCTGGCATGATAAAGAAGATTCAAAGAGAGTGAGATGCCAGCTCTTTTCATTCAGTCAGTAGCTTCAAACATTTCTGGTATATGAATAACGATGTTTTTCAATGGCAAAAATCAATGAATATTGTAAATGCACACACAGTAATTTCTCCGCATTGCAAGGTGCAATTCTGAAATTTTTTGCTTTTTCCTGCTAATCCTAGCATGATAAAGAAGATTCAAAGAGAGTGAGATGCCAGCTCCTTTCATTCAGTCAGTAGCTTCAAACATTTCTGGACGTTTTTCAATGGCAAAAATCAATGAATATTGTAAATGCACAAACAGTAATATCTCCACATTGCAACGTGCAATTCTGAAATTTTTTGATTTTTCCTGCTCCTCTTAGCATGATAAAGAAGATTCAAAGAGAGTGAGATGCCAGCTCTTTTCATTCAGTCAGTAGCTTCAAACATTTCTGGTATATGAATAACATGATGTTTTTCAATGGCAAAAATCAATGAATATTGTAAATGCACAAACAGTAATATCTCCACATTGCAAGGTGCAATTCTGAAATTTTTTGCTTTTTCCTGCTAATCCTGGCATGATAAAGAAGATTCAAAGAGAGTGAGATGCCAGCTCTTTTCATTCAGTCAGTAGCTTCAAACATTTCTGGTATATGAATAACGATGTTTTTCAATGGCAAAAATCAATGAATATTGTAAATGCACACACAGTAATTTCTCCGCATTGCAAGGTGCAATTCTGAAATTTTTTGCTTTTTCCTGCTAATCCTAGCATGATAAAGAAGATTCAAAGAGAGTGAGATGCCAGCTCCTTTCATTCAGTCAGTAGCTTCAAACATTTCTGGACGTTTTTCAATGGCAAAAATCAATGAATATTGTAAATGCACAAACAGTAATATCTCCACATTGCAAGGTGCAATTCTGAAACTTTTTGCTTTTTCCTGCTAATCCTGGTATGATAAAGAAGATTCAAAGAGAGTGAGATGCCAGCTCTTTTCATTCAGTCAGTAGCTTCAAACATTTCTGGTATATGAATAACATGTTTTTCAATGGCAAAAATCAATGAATATTGTAAATGCACAAACAGTAATATCTCCACATTGCAAGGTGCAATTCTGAAATTTTTTGCTTTTTCCTGCTAATCCTAGCATGATAAAGAAGATTCAAAGAGAGTGAGATGCCAGCTCCTTTCATTCAGTCAGTAGCTTCAAACATTTCTGGACGTTTTTCAATGGCAAAAATCAATGAATATTGTAAATGCACAAACAGTAATATCTCCACATTGCAAGGTGCAATTCTGAAATTTTTTGCTTTTTCCTGCTAATCCTGGCATGATAAAGAAGATTCAAAGAGAGTGAGATGCCAGCTCTTTTCATTCAGTCAGTAGCTTCAAACATTTCTGGTATATGAATAACGATGTTTTTCAATGGCAAAAATCAATGAATATTGTAAATGCACACACAGTAATTTCTCCGCATTGCAAGGTGCAATTCTGAAATTTTTTGCTTTTTCCTGCTAATCCTAGCATGATAAAGAAGATTCAAAGAGAGTGAGATGCCAGCTCCTTTCATTCAGTCAGTAGCTTCAAACATTTCTGGACGTTTTTCAATGGCAAAAATCAATGAATATTGTAAATGCACAAACAGTAATATCTCCACATTGCAAGGTGCAATTCTGAAATTTTTTGCTTTTTCCTGCTAATCCTGGCATGATAAAGAAGATTCAAAGAGAGTGAGATGCCAGCTCTTTTCATTCAGTCAGTAGCTTCAAACATTTCTGGTATATGAATAACGATGTTTTTCAATGGCAAAAATCAATGAATATTGTAAATGCACACACAGTAATTTCTCCGCATTGCAAGGTGCAATTCTGAAATTTTTTGCTTTTTCCTGCTAATCCTAGCATGATAAAGAAGATTCAAAGAGAGTGAGATGCCAGCTCCTTTCATTCAGTCAGTAGCTTCAAACATTTCTGGACGTTTTTCAATGGCAAAAATCAATGAATATTGTAAATGCACAAACAGTAATATCTCCACATTGCAACGTGCAATTCTGAAATTTTTTGCTTTTTCCTGCTCCTCTTAGCATGATAAAGAAGATTCAAAGAGAGTGAGATGCCAGCTCTTTTCATTCAGTCAGTAGCTTCAAACATTTCTGGTATATGAATAACATGATGTTTTTCAATGGCAAAAATCAATGAATATTGTAAATGCACAAACAGTAATATCTCCACATTGCAAGGTGCAATTCTGAAATTTTTTGCTTTTTCCTGCTAATCCTGGCATGATAAAGAAGATTCAAAGAGAGTGAGATGCCAGCTCTTTTCATTCAGTCAGTAGCTTCAAACATTTCTGGTATATGAATAACGATGTTTTTCAATGGCAAAAATCAATGAATATTGTAAATGCACACACAGTAATTTCTCCGCATTGCAAGGTGCAATTCTGAAATTTTTTGCTTTTTCCTGCTAATCCTAGCATGATAAAGAAGATTCAAAGAGAGTGAGATGCCAGCTCCTTTCATTCAGTCAGTAGCTTCAAACATTTCTGGACGTTTTTCAATGGCAAAAATCAATGAATATTGTAAATGCACAAACAGTAATATCTCCACATTGCAAGGTGCAATTCTGAAATTTTTTGCTTTTTCCTGCTAATCCTGGTATGATAAAGAAGATTCAAAGAGAGTGAGATGCCAGCTCTTTTCATTCAGTCAGTAGATTCAAACATTTCTGGTATATGAATAACATGTTTTTCAATGGCAAAAATCAATGAATATTGTAAATGCACAAACAGTAATATCTCCACATTGCAAGGTGCAATTCTGAAATTTTTTGCTTTTTCCTGCTAATCCTGGCATGATAAAGAAGATTCAAAGAGAGTGAGATGCCAGCTCTTTTCATTCAGTCAGTAGCTTCAAACATTTCTGGTATATGAATAACGATGTTTTTCAATGGCAAAAATCAATGAATATTGTAAATGCACACACAGTAATTTCTCCGCATTGCAAGGTGCAATTCTGAAATTTTTTGCTTTTTCCTGCTAATCCTAGCATGATAAAGAAGATTCAAAGAGAGTGAGATGCCAGCTCCTTTCATTCAGTCAGTAGCTTCAAACATTTCTGGACGTTTTTCAATGGCAAAAATCAATGAATATTGTAAATGCACAAACAGTAATATCTCCACATTGCAACGTGCAATTCTGAAATTTTTTGCTTTTTCCTGCTCCTCTTAGCATGATAAAGAAGATTCAAAGAGAGTGAGATGCCAGCTCTTTTCATTCAGTCAGTAGCTTCAAACATTTCTGGTATATGAATAACATGATGTTTTTCAATGGCAAAAATCAATGAATATTGTAAATGCACAAACAGTAATTTCTCCGCATTGCAAGGTGCAATTCTGAAATTTTTTGCTTTTTCCTGCTAATCCTAGCATGATAAAGAAGATTCAAAGAGAGTGAGATGCCAGCTCCTTTCATTCAGTCAGTAGCTTCAAACATTTCTGGACGTTTTTCAATGGCAAAAATCAATGAATATTGTAAATGCACAAACAGTAATTTCTCCGCATTGCAAGGTGCAATTCTGAAATTTTTTGCTTTTTCCTGCTAATCCTAGCATGATAAAGATTCAAAGAGAGTGAGATGCCAGCTCCTTTCATTCAGTCAGTAGCTTCAAACATTTCTGGTATATGAATAACATGATGTTTTTCAATGGCAAAAATCAATGAATATTGTAAATGCACAAACAGTAATTTCTCCGCATTGCAAGGTGCAATTCTGAAATTTTTTGCTTTTTACTGCTAATCCTAGCATGATAAAGAAGATTCAAAGAGAGTGAGATGCCAGCTCCTTTCATTCAGTCAGTAGCTTCAAACATTTCTGGACGTTTTTCAATGGCAAAAATCAATGAATATTGTAAATGCACAAACAGTAATATCTCCACATTGCAAGGTGCAATTCTGAAATTTTTTGCTTTTTCCTGCTAATCCTGGCATGATAAAGAAGATTCAAAGAGAGTGAGATGCCAGCTCTTTTCATTCAGTCAGTAGCTTCAAACATTTCTGGTATATGAATAACATGTTTTTCAATGGCAAAAATAAATGAATATTGTAAATGCACAAACAGTAATATCTCCACATTGCAAGGTGCAATTCTGAAATTTTTTGCTTTTTCCTGCTAATCCTAGCATGATAAAGAAGATTCAAAGAGAGTGAGATGCCAGCTCCTTTCATTCAGTCAGTAGCTTCAAACATTTCTGGTATATGAATAACATGATGTTTTTCAATGGCAAAAATCAATGAATATTGTAAATGCACAAACAGTAATTTCTCCGCATTGCAATGTGCCATTCTGAAATTTTTTACTTTTTCCTGCTAATCCTGGCATGATAAAGAAGATTCAAAGAGAGTGAGATGCCAGCTCTTTTCATTCAGTCAGTAGCTTCAAACATTTCTGGTATATGAATAACATGTTTTTCAATGGCAAAAATCAATGAATATTGTAAATGCACAAACAGTAATATCTCCACATTGCAAGGTGCAATTCTGAAATTTTTTGCTTTTTCCTGCTAATCCTAGCATGATAAAGAAGATTCAAAGAGAGTGAGATGCCAGCTCCTTTCATTCAGTCAGTAGCTTCAAACATTTCTGGTATATGAATAACATGATGTTTTTCAATGGCAAAAATCAATGAATATTGTAAATGCACAAACAGTAATTTCTCCGCATTGCAATGTGCAATTCTGAAATTTTTTGCTTTTTCCTGCTAATCCTAGCATGATAAAGAAGATTCAAAGAGAGTGAGATGCCAGCTCCTTTCATTCAGTCAGTAGCTTCAAACATTTCTGGACGTTTTTCAATGGCAAAAATCAATGAATATTGTAAATGCACAAACAGTAATATCTCCACATTGCAAGGTGCAATTCTGAAATTTTTTGCTTTTTCCTGCTAATCCTGGCATGATAAAGAAGATTCAAAGAGAGTGAGATGCCAGCTCTTTTCATTCAGTCAGTAGCTTCAAACATTTCTGGTATATGAATAACGATGTTTTTCAATGGCAAAAATCAATGAATATTGTAAATGCACACACAGTAATTTCTCCGCATTGCAAGGTGCAATTCTGAAATTTTTTGCTTTTTCCTGCTAATCCTAGCATGGTAAAGAAGATTCAAAGAGAGTGAGATGCCAGCTCCTTTCATTCAGTCAGTAGCTTCAAACATTTCTGGACGTTTTTCAATGGCAAAAATCAATGAATATTGTAAATGCACAAACAGTAATATCTCCACATTGCAAGGTGCAATTCTGAAATTTTTTGCTTTTTCCTTCTAATCCTGGCATGATAAAGAAGATTCAAAGAGAGTGAGATGCCAGCTCTTTTCATTCAGTCAGTAGCTTCACACATTTCTGGTATATGAATAACATGTTTTTCAATGGCAAAAATCAATGAATATTGTAAATGCACAAACAGTAATTTCTCCGCATTGCAAGGTGCAATTCTGAAATTTTTTGCTTTTTCCTGCTAATCCTAGCATGATAAAGAAGATTCAAAGAGAGTGAGATGCCAGCTCCTTTCATTCAGTCAGTAGCTTCAAACATTTCTGGTATATGAATAACATGATGTTTTTCAATGGCAAAAATCAATGAATATTGTAAATGCACAAACAGTAATTTCTCCGCATTGCAATGTGCCATTCTGAAATTTTTTACTTTTTCCTGCTAATCCTGGCATGATAAAGAAGATTCAAAGAGAGTGAGATGCCAGCTCTTTTCATTCAGTCAGTAGCTTCAAACATTTCTGGTATATGAATAACATGTTTTTCAATGGCAAAAATCAATGAATATTGTAAATGCACAAACAGTAATATCTCCACATTGCAAGGTGCAATTCTGAAATTTTTTGCTTTTTCCTGCTAATCCTAGCATGATAAAGAAGATTCAAAGAGAGTGAGATGCCAGCTCCTTTCATTCAGTCAGTAGCTTCAAACATTTCTGGTATATGAATAACATGATGTTTTTCAATGGCAAAAATCAATGAATATTGTAAATGCACAAACAGTAATTTCTCCGCATTGCAATGTGCAATTCTGAAATTTTTTGCTTTTTCCTGCTAATCCTAGCATGATAAAGAAGATTCAAAGAGAGTGAGATGCCAGCTCCTTTCATTCAGTCAGTAGCTTCAAACATTTCTGGACGTTTTTCAATGGCAAAAATCAATGAATATTGTAAATGCACAAACAGTAATATCTCCACATTGCAAGGTGCAATTCTGAAATTTTTTGCTTTTTCCTGCTAATCCTGGCATGATAAAGAAGATTCAAAGAGAGTGAGATGCCAGCTCTTTTCATTCAGTCAGTAGCTTCAAACATTTCTGGTATATGAATAACGATGTTTTTCAATGGCAAAAATCAATGAATATTGTAAATGCACACACAGTAATTTCTCCGCATTGCAAGGTGCAATTCTGAAATTTTTTGCTTTTTCCTGCTAATCCTAGCATGGTAAAGAAGATTCAAAGAGAGTGAGATGCCAGCTCCTTTCATTCAGTCAGTAGCTTCAAACATTTCTGGACGTTTTTCAATGGCAAAAATCAATGAATATTGTAAATGCACAAACAGTAATATCTCCACATTGCAAGGTGCAATTCTGAAATTTTTTGCTTTTTCCTGCTAATCCTGGCATGATAAAGAAGATTCAAAGAGAGTGAGATGCCAGCTCTTTTCATTCAGTCAGTAGCTTCAAACATTTCTGGTATATGAATAACATGTTTTTCAATGGCAAAAATCAATGAATATTGTAAATGCACAAACAGTAATTTCTCCGCATTGCAAGGTGCAATTCTGAAATTTTTTGCTTTTTCCTGCTAATCCTAGCATGATAAAGAAGATTCAAAGAGAGTGAGATGCCAGCTCCTTTCATTCAGTCAGTAGCTTCAAACATTTCTGGACGTTTTTCAATGGCAAAAATCAATGAATATTGTAAATGCACAAACAGTAATATCTCCACATTGCAAGGTGCAATTCTGAAATTTTTTGCTTTTTCCTGCTAATCCTGGCATGATAAAGAAGATTCAAAGAGAGTGAGATGCCAGCTCTTTTCATTCAGTCAGTAGCTTCAAACATTTCTGGTATATGAATAACATGTTTTTCAATGGCAAAAATCAATGAATATTGTAAATGCACAAACAGTAATTTCTCCGCATTGCAAGGTGCAATTCTGAAATTTTTTGCTTTTTCCTGCTAATCCTAGCATGATAAAGAAGATTCAAAGAGAGTGAGATGCCAGCTCCTTTCATTCAGTCAGTAGCTTCAAACATTTCTGGACGTTTTTCAATGGCAAAAATCAATGAATATTGTAAATGCACAAACAGTAATATCTTCACATTGCAAGGTGCAATTCTGAAATTTTTTGCTTTTTCCTGCTAATCCTGGCATGATAAAGAAGATTCAAAGAGAGTGAGATGCCAGCTCTTTTCATTCAGTCAGTAGCTTCAAACATTTCTGGTATATGAATAACATGTTTTTCAATGGCAAAAATCAATGAATATTGTAAATGCACAAACAGTAATTTCTCCGCATTGCAAGGTGCAATTCTGAAATTTTTTGCTTTTTCCTGCTAATCCTAGCATGATAAAGAAGATTCAAAGAGAGTGAGATGCCAGCTCCTTTCATTCAGTCAGTAGCTTCAAACATTTCTGGACGTTTTTCAATGGCAAAAATCAATGAATATTGTAAATGCACAAACAGTAATATCTCCACATTGCAAGGTGCAATTCTGAAATTTTTTGCTTTTTCCTGCTAATCCTGGCATGATAAAGAAGATTCAAAGAGAGTGAGATGCCAGCTCTTTTCATTCAGTCAGTAGCTTCAAACATTTCTGGTATATGAATAACATGTTTTTCAATGGCAAAAATCAATGAATATTGTAAATGCACAAACAGTAATTTCTCCGCATTGCAAGGTGCAATTCTGAAATTTTTTGCTTTTTCCTGCTAATCCTGGCATGATAAAGAAGATTCAAAGAGAGTGAGATGCCAGCTCTTTTCATTCAGTCAGTAGCTTCAAACATTTCTGGTATATGAATAACGATGTTTTTCAATGGCAAAAATCAATGAATATTGTAAATGCACACACAGTAATTTCTCCGCATTGCAAGGTGCAATTCTGAAATTTTTTGCTTTTTCCTGCTAATCCTAGCATGGTAAAGAAGATTCAAAGAGAGTGAGATGCCAGCTCCTTTCATTCAGTCAGTAGCTTCAAACATTTCTGGACGTTTTTCAATGGCAAAAATCAATGAATATTGTAAATGCACAAACAGTAATATCTCCACATTGCAAGGTGCAATTCTGAAATTTTTTGCTTTTTCCTGCTAATCCTGGCATGATAAAGAAGATTCAAAGAGAGTGAGATGCCAGCTCTTTTCATTCAGTCAGTAGCTTCAAACATTTCTGGTATATGAATAACATGTTTTTCAATGGCAAAAATCAATGAATATTGTAAATGCACAAACAGTAATTTCTCCGCATTGCAAGGTGCAATTCTGAAATTTTTTGCTTTTTCCTGCTAATCCTAGCATGATAAAGAAGATTCAAAGAGAGTGAGATGCCAGCTCCTTTCATTCAGTCAGTAGCTTCAAACATTTCTGGACGTTTTTCAATGGCAAAAATCAATGAATATTGTAAATGCACAAACAGTAATATCTCCACATTGCAAGGTGCAATTCTGAAATTTTTTGCTTTTTCCTGCTAATCCTGGCATGATAAAGAAGATTCAAAGAGAGTGAGATGCCAGCTCTTTTCATTCAGTCAGTAGCTTCAAACATTTCTGGTATATGAATAACATGTTTTTCAATGGCAAAAATCAATGAATATTGTAAATGCACAAACAGTAATTTCTCCGCATTGCAAGGTGCAATTCTGAAATTTTTTGCTTTTTCCTGCTAATCCTAGCATGATTAAGAAGATTCAAAGAGAGTGAGATGCCAGCTCCTTTCATTCAGTCAGTAGCTTCAAACATTTCTGGACGTTTTTCAATGGCAAAAATCAATGAATATTGTAAATGCACAAACAGTAATATCTCCACATTGCAAGGTGCAATTCTGAAATTTTTTGCTTTTTCCTGCTAATCCTGGCATGATAAAGAAGATTCAAAGAGAGTGAGATGCCAGCTCTTTTCATTCAGTCAGTAGCTTCAAACATTTCTGGTATATGAATAACATGTTTTTCAATGGCAAAAATCAATGAATATTGTAAATGCACAAACAGTAATTTCTCCGCATTGCAAGGTGCAATTCTGAAATTTTTTGCTTTTTCCTGCTAATCCTAGCATGATAAAGAAGATTCAAAGAGAGTGAGATGCCAGCTCCTTTCATTCAGTCAGTAGCTTCAAACATTTCTGGACGTTTTTCAATGGCAAAAATCAATGAATATTGTAAATGCACAAACAGTAATATCTCCACATTGCAAGGTGCAATTCTGAAATTTTTTGCTTTTTCCTGCTAATCCTGGCATGATAAAGAAGATTCAAAGAGAGTGAGATGCCAGCTCTTTTCATTCAGTCAGTAGCTTCAAACATTTCTGGTATATGAATAACATGTTTTTCAATGGCAAAAATCAATGAATATTGTAAATGCACAAACAGTAATTTCTCCGCATTGCAAGGTGCAATTCTGAAATTTTTTGCTTTTTCCTGCTAATCCTAGCATGATAAAGAAGATTCAAAGAAAGTGAGATGCCAGCTCCTTTCATTCAGTCAGTAGCTTCAAACATTTCTGGACGTTTTTCAATGGCAAAAATCAATGAATATTGTAAATGCACAAACAGTAATATCTCCACATTGCAAGGTGCAATTCTGAAATTTTTTGCTTTTTCCTGCTAATCCTGGCATGATAAAGAAGATTCAAAGAGAGTGAGATGCCAGCTCTTTTCATTCAGTCAGTAGCTTCAAACATTTCTGGTATATGAATAACATGTTTTTCAATGGCAAAAATCAATGAATATTGTAAATGCACAAACAGTAATTTCTCCGCATTGCAAGGTGCAATTCTGAAATTTTTTGCTTTTTCCTGCTAATCCTAGCATGATAAAGAAGATTCAAAGAGAGTGAGATGCCAGCTCCTTTCATTCAGTCAGTAGCTTCAAACATTTCTGGACGTTTTTCAATGGCAAAAATCAATGAATATTGTAAATGCACAAACAGTAATATCTCCACATTGCAAGGTGCAATTCTGAAATTTTTTGCTTTTTCCTGCTAATCCTGGCATGATAAAGAAGATTCAAAGAGAGTGAGATGCCAGCTCTTTTCATTCAGTCAGTAGCTTCAAACATTTCTGGTATATGAATAACATGTTTTTCAATGGCAAAAATCAATGAATATTGTAAATGCACAAACAGTAATTTCTCCGCATTGCAAGGTGCAATTCTGAAATTTTTTGCTTTTTCCTGCTAATCCTAGCATGATAAAGAAGATTCAAAGAGAGTGAGATGCCAGCTCCTTTCATTCAGTCAGTAGCTTCAAACATTTCTGGACGTTTTTCAATGGCAAAAATCAATGAATATTGTAAATGCACAAACAGTAATATCTCCACATTGCAAGGTGCAATTCTGAAATTTTTTGCTTTTTCCTGCTAATCCTGGCATGATAAAGAAGATTCAAAGAGAGTGAGATGCCAGCTCTTTTCATTCAGTCAGTAGCTTCAAACATTTCTGGTATATGAATAACATGTTTTTCAATGGCAAAAATCAATGAATATTGTAAATGCACAAACAGTAATTTCTCCGCATTGCAAGGTGCAATTCTGAAATTTTTTGCTTTTTCCTGCTAATCCTAGCATGATAAAGAAGATTCAAAGAGAGTGAGATGCCAGCTCCTTTCATTCAGTCAGTAGCTTCAAACATTTCTGGTATATGAATAACATGATGTTTTTCAATGGCAAAAATCAATGAATATTGTAAATGCACAAACAGTAATTTCTCCGCATTGCAATGTGCAATTCTGAAATTTTTTGCTTTTTCCTGCTAATCCTAGCATGATAAAGAAGATTCAAAGAGAGTGAGATGCCAGCTCCTTTCATTCAGTCAGTAGCTTCAAACATTTCTGGACGTTTTTCAATGGCAAAAATCAATGAATATTGTAAATGCACAAACAGTAATATCTCCACATTGCAAGGTGCAATTCTGAAATTTTTTGCTTTTTCCTGCTAATCCTGGCATGATAAAGAAGATTCAAAGAGAGTGAGATGCCAGCTCTTTTCATTCAGTCAGTAGCTTCAAACATTTCTGGTATATGAATAACATGTTTTTCAATGGCAAAAATCAATGAATATTGTAAATGCACAAACAGTAATATCTCCACATTGCAAGGTGCAATTCTGAAATTTTTTGCTTTTTCCTGCTAATCCTGGCATGATAAAGAAGATTCAAAGAGAGTGAGATGCCAGCTCTTTTCATTCAGTCAGTAGCTTCAAACATTTCTGGTATATGAATAACGATGTTTTTCAATGGCAAAAATCAATGAATATTGTAAATGCACACACAGTAATTTCTCCGCATTGCAAGGTGCAATTCTGAATTTTTTTGCTTTTTCCTGCTAATCCTAGCATGATAAAGAAGATTCAAAGAGAGTGAGATGCCAGCCCCTTTCATTCAGTCAGTAGCTTCAAACATTTCTGGACGTTTTCCAATGGCAAAAATCAATGAATATTGTAAATGCACAAACAGTAATATCTCCACATTTCAACGTGCAATTCTGAAATTTTTTGCTTTTTCCTGCTCCTCTTAGCATGATAAAGAAGATTCAAAGAGAGTGAGATGCCAGCTCTCTTCATTCAGTCAGTAGCTTCAAACATTTCTGGTATATGAATAACATGATGTTTTTCAATGGCAAAAATCAATGAATATTGTAAATGCACAAACAGTAATTTCTCCGCATTGCAAGGTGCAATTCTGAAATTTTTTGCTTTTTCCTGCTAATCCTAGCATGATAAAGAAGATTCAAAGAGAGTGAGATGCCAGCTCCTTTCATTCAGTCAGTAGCTTCAAACATATCTGGACGTTTTTCAATGGCAACAATCAATGAATATTGTAAATGCACAAACAGTAATTTCTCCGCATTGCAAGGTGCAATTCTGAAATTTTTTGCTTTTTCCTGCTAATCCTAGCATGATAAAGAAGATTCAAAGAGAGTGAGATGCCAGCTCCTTTCATTCAGTCAGTAGCTTCAAACATTTCTGGTATATGAATAACATGATGTTTTTCAATGGCAAAAATCAATGAATATTGTAAATGCACAAACAGTAATTTCTCCGCATTGCAAGGTGCAATTCTGAAATTTTTTGCTTTTTCCTGCTAATCCTAGCATGATAAAGAAGATTCAAAGAGAGTGAGATGCCAGCTCCTTTCATTCAGTCAGTAGCTTCAAACATTTCTGGACGTTTTTCAATGGCAAAAATCAATGAATATTGTAAATGCACAAACAGTAATATCTCCACATTGCAAGGTGCAATTCTGAAATTTTTTGCTTTTTCCTGCTAATCCTGGCATGATAAAGAAGATTCAAAGAGAGTGAGATGCCAGCTCTTTTCATTCAGTCAGTAGCTTCAAACATTTCTGGTATATGAATAACATGTTTTTCAATGGCAAAAATCAATGAATATTGTAAATGCACAAACAGTAATATCTCCACATTGCAAGGTGCAATCCTGAAATTTTTTGCTTTTTCCTGCTAATCCTAGCATGATAAAGAAGATTCAAAGAGAGTGAGATGCCAGCTCCTTTCATTCAGTCAGTAGCTTCAAACATTTCTGGACGTTTTTCAATGGCAAAAATCAATGAATATTGTAAATGCACAAACAGTAATATCTCCACATTGCAAGGTGCAATTCTGAAATTTTTTGCTTTTTCCTGCTAATCCTGGCATGATAAAGAAGATTCAAAGAGAGTGAGATGCCAGCTCTTTTCATTCAGTCAGTAGCTTCAAACATTTCTGGTATATGAATAACATGTTTTTCAATGGCAAAAATCAATGAATATTGTAAATGCACAAACAGTAATATCTCCACATTGCAAGGTGCAATCCTGAAATTTTTTGCTTTTTCCTGCTAATCCTAGCATGATAAAGAAGATTCAAAGAGAGTGAGATGCCAGCTCCTTTCATTCAGTCAGTAGCTTCAAACATTTCTGGTATATGAATAACATGATGTTTTTCAATGGCAAAAATCAATGAATATTGTAAATGCACAAACAGTAATTTCTCCGCATTGCAATGTGCAATTCTGAAATTTTTTGCTTTTTCCTGCTAATCCTGGCATGATAAAGAAGATTCAAAGAGAGTGAGATGCCAGCTCTTTTCATTCAGTCAGTAGCTTCAAACATTTCTGGTATATGAATAACATGTTTTTCAATGGCAAAAATCAATGAATATTGTAAATGCACAAACAGTAATATCTCCACATTGCAAGGTGCAATTCTGAAATTTTTTGCTTTTTCCTGCTAATCCTAGCATGATAAAGAAGATTCAAAGAGAGTGAGATGCCAGCTCCTTTCATTCAGTCAGTAGCTTCAAACATTTCTGGACGTTTTTCAATGGCAAAAATCAATGAATATTGTAAATGCACAAACAGTAATATCTCCACATTGCAAGGTGCAATTCTGAAATTTTTTGCTTTTTCCTGCTAATCCTGGCATGATAAAGAAGATTCAAAGAGAGTGAGATGCCAGCTCTTTTCATTCAGTCAGTAGCTTCAAACATTTCTGGTATATGAATAACATGTTTTTCAATGGCAAAAATCAATGAATATTGTAAATGCACAAACAGTAATTTCTCCGCATTGCAAGGTGCAATTCTGAAATTTTTTGCTTTTTCCTGCTAATCCTAGCATGATAAAGAAGATTCAAAGAGAGTGAGATGCCAGCTCCTTTCATTCAGTCAGTAGCTTCAAACATTTCTGGACGTTTTTCAATGGCAAAAATCAATGAATATTGTAAATGCACAAACAGTAATATCTCCACATTGCAAGGTGCAATTCTGAAATTTTTTTCTTTTTCCTGCTAATCCTGGCATGATAAAGAAGATTCAAAGAGAGTGAGATGCCAGCTCTTTTCATTCAGTCAGTAGCTTCAAACATTTCTGGTATATGAATAACATGTTTTTCAATGGCAAAAATCAATGAATATTGTAAATGCACAAACAGTAATTTCTCCGCATTGCAAGGTGCAATTCTGAAATTTTTTGCTTTTTCCTGCTAATCCTAGCATGATAAAGAAGATTCAAAGAGAGTGAGATGCCAGCTCCTTTCATTCAGTCAGTAGCTTCAAACATTTCTGGTATATGAATAACATGATGTTTTTCAATGGCAAAAATCAATGAATATTGTAAATGCACAAACAGTAATTTCTCCGCATTGCAATGTGCAATTCTGAAATTTTTTGCTTTTTCCTGCTAATCCTAGCATGATAAAGAAGATTCAAAGAGAGTGAGATGCCAGCTCCTTTCATTCAGTCAGTAGCTTCAAACATTTCTGGACGTTTTTCAATGGCAAAAATCAATGAATATTGTAAATGCACAAACAGTAATATCTCCACATTGCAAGGTGCAATTCTGAAATTTTTTGCTTTTTCCTGCTAATCCTGGCATGATAAAGAAGATTCAAAGAGAGTGAGATGCCAGCTCTTTTCATTCAGTCAGTAGCTTCAAACATTTCTGGTATATGAATAACATGTTTTTCAATGGCAAAAATCAATGAATATTGTAAATGCACAAACAGTAATATCTCCACATTGCAAGGTGCAATTCTGAAATTTTTTGCTTTTTCCTGCTAATCCTGGCATGATAAAGAAGATTCAAAGAGAGTGAGATGCCAGCTCTTTTCATTCAGTCAGTAGCTTCAAACATTTCTGGTATATGAATAACATGTTTTTCAATGGCAAAAATCAATGAATATTGTAAATGCACAAACAGTAATATCTCCACATTGCAAGGTGCAATTCTGAAATTTTTTGCTTTTTCCTGCTAATCCTGGCATGATAAAGAAGATTCAAAGAGAGTGAGATGCCAGCTCCTTTCATTCAGTCAGTAGCTTCAAACATTTCTGGACGTTTTTCAATGGCAAAAATCAATGAATATTGTAAATGCACAAACAGTAATATCTCCACATTGCAACGTGCAATTCTGAAATTTTTTGCTTTTTCCTGCTCCTCTTAGCATGATAAAGAAGATTCAAAGAGAGTGAGATGCCAGCTCTTTTCATTCAGTCAGTAGCTTCAAACATTTCTGGCATATGAATAACATGATGTTTTTCAATGGCAAAAATCAATGAATATTGTAAATGCACAAACAGTAATTTCTCCGCATTGCAAGGTGCAATTCTGAAATTTTTTGCTTTTTCCTGCTAATCCTAGCATGATAAAGAAGATTCAAAGAGAGTGAGATGCCAGCTCCTTTCATTCAGTCAGTAGCTTCAAACATTTCTGGACGTTTTTCAATGGCAAAAATCAATGAATATTGTAAATGCACAAACAGTAATTTCTCCGCATTGCAAGGTGCAATTCTGAAATTTTTTGCTTTTTCCTGCTAATCCTGGCATGATAAAGAAGATTCAAAGAGAGTGAGATGCCAGCTCTTTTCATTCAGTCAGTAGCTTCAAACATTTCTGGTATATGAATAACATGATGTTTTTCAATGGCAAAAATCAATGAATATTGTAAATGCACAAACAGTAATATCTCCACATTGCAAGGTGCAATTCTGAAATTTTTTGCTTTTTCCTGCTAATCCTAGCATGATAAAGAAGATTCAAAGAGAGTGAGATGCCATCTCCTTTCATTCAGTCAGTAGCTTCAAACATTTCTGGTATATGAATAACATGATGTTTTTCAATGGCAAAAATCAATGAATATTGTAAATGCACAAACAGTAATTTCTCCGCATTGCAATGTGCAATTCTGAAATTTTTTGCTTTTTCCTGCTAATCCTAGCATGATAAAGAAGATTCAAAGAGAGTGAGATGCCAGCTCCTTTCATTCAGTCAGTAGCTTCAAACATTTCTGGACGTTTTTCAATGGCAAAAATCAATGAATATTGTAAATGCACAAACAGTAATATCTCCACATTGCAAGGTGCAATTCTGAAATTTTTTGCTTTTTCCTGCTAATCCTGGCATGATAAAGAAGATTCAAAGAGAGTGAGATGCCAGCTCTTTTCATTCAGTCAGTAGCTTCAAACATTTCTGGTATATGAATAACGATGTTTTTCAATGGCAAAAATCAATGAATATTGTAAATGCACAAACAGTAATATCTCCACATTGCAAGGTGCAATTCTGAAATTTTTTGCTTTTTCCTGCTAATCCTAGCATGATAAAGAAGATTCAAAGAGAGTGAGATGCCAGCTCCTTTCATTCAGTCAGTAGCTTCAAACATTTCTGGTATATGAATAACATGATGTTTTTCAATGGCAAAAATCAATGAATATTGTAAATGCACAAACAGTAATTTCTCCGCATTGCAATGTGCAATTCTGAAATTTTTTGCTTTTTCCTGCTAATCCTAGCATGATAAAGAAGATTCAAAGAGAGTGAGATGCCAGCTCCTTTCATTCAGTCAGTAGCTTCAAACATTTCTGGACGTTTTTCAATGGCAAAAATCAATGAATATTGTAAATGCACAAACAGTAATATCTCCACATTGCAAGGTGGAATTCTGAAATTTTTTGCTTTTTCCTGCTAATCCTGGCATGATAAAGAAGATTCAAAGAGAGTGAGATGCCAGCTCTTTTCATTCAGTCAGTAGCTTCAAACATTTCTGGTATATGAATAACGATGTTTTTCAATGGCAAAAATCAATGAATATGGTAAATGCACACACAGTAATTTCTCCGCATTGCAAGGTGCAATTCTGAAATTTTTTGCTTTTTCCTGCTAATCCTTGCATGATAAAGAAGATTCAAAGAGAGTGAGATGCCAGCTCCTTTCATTCAGTCAGTAGCTTCAAACATTTCTGGACGTTTTTCAATGGCAAAAATCAATGAATATTGTAAATGCACAAACAGTAATATCTCCACATTGCAAGGTGCAATTCTGAAATTTTTTGCTTTTTCCTGCTAATCCTGGCATGATAAAGAAGATTCAAAGAGAGTGAGATGCCAACTCTTTTCATTCAGTCAGTAGCTTCAAACATTTCTGGTATATGAATAACATGTTTTTCAATGGCAAAAATCAATGAATATTGTAAATGCACAAACAGTAATTTCTCCGCATTGCAAGGTGCAATTCTGAAATTTTTTGCTTTTTCCTGCTAATCCTAGCATGATAAAGAAGATTCAAAGAGAGTGAGATGCCAGCTCCTTTCATTCAGTCAGTAGCTTCAAACATTTCTGGACGTTTTTCAATGGCAAAAATCAATGAATATTGTAAATGCACAAACAGTAATATCTCCACATTGCAAGGTGCAATTCTGAAATTTTTTGCTTTTTCCTGCTAATCCTGGCATGATAAAGAAGATTCAAAGAGAGTGAGATGCCAGCTCTTTTCATTCAGTCAGTAGCTTCAAACATTTCTGGTATATGAATAACATGTTTTTCAATGGCAAAAATCAATGAATATTGTAAATGCACAAACAGTAATTTCTCCACATTGCAAGGTGCAATTCTGAAATTTTTTGCTTTTTCCTGCTAATCCTAGCATGATAAAGAAGATTCAAAGAGAGTGAGATGCCAGCTCCTTTCATTCAGTCAGTAGCTTCAAACATTTCTGGACGTTTTTCAATGGCAAAAATCAATGAATATTGTAAATGCACAAACAGTAATATCTCCACATTGCAAGGTGCAATTCTGAAATTTTTTGCTTTTTCCTGCTAATCCTGGCATGATAAAGAAGATTCAAAGAGAGTGAGATGCCAGCTCTTTTCATTCAGTCAGTAGCTTCAAACATTTCTGGTATATGAATAACATGTTTTTCAATGGCAAAAATCAATGAATATTGTAAATGCACAAACAGTAATTTCTCCGCATTGCAAGGTGCAATTCTGAAATTTTTTGCTTTTTCCTGCTAATCCTAGCATGATAAAGAAGATTCAAAGAGAGTGAGATGCCAGCTCCTTTCATTCAGTCAGTAGCTTCAAACATTTCTGGACGTTTTTCAATGGCAAAAATCAATGAATATTGTAAATGCACAAACAGTAATATCTCCACATTGCAAGGTGCAATTCTGAAATTTTTTGCTTTTTCCTGCTAATCCTGGCATGATAAAGAAGATTCAAAGAGAGTGAGATGCCAGCTCTTTTCATTCAGTCAGTAGCTTCAAACATTTCTGGTATATGAATAACATGTTTTTCAATGGCAAAAATCAATGAATATTGTAAATGCACAAACAGTAATTTCTCCGCATTGCAAGGTGCAATTCTGAAATTTTTTGCTTTTTCCTGCTAATCCTAGCATGATAAAGAAGATTCAAAGAGAGTGAGATGCCAGCTCCTTTCATTCAGTCAGTAGCTTCAAACATTTCTGGTATATGAATAACATGATGTTTTTCAATGGCAAAAATCAATGAATATTGTAAATGCACAAACAGTAATTTCTCCGCATTGCAATGTGCAATTCTGAATTTTTTTGCTTTTTCCTGCTAATCCTAGCATGATAAAGAAGATTCAAAGAGAGTGAGATGCCAGCTCCTTTCATTCAGTCAGTAGCTTCAAACATTTCTGGACGTTTTTCAATGGCAAAAATCAATGAATATTGTAAATGCACAAACAGTAATATCTCCACATTGCAAGGTGCAATTCTGAAATTTTTTGCTTTTTCCTGCTAATCCTGGCATGATAAAGAAGATTCAAAGAGAGTGAGATGCCAGCTCTTTTCATTCAGTCAGTAGCTTCAAACATTTCTGGTACATGAATAACATGTTTTTCAATGGCAAAAATCAATGAATATTGTAAATGCACAAACAGTAATATCTCCACATTGCAAGGTGCAATTCTGAAATTTTTTGCTTTTTCCTGCTAATCCTGGCATGATAAAGAAGATTCAAAGAGAGTGAGATGCCAGCTCTTTTCATTCAGTCAGTAGCTTCAAACATTTCTGGTATATGAATAACGATGTTTTTCAATGGCAAAAATCAATGAATATTGTAAATGCACACACAGTAATTTCTCCGCATTGCAAGGTGCAATTCTGAAATTTTTTGCTTTTTCCTGCTAATCCTAGCATGATAAAGAAGATTCAAAGAGAGTGAGATGCCAGCTCCTTTCATTCAGTCAGTAGCTTCAAACATTTCTGGACGTTTTTCAATGGCAAAAATCAATGAATATTGTAAATGCACAAACAGTAATATCTCCACATTGCAACGTGCAATTCTGAAATTTTTTGGTTTTTCCTGCTCCTCTTAGCATGATAAAGAAGATTCAAAGATAGTGAGATGCCAGCTCTTTTCATTCAGTCAGTAGCTTCAAACATTTCTGGTATATGAATAACATGATGTTTTTCAATGGCAAAAATCAATGAATATTGTAAATGCACAAACAGTAATTTCTCCGCATTGCAAGGTGCAATTCTGAAATTTTTTGCTTTTTCCTGCTAATCCTAGCATGATAAAGAAGATTCAAAGAGAGTGAGATGCCAGCTCCTTTCATTCAGTCAGTAGCTTCAAACATTTCTGGTATATGAATAACATGATGTTTTTCAATGGCAAAAATCAATGAATATTGTAAATGCACAAACAGTAATTTCTCCGCATTGCAATGTGCAATTCTGAATTTTTTTGCTTTTTCCTGCTAATCCTAGCATGATAAAGAAGATTCAAAGAGAGTGAGATGCCAGCTCCTTTCATTCAGTCAGTAGCTTCAAACATTTCTGGACGTTTTTCAATGGCAAAAATCAATGAATATTGTAAATGCACAAACAGTAATATCTCCACATTGCAAGGTGCAATTCTGAAATTTTTTGCTTTTTCCTGCTAATCCTGGCATGATAAAGAAGATTCAAAGAGAGTGAGATGCCAGCTCTTTTCATTCAGTCAGTAGCTTCAAACATTTCTGGTACATGAATAACATGTTTTTCAATGGCAAAAATCAATGAATATTGTAAATGCACAAACAGTAATATCTCCACATTGCAAGGTGCAATTCTGAAATTTTTTGCTTTTTCCTGCTAATCCTGGCATGATAAAGAAGATTCAAAGAGAGTGAGATGCCAGCTCTTTTCATTCAGTCAGTAGCTTCAAACATTTCTGGTATATGAATAACGATGTTTTTCAATGGCAAAAATCAATGAATATTGTAAATGCACACACAGTAATTTCTCCGCATTGCAAGGTGCAATTCTGAAATTTTTTGCTTTTTCCTGCTAATCCTAGCATGATAAAGAAGATTCAAAGAGAGTGAGATGCCAGCTCCTTTCATTCAGTCAGTAGCTTCAAACATTTCTGGACGTTTTTCAATGGCAAAAATCAATGAATATTGTAAATGCACAAACAGTAATATCTCCACATTGCAACGTGCAATTCTGAAATTTTTTGGTTTTTCCTGCTCCTCTTAGCATGATAAAGAAGATTCAAAGATAGTGAGATGCCAGCTCTTTTCATTCAGTCAGTAGCTTCAAACATTTCTGGTATATGAATAACATGATGTTTTTCAATGGCAAAAATCAATGAATATTGTAAATGCACAAACAGTAATTTCTCCGCATTGCAAGGTGCAATTCTGAAATTTTTTGCTTTTTCCTGCTAATCCTAGCATGATAAAGAAGATTCAAAGAGAGTGAGATGCCAGCTCCTTTCATTCAGTCAGTAGCTTCAAACATTTCTGGACGTTTTTCAATGGCAAAAATCAATGAATATTTTAAATGCACAAACAGTAATTTCTCCGCATTGCAAGGTGCAATTCTGAAATTTTTTGCTTTTTCCTGCTAATCCTAGCATGATAAAGAAGATTCAAAGAGAGTGAGATGCCAGCTCCTTTCATTCAGTCAGTAGCTTCAAACATTTCTGGTATATGAATAACATGATGTTTTTCAATGGCAAAAATCAATGAATATTGTAAATGCACAAACAGTAATTTCTCCGCATTGCAAGGTGCAATTCTGAATTTTTTTGCTTTTTCCTGCTAATCCTAGCATGATAAAGAAGATTGAAAGAGAGTGAGATGCCAGCTCCTTTCATTGAGTCAGTAGCTTCAAACATTTCTGGACGTTTTTCAATGGCAAAAATCAATGAATATTGTAAATGCACAAACAGTAATATCTCCACATTGCAAGGTGCAATTCTGAAATTTTTTGCTTTTTCCTGCTAATCCTGGCATGATAAAGAAGATTCAAAGAGAGTGAGATGCCAGCTCTTTTCATTCAGTCAGTAGCTTCAAACATTTCTGGTATATGAATAACATGTTTTTCAATGGCAAAAATCAATGAATATTGTAAATGCACAAACAGTAATATCTCCACATTGCAAGGTGCAATTCTGAATTTTTTTGCTTTTTCCTGCTAATCCTAGCATGATAAAGAAGATTCAAAGAGAGTGAGATGCCAGCTCCTTTCATTCAGTCAGTAGCTTCAAACATTTCTGGTATATGAATAACATGATGTTTTTCAATGGCAAAAATCAATGAATATTGTAAATGCACAAACAGTAATTTCTCCTCATTGCAATGTGCAATTCTGAAATTTTTTGCTTTTTCCTGCTAATCCTGGCATGATAAAGAAGATTCAAAGAGAGTGAGATGCCAGCTCTTTTCATTCAGTCAGTAGCATCAAACATTTCTGGTATATGAATAACATGTTTTTCAATGGCAAAAATCAATGAATATTGTAAATGCACAAACAGTAATATCTCCACATTGCAAGGTGCAATTCTGAAATTTTTTGCTTTTTCCTGCTAATTGTAGCATGATAAAGAAGATTCAAAGAGAGTGAGATGCCAGCTCCTTTCATTCAGTCAGTAGCTTCAAACATTTCTGGTATATGAATAACATGATGTTTTTCAATGGCAAAAATCAATGAATATTGTAAATGCACAAACAGTAATTTCTCCGCATTGCAATGTGCAATTCTGAAATTTTTTGCTTTTTCCTGCTAATCCTAGCATGATAAAGAAGATTCAAAGAGAGTGAGATGCCAGCTCTTTTCATTCAGTCAGTAGCTTCAAACATTTCTGGTATATGAATAACGATGTTTTTCAATGGCAAAAATCAATGAATATTGTAAATGCACACACAGTAATTTCTCCGCATTGCAAGGTGCAATTCTGAAATTTTTTGCTTTTTCCTGCTAATCCTAGCATGATAAAGAAGATTCAAAGTGAGTGAGATGCCAGCTCCTTTCATTCAGTCAGTAGCTTCAAACATTTCTGGACGTTTTTCAATGGCAAAAATCAATGAATATTGTAAATGCACAAACAGTAATATCTCCACATTGCAAGGTGGAATTCTGAAATTTTTTGCTTTTTCCTGCTAATCCTAGCATGATAAAGAAGATTCAAAGAGAGTGAGATGCCAGCTCCTTTCATTCAGTCAGTAGCTTCAAACATTTCTGGTATATGAATAACATGTTTTTCAATGGCAAAAATCAATGAATATTGTAAAAGCACAAACAGTAATATCTCCACATTGCAAGGTGGAATTCTGAAATTTTTTGCTTTTTCCTGCTAATCCTAGCATGATAAAGAAGATTCAAAGAGAGTGAGATGCCAGCTCCTTTCATTCAGTCAGTAGCTTCAAACATTTCTGGTATATGAATAACATGATGTTTTTCAATGGCAAAAATCAATGAATATTGTAAATGCACAAACAGTAATTTCTCCTCATTGCAATGTGCAATTCTGAAATTTTTTGCTTTTTCCTGCTAATCCTGGCATGATAAAGAAGATTCAAAGAGAGTGAGATGCCAGCTCTTTTCATTCAGTCAGTAGCATCAAACATTTCTGGTATATGAATAACATGTTTTTCAATGGCAAAAATCAATGAATATTGTAAATGCGCAAACAGTAATATCTCCACATTGCAAGGTGCAATTCTGAAATTTTTTGCTTTTTCCTGCTAATCCTAGCATGATAAAGAAGATTCAAAGAGAGTGAGATGCCAGCTCCTTTCATTCAGTCAGTAGCTTCAAACATTTCTGGTATATGAATAACATGATGTTTTTCAATGGCAAAAATCAATGAATATTGTAAATGCACAAACAGTAATTTCTCCGCATTGCAATGTGCAATTCTGAAATTTTTTGCTTTTTCCTGCTAATCCTAGCATGATAAAGAAGATTCAAAGAGAGTGAGATGCCAGCTCCTTTCATTCAGTCAGTAGCTTCAAACATTTCTGGACGTTTTTCAATGGCAAAAATCAATGAATATTGTAAATGCACAAACAGTAATATCTCCACATTGCAAGGTGCAATTCTGAAATTTTTTGCTTTTTCCTGCTAATCCTGGCATGATAAGGAAGATTCAAAGAGAGTGAGATGCCAGCTCTTTTCATTCAGTCAGTAGCTTCAAATATTTCTGGTATATGAATAACGATGTTTTTCAATGGCAAAAATCAATGAATATTGTAAATGCACACACACTAATTTCTCCGCATTGCAAGGTGCAATTCTGAAATTTTTTGCTTTTTCCTGCTAATCCTAGCATGATAAAGAAGATTCAAAGAGAGTGAGATGCCAGCTCCTTTCATTCAGTCAGTAGCTTCAAACATTTCTGGACGTTTTTCAATGGCAAAAATCAATGAATATTGTAAATGCACAAACAGTAATATCTCCACATTGCAAGGTGCAATTCTGAAATTTTTTGCTTTTTCCTGCTAATTCTGGCATGATAAAGAAGATTCAAAGAGAGTGAGATGCCAGCTCTTTTCATTCAGTCAGTAGCTTCAAACATTTCTGGTATATGAATAACATGTTTTTCAATGGCAAAAATCAGTGAATATTGTAAATGCACAAACAGTAATTTCTCCGCATTGCAAGGTGCAATTCTGAAATTTTTTGCTTTTTCCTGCTAATCCTAGCATGATAAAGAAGATTCAAAGAGAGTGAGATGCCAGCTCCTTTCATTCAGTCAGTAGCTTCAAACATTTCTGGACGTTTTTCAATGGCAAAAATCAATGAATATTGTAAATGCACAAACAGTAATATCTCCACATTGCAAGGTGCAATTCTGAAATTTTTTGCTTTTTCCTGCTAATCCTGGCATGATAAAGAAGATTCAAAGAGAGTGAGATGCCAGCTCTTTTCATTCAGTCAGTAGCTTCAAACATTTCTGGTATATGAATAACGATGTTTTTCAATGGCAAAAATCAATGAATATTGTAAATGCACACACAGTAATTTCTCCGCATTGCAAGGTGCAATTCTGAAATTTTTTGCTTTTTCCTGCTAATCCTAGCATGATAAAGAAGATTCAAAGAGAGTGAGATGCCAGCTCCTTTCATTCAGTCAGTAGCTTCAAACATTTCTGGACGTTTTTCAATGGCAAAAATCAATGAATATTGTAAATGCACAAACAGTAATATCTCCACATTGCAAGGTGCAATTCTGAAATTTTTTGCTTTTTCCTGCTAATCCTGGCATGATAAAGAAGATTCAAAGAGAGTGAGATGCCAGCTCTTTTCATTCAGTCAGTAGCTTCAAACATTTCTGGTATATGAATAACATGTTTTTCAATGGCAAAAATCAATGAATATTGTAAATGCGCAAACAGTAATATCTCCACATTGCAAGGTGCAATTCTGAAATTTTTTGCTTTTTCCTGCTAATCCTAGCATGATAAAGAAGATTCAAAGAGAGTGAGATGCCAGCTCCTTTCATTCAGTCAGTAGCTTCAAACATTTCTGGTATATGAATAACATGATGTTTTTCAATGGCAAAAATCAATGAATATTGTAAATGCACAAACAGTAATTTCTCCGCATTGCAATGTGCAATTCTGAAATTTTTTGCTTTTTCCTGCTAATCCTAGCATGATAAAGAAGATTCAAAGAGAGTGAGATGCCAGCTCCTTTCATTCAGTCAGTAGCTTCAAACATTTCTGGACGTTTTTCAATGGCAAAAATCAATGAATATTGTAAATGCACAAACAGTAATATCTCCACATTGCAAGGTGCAATTCTGAAATTTTTTGCTTTTTCCTGCTAATCCTGGCATGATAAGGAAGATTCAAAGAGAGTGAGATGCCAGCTCTTTTCATTCAGTCAGTAGCTTCAAACATTTCTGGTATATGAATAACGATGTTTTTCAATGGCAAAAATCAATGAATATTGTAAATGCACACACAGTAATTTCTCCGCATTGCAAGGTGCAATTCTGAAATTTTTTGCTTTTTCCTGCTAATCCTAGCATGATAAAGAAGATTCAAAGAGAGTGAGATGCCAGCTCCTTTCATTCAGTCAGTAGCTTCAAACATTTCTGGACGTTTTTCAATGGCAAAAATCAATGAATATTGTAAATGCACAAACAGTAATATCTCCACATTGCAAGGTGCAATTCTGAAATTTTTTGCTTTTTCCTGCTAATTCTGGCATGATAAAGAAGATTCAAAGAGAGTGAGATGCCAGCTCTTTTCATTCAGTCAGTAGCTTCAAACATTTCTGGTATATGAATAACATGTTTTTCAATGGCAAAAATCAGTGAATATTGTAAATGCACAAACAGTAATTTCTCCGCATTGCAAGGTGCAATTCTGAAATTTTTTGCTTTTTCCTGCTAATCCTAGCATGATAAAGAAGATTCAAAGAGAGTGAGATGCCAGCTCCTTTCATTCAGTCAGTAGCTTCAAACATTTCTGGACGTTTTTCAATGGCAAAAATCAATGAATATTGTAAATGCACAAACAGTAATATCTCCACATTGCAAGGTGCAATTCTGAAATTTTTTGCTTTTTCCTGCTAATCCTGGCATGATAAAGAAGATTCAAAGAGAGTGAGATGCCAGCTCTTTTCATTCAGTCAGTAGCTTCAAACATTTCTGGTATATGAATAACGATGTTTTTCAATGGCAAAAATCAATGAATATTGTAAATGCACACACAGTAATTTCTCCGCATTGCAAGGTGCAATTCTGAAATTTTTTGCTTTTTCCTGCTAATCCTAGCATGATAAAGAAGATTCAAAGAGAGTGAGATGCCAGCTCCTTTCATTCAGTCAGTAGCTTCAAACATTTCTGGACGTTTTTCAATGGCAAAAATCAATGAATATTGTAAATGCACAAACAGTAATATCTCCACATTGCAAGGTGCAATTCTGAAATTTTTTGCTTTTTCCTGCTAATCCTGGCATGATAAAGAAGATTCAAAGAGAGTGAGATGCCAGCTCTTTTCATTCAGTCAGTAGCTTCAAACATTTCTGGTATATGAATAACATGTTTTTCAATGGCAAAAATCAATGAATATTGTAAATGCACAAACAGTAATATCTCCACATTGCAAGGTGCAATTCTGAAATTTTTTGCTTTTTCCTGCTAATCCTAGCATGATAAAGAAGATTCAAAGAGAGTGAGATGCCAGCTCCTTTCATTCAGTCAGTAGCTTCAAACATTTCTGGACGTTTTTCAATGGCAAAAATCAATGAATATTGTAAATGCACAAACAGTAATATCTCCACATTGCAAGGTGCAATTCTGAAATTTTTTGCTTTTTCCTGCTAATCCTGGCATGATAAAGAAGATTCAAAGAGAGTGAGATGCCAGCTCTTTTCATTCAGTCAGTAGCTTCAAACATTTCTGGTATATGAATAACGATGTTTTTCAATGGCAAAAATCAATGAATATTGTAAATGCACACACAGTAATTTCTCCGCATTGCAAGGTGCAATTCTGAAATTTTTTGCTTTTTCCTGCTAATCCTAGCATGATAAAGAAGATTCAAAGAGAGTGAGATGCCAGCTCCTTTCATTCAGTCAGTAGCTTCAAACATTTCTGGACGTTTTTCAATGGCAAAAATCAATGAATATTGTAAATGCACAAACAGTAATATCTCCACATTGCAAGGTGCAATTCTGAAATTTTTTGCTTTTTCCTGCTAATTCTGGCATGATAAAGAAGATTCAAAGAGAGTGAGATGCCAGCTCTTTTCATTCAGTCAGTAGCTTCAAACATTTCTGGTATATGAATAACATGTTTTTCAATGGCAAAAATCAGTGAATATTGTAAATTCACAAACAGTAATTTCTCCACATTGCAAGGTGCAATTCTGAAATTTTTTGCTTTTTCCTGCTAATCCTAGCATGATAAAGAAGATTCAAAGAGAGTGAGATGCCAGCTCCTTTCGTTCAGTCAGTAGCTTCAAACATTTCTGGACGTTTTTCAATGGCAAAAATCAATGAATATTGTAAATGCACAAACAGTAATATCTCCACATTGCAAGGTGCAATTCTGAAATTTTTTGCTTTTTCCTGCTAATCCTGGCATGATAAAGAAGATTCAAAGAGAGTGAGATGCCAGCTCTTTTCATTCAGTCAGTAGCTTCAAACATTTCTGGTATATGAATAACGATGTTTTTCAATGGCAAAAATCAATGAATATTGTAAATGCACACACAGTAATTTCTCCGCATTGCAAGGTGCAATTCTGAAATTTTTTGCTTTTTCCTGCTAATCCTAGCATGATAAAGAAGATTCAAAGAGAGTGAGATGCCAGCTCCTTTCATTCAGTCAGTAGCTTCAAACATTTCTGGACGTTTTTCAATGGCAAAAATCAATGAATATTGTAAATGCACAAACAGTTATATCTCCACATTGCAAGGTGCAATTCTGAAATTTTTTGCTTTTTCCTGCTCCTCTTAGCATGATAAAGAAGATTCAAAGAGAGTGAGATGCCAGCTCTTTTCATTCAGTCAGTAGCTTCAAACATTTCTGGTATATGAATAACATGATGTTTTTCAATGGCAAAAATCAATGAATATTGTAAATGCACAAACAGTAATTTCTCCGCATTGCAAGGTGCAATTCTGAAATTTTTTGCTTTTTCCTGCTAATCCTAGCATGATAAAGAAGATTCAAAGAGAGTGAGATGCCAGCTCCTTTCATTCAGTCAGTAGCTTCAAACATTTCTGGACGTTTTTCAATGGCAAAAATCAATGAATATTGTAAATGCACAAACAGTAATTTCTCCGCATTGCAAGGTGCAATTCTGAAATTTTTTGCTTTTTCCTGCTAATCCTAGCATGATAAAGAAGATTCAAAGAGAGTGAGATGCCAGCTCCTTTCATTCAGTCAGTAGCTTCAAACATTTCTGGTATATGAATAACATGATGTTTTTCAATGGCAAAAATCAATGAATATTGTAAATGCACAAACAGTAATTTCTCCGCATTGCAAGGTGCAATTCTGAAATTTTTTGCTCTTTCCTGCTAATCCTAGCATGATAAAGAAGATTCAAAGAGAGTGAGATGCCAGCTCCTTTCATTCAGTCAGTAGCTTCAAACATTTCTGGACGTTTTTCAATGGCAAAAATCAATGAATATTGTAAATGCACAAACAGTAATATCTCCACATTGCAAGGTGCAATTCTGAAATTTTTTGCTTTTTCCTGCTAATTCTGGCATGATAAAGAAGATTCAAAGAGAGTGAGATGCCAGCTCTTTTCATTCAGTCAGTAGCTTCAAACATTTCTGGTATATGAATAACATGTTTTTCAATGGCAAAAATCAGTGAATATTGTAAATGCACAAACAGTAATTTCTCCGCATTGCAAGGTGCAATTCTGAAATTTTTTGCTTTTTCCTGCTAATCCTAGCATGATAAAGAAGATTCAAAGAGAGTGAGATGCCAGCTCCTTTCATTCAGTCAGTAGCTTCAAACATTTCTGGACGTTTTTCAATGGCAAAAATCAATGAATATTGTAAATGCACAAACAGTAATATCTCCACATTGCAAGGTGCAATTCTGAAATTTTTTGCTTTTTCCTGCTAATCCTGGCATGATAAAGAAGATTCAAAGAGAGTGAGATGCCAGCTCTTTTCATTCAGTCAGTAGCTTCAAACATTTCTGGTATATGAATAACGATGTTTTTCAATGGCAAAAATCAATGAATATTGTAAATGCACACACAGTAATTTCTCCGCATTGCAAGGTGCAATTCTGAAATTTTTTGCTTTTTCCTGCTAATCCTAGCATGATAAAGAAGATTCAAAGAGAGTGAGATGCCAGCTCCTTTCATTCAGTCAGTAGCTTCAAACATTTCTGGACGTTTTTCAATGGCAAAAATCAATGAATATTGTAAATGCACAAACAGTAATATCTCCACATTGCAAGGTGCAATTCTGAAATTTTTTGCTTTTTCCTGCTAATCCTGGCATGATAAAGAAGATTCAAAGAGAGTGAGATGCCAGCTCTTTTCATTCAGTCAGTAGCTTCAAACATTTCTGGTATATGAATAACATGTTTTTCAATGGCAAAAATCAATGAATATTGTAAATGCACAAACAGTAATATCTCCACATTGCAAGGTGCAATTCTGAAATTTTTTGCTTTTTCCTGCTAATCCTAGCATGATAAAGAAGATTCAAAGAGAGTGAGATGCCAGCTCCTTTCATTCAGTCAGTAGCTTCAAACATTTCTGGACGTTTTTCAATGGCAAAAATCAATGAATATTGTAAATGCACAAACAGTAATATCTCCACATTGCAAGGTGCAATTCTGAAATTTTTTGCTTTTTCCTGCTAATCCTGGCATGATAAAGAAGATTCAAAGAGAGTGAGATGCCAGCTCTTTTCATTCAGTCAGTAGCTTCAAACATTTCTGGTATATGAATAACGATGTTTTTCAATGGCAAAAATCAATGAATATTGTAAATGCACACACAGTAATTTCTCCGCATTGCAAGGTGCAATTCTGAAATTTTTTGCTTTTTCCTGCTAATCCTAGCATGATAAAGAAGATTCAAAGAGAGTGAGATGCCAGCTCCTTTCATTCAGTCAGTAGCTTCAAACATTTCTGGACGTTTTTCAATGGCAAAAATCAATGAATATTGTAAATGCACAAACAGTAATATCTCCACATTGCAAGGTGCAATTCTGAAATTTTTTGCTTTTTCCTGCTAATTCTGGCATGATAAAGAAGATTCAAAGAGAGTGAGATGCCAGCTCTTTTCATTCAGTCAGTAGCTTCAAACATTTCTGGTATATGAATAACATGTTTTTCAATGGCAAAAATCAGTGAATATTGTAAATTCACAAACAGTAATTTCTCCACATTGCAAGGTGCAATTCTGAAATTTTTTGCTTTTTCCTGCTAATCCTAGCATGATAAAGAAGATTCAAAGAGAGTGAGATGCCAGCTCCTTTCGTTCAGTCAGTAGCTTCAAACATTTCTGGACGTTTTTCAATGGCAAAAATCAATGAATATTGTAAATGCACAAACAGTAATATCTCCACATTGCAAGGTGCAATTCTGAAATTTTTTGCTTTTTCCTGCTAATCCTGGCATGATAAAGAAGATTCAAAGAGAGTGAGATGCCAGCTCTTTTCATTCAGTCAGTAGCTTCAAACATTTCTGGTATATGAATAACGATGTTTTTCAATGGCAAAAATCAATGAATATTGTAAATGCACACACAGTAATTTCTCCGCATTGCAAGGTGCAATTCTGAAATTTTTTGCTTTTTCCTGCTAATCCTAGCATGATAAAGAAGATTCAAAGAGAGTGAGATGCCAGCTCCTTTCATTCAGTCAGTAGCTTCAAACATTTCTGGACGTTTTTCAATGGCAAAAATCAATGAATATTGTAAATGCACAAACAGTAATATCTCCACATTGCAAGGTGCAATTCTGAAATTTTTTGCTTTTTCCTGCTCCTCTTAGCATGATAAAGAAGATTCAAAGAGAGTGAGATGCCAGCTCTTTTCATTCAGTCAGTAGCTTCAAACATTTCTGGTATATGAATAACATGATGTTTTTCAATGGCAAAAATCAATGAATATTGTAAATGCACAAACAGTAATTTCTCCGCATTGCAAGGTGCAATTCTGAAATTTTTTGCTTTTTCCTGCTAATCCTAGCATGATAAAGAAGATTCAAAGAGAGTGAGATGCCAGCTCCTTTCATTCAGTCAGTAGCTTCAAACATTTCTGGACGTTTTTCAATGGCAAAAATCAATGAATATTGTAAATGCACAAACAGTAATTTCTCCGCATTGCAAGGTGCAATTCTGAAATTTTTTGCTTTTTCCTGCTAATCCTGGCATGATAAAGAAGATTCAAAGAGAGTGAGATGCCAGCTCTTTTCATTCAGTCAGTAGCTTCAAACATTTCTGGTATATGAATAACGATGTTTTTCATTGGCAAAAATCAATGAATATTGTAAATGCACACACAGTAATTTCTCCGCATTGCAAGGTGCAATTCTGAAATTTTTTGCTTTTTCCTGCTAATCCTAGCATGATAAAGAAGATTCAAAGAGAGTGAGATGCCAGCTCCTTTCATTCAGTCAGTAGCTTCAAACATTTCTGGACGTTTTTCAATGGCAAAAATCAATGAATATTGTAAATGCACAAACAGTAATATCTCCACATTGCAAGGTGCAATTCTGAAATTTTTTGCTTTTTCCTGCTCCTCTTAGCATGATAAAGAAGATTCAAAGAGAGTGAGATGCCAGCTCTTTTCATTCAGTCAGTAGCTTCAAACATTTCTGGTATATGAATAACATGATGTTTTTCAATGGCAAAAATCAATGAATATTGTAAATGCACAAACAGTAATTTCTCCGCATTGCAAGGTGCAATTCTGAAATTTTTTTCTTTTTCCTGCTAATCCTAGCATGATAAAGAAGATTCAAAGAGAGTGAGATGCCAGCTCCTTTCATTCAGTCAGTAGCTTCAAACATTTCTGGACGTTTTTCAATGGCAAAAATCAATGAATATTGTAAATGCACAAACAGTAATTTCTCCGCATTGCAAGATGCAATTCTGAAATTTTTTGCTTTTTCCTGCTAATCCTAGCATGATAAAGAAGATTCAAAGAGAGTGAGATGCCAGCTCCTTTCATTCAGTCAGTAGCTTCAAACATTTCTGGTATATGAATAACATGATGTTTTTCAATGGCAAAAATCAATGAATATTGTAAATGCACAAACAGTAATTTCTCCGCATTGCAAGGTGCAATTCTGAAATTTTTTGCTCTTTCCTGCTAATCCTAGCATGATAAAGAAGATTCAAAGAGAGTGAGATGCCAGCTCCTTTCATTCAGTCAGTAGCTTCAAACATTTCTGGACGTTTTTCAATGGCAAAAATCAATGAATATTGTAAATGCACAAACAGTAATATCTCCACATTGCAAGGTGCAATTCTGAAATTTTTTGCTTTTTCCTGCTAATCCTGGCATGATAAAGAAGATTCAAAGAGAGTGAGATGCCAGCTCTTTTCATTCAGTCAGTAGCTTCAAACATTTCTGGTATATGAATAACGATGTTTTTCAATGGCAAAAATCAATGAATATTGTAAATGCACACACAGTAATTTCTCCGCATTGCAAGGTGCAATTCTGAAATTTTTTGCTTTTTCCTGCTAATCCTAGCATGATAAAGAAGATTCAAAGAGAGTGAGATGCCAGCTCCTTTCATTCAGTCAGTAGCTTCAAACATTTCTGGACGTTTTTCAATGGCAAAAATCAATGAATATTGTAAATGCACAAACAGTAATATCTCCACATTGCAAGGTGCAATTCTGAAATTTTTTGCTTTTTCCTGCTAATCCTGGCATGATAAAGAAGATTCAAAGAGAGTGAGATGCCAGCTCTTTTCATTCAGTCAGTAGCTTCAAACATTTCTGGTATATGAATAACATGATGTTTTTCAATGGCAAAAATCAATGAATATTGTAAATGCACAAACAGTAATTTCTCCGCATTGCAAGGTGCAATTCTGAAATTTTTTGCTTTTTCCTGCTAATCCTAGCATGATAAAGAAGATTCAAAGAGAGTGAGATGCCAGCTCCTTTCATTCAGTCAGTAGCTTCAAACATTTCTGGACGTTTTTCAATGGCAAAAATCAATGAATATTGTAAATGCACAAACAGTAATTTCTCCGCATTGCAAGGTGCAATTCTGAAATTTTTTGCTTTTTCCTGCTAATCCTAGCATGATAAAGAAGATTCAAAGAGAGTGAGATGCCAGCTCCTTTCATTCAGTCAGTAGCTTCAAACATTTCTGGTATATGAATAACATGATGTTTTTCAATGGCAAAAATCAATGAATATTGTAAATGCACAAACAGTAATTTCTCCGCATTGCAAGGTGCAATTCTGAAATTTTTTGCTCTTTCCTGCTAATCCTAGCATGATAAAGAAGATTCAAAGAGAGTGAGATGCCAGCTCCTTTCATTCAGTCAGTAGCTTCAAACATTTCTGGACGTTTTTCAATGGCAAAAATCAATGAATATTGTAAATGCACAAACAGTAATATCTCCACATTGCAAGGTGCAATTCTGAAATTTTTTGCTTTTTCCTGCTAATCCTGGCATGATAAAGAAGATTCAAAGAGAGTGAGATGCCAGCTCTTTTCATTCAGTCAGTAGCTTCAAACATTTCTGGTATATGAATAACGATGTTTTTCAATGGCAAAAATCAATGAATATTGTAAATGCACACACAGTAATTTCTCCGCATTGCAAGGTGCAATTCTGAAATTTTTTGCTTTTTCCTGCTAATCCTAGCATGATAAAGAAGATTCAAAGAGAGTGAGATGCCAGCTCCTTTCATTCAGTCAGTAGCTTCAAACATTTCTGGACGTTTTTCAATGGCAAAAATCAATGAATATTGTAAATGCACAAACAGTAATATCTCCACATTGCAAGGTGCAATTCTGAAATTTTTTGCTTTTTCCTGCTAATCCTGGCATGATAAAGAAGATTCAAAGAGAGTGAGATGCCAGCTCTTTTCATTCAGTCAGTAGCTTCAAACATTTCTGGTATATGAATAACATGTTTTTCAATGGCAAAAATCAATGAATATTGTAAATGCACAAACAGTAATATCTCCACATTGCAAGGTGCAATTCTGAAATTTTTTGCTTTTTCCTGCTAATCCTAGCATGATAAAGAAGATTCAAAGAGAGTGAGATGCCAGCTCCTTTCATTCAGTCAGTAGCTTCAAACATTTCTGGACGTTTTTCAATGGCAAAAATCAATGAATATTGTAAATGCACAAACAGTAATATCTCCACATTGCAAGGTGCAATTCTGAAATTTTTTGCTTTTTCCTGCTAATCCTGGCATGATAAAGAAGATTCAAAGAGAGTGAGATGCCAGCTCTTTTCATTCAGCCAGTAGCTTCAAACATTTCTGGTATATGAATAACATGTTTTTCAATGGCAAAAATCAGTGAATATTGTAAATGCACAAACAGTAATTTCTCCGCATTGCAAGGTGCAATTCTGAAATTTTTTGCTTTTTCCTGCTAATCCTAGCATGATAAAGAAGATTCAAAGAGAGTGAGATGCCAGCTCCTTTCATTCAGTCAGTAGCTTCAAACATTTCTGGACGTTTTTCAATGGCAAAAATCAATGAATATTGTAAATGCACAAACAGTAATATCTCCACATTGCAAGGTGCAATTCTGAAATTTTTTGATTTTTCCTGCTAAACCTGGCATGATAAAGAAGATTCAAAGAGAGTGAGATGCCAGCTCTTTTCATTCAGTCAGTAGCTTCAAACATTTCTGGTATATGAATAACATGTTTTTCAATGGCAAAAATCAGTGAATATTGTAAATGCACAAACAGTAATTTCTCCGCATTGCAAGGTGCAATTCTGAAATTTTTTGCTTTTTCCTGCTAATCCTAGCATGATAAAGAAGATTCAAAGAGAGTGAGATGCCAGCTCCTTTCATTCAGTCAGTAGCTTCAAACATTTCTGGACGTTTTTCAATGGCAAAAATCAATGAATATTGTAAATGCACAAACAGTAATATCTCCACATTGCAAGGTGCAATTCTGAAATTTTTTGCTTTTTCCTGCTAATCCTGGCATGATAAAGAAGATTCAAAGAGAGTGAGATGCCAGCTCTTTTCATTCAGTCAGTAGCTTCAAACATTTCTGGTATATGAATAACGATGTTTTTCAATGGCAAAAATCAATGAATATTGTAAATGCACACACAGTAATTTCTCCGCATTGCAAGGTGCAATTCTGAAATTTTTTGCTTTTTCCTGCTAATCCTAGCATGATAAAGAAGATTCAAAGAGAGTGAGATGCCAGCTCCTTTCATTCAGTCAGTAGCTTCAAACATTTCTGGATGTTTTTCAATGGCAAAAATCAATGAATATTGTAAATGCACAAACAGTAATATCTCCACATTGCAAGGTGCAATTCTGAAATTTTTTGCTTTTTCCTGCTAATTCTGGCATGATAAAGAAGATTCAAAGAGAGTGAGATGCCAGCTCTTTTCATTCAGTCAGTAGCTTCAAACATTTCTGGTATATGAATAACATGTTTTTCAATGGCAAAAATCAGTGAATATTGTAAATGCACAAACAGTAATTTCTCCGCATTGCAAGGTGCAATTCTGAAATTTTTTGCTTTTTCCTGCTAATCCTAGCATGATAAAGAAGATTCAAAGAGAGTGAGATGCCAGCTCCTTTCATTCAGTCAGTAGCTTCAAACATTTCTGGACGTTTTTCAATGGCAAAAATCAATGAATATTGTAAATGCACAAACAGTAATATCTCCACATTGCAAGGTGCAATTCTGAAATTTTTTGCTTTTTCCTGCTAATCCTGGCATGATAAAGAAGATTCAAAGAGAGTGAGATGCCAGCTCTTTTCATTCAGTCAGTAGCTTCAAACATTTCTGGTATATGAATAACGATGTTTTTCAATGGCAAAAATCAATGAATATTGTAAATGCACACACAGTAATTTCTCCGCATTGCAAGGTGCAATTCTGAAATTTTTTGCTTTTTCCTGCTAATCCTAGCATGATAAAGAAGATTCAAAGAGAGTGAGATGCCAGCTCCTTTCATTCAGTCAGTAGCTTCAAACATTTCTGGACGTTTTTCAATGGCAAAAATCAATGAATATTGTAAATGCACAAACAGTAATATCTCCACATTGCAAGGTGCAATTCTGAAATTTTTTGCTTTTTCCTGCTCCTCTTAGCATGATAAAGAAGATTCAAAGAGAGTGAGATGCCAGCTCTTTTCATTCAGTCAGTAGCTTCAAACATTTCTGGTATATGAATAACATGATGTTTTTCAATGGCAAAAATCAATGAATATTGTAAATGCACAAACAAAAATTTCTCCGCATTGCAAGGTGCAATTCTGAAATTTTTTGCTTTTTCCTGCTAATCCTAGCATGATAAAGAAGATTCAAAGAGAGTGAGATGCCAGCTCCTTTCATTCAGTCAGTAGCTTCAAACATTTCTGGACGTTTTTCAATGGCAAAAATCAATGAATATTGTAAATGCACAAACAGTAATTTCTCCGCATTGCAAGGTGCAATTCTGAAATTTTTTGCTTTTTCCTGCTAATCCTAGCATGATAAAGAAGATTCAAAGAGAGTGAGATGCCAGCTCCTTTCATTCAGTCAGTAGCTTCAAACATTTCTGGTATATGAATAACATGATGTTTTTCAATGGCAAAAATCAATGAATATTGTAAATGCACAAACAGTAATTTCTCCGCATTGCAAGGTGCAATTCTGAAATTTTTTGCTCTTTCCTGCTAATCCTAGCATGATAAAGAAGATTCAAAGAGAGTGAGATGCCAGCTCCTTTCATTCAGTCAGTAGCTTCAAACATTTCTGGACGTTTTTCAATGGCAAAAATCAATGAATATTGTAAATGCACAAACAGTAATATCTCCACATTGCAAGGTGCAATTCTGAAATTTTTTGCTTTTTCCTGCTAATCCTGGCATGATAAAGAAGATTCAAAGAGAGTGAGATGCCAGCTCTTTTCATTCAGTCAGTAGCTTCAAACATTTCTGGTATATGAATAACATGTTTTTCAATGGCAAAAATCAATGAATATTGTAAATGCACAAACAGTAATATCTCCACATTGCAAGGTGCTATTCTGAAATTTTTTGCTTTTTCCTGCTAATCCTAGCATGATAAAGAAGATTCAAAGAGAGTGAGATGCCAGCTCCTTTCATTCAGTCAGTAGCTTCAAACATTTCTGGTATATGAATAACATGATGTTTTTCAATGGCAAAAATCAATGAATATTGTAAATGCACAAACAGTAATTTCTCCGCATTGCAATGTGCCATTCTGAAATTTTTTGCTTTTTCCTGCTAATCCTGGCATGATAAAGAAGATTCAAAGAGAGTGAGATGCCAGCTCTTTTCATTCAGTCAGTAGCTTCAAACATTTCTGGTATATGAATAACATGTTTTTCAATGGCAAAAATCAATGAATATTGTAAATGCACAAACAGTAATATCTCCACATTGCAAGGTGCAATTCTGAAATTTTTTGCTTTTTCCTGCTAATCCTAGCATGATAAAGAAGATTCAAAGAGAGTGAGATGCCAGCTCCTTTCATTCAGTCAGTAGCTTCAAACATTTCTGGTATATGAATAACATGATGTTTTTCAATGGCAAAAATCAATGAATATTGTAAATGCACAAATAGTAATTTCTCCTCATTGCAATGTGCAATTCTGAAATTTTTTGCTTTTTCCTGCTAATCCTGGCATGATAAAGAAGATTCAAAGAGAGTGAGATGCCAGCTCCTTTCATTCAGTCAGTAGCTTCAAACATTTCTGGTATATGAATAACATGATGTTTTTCAATGGCAAAAATCAATGAATATTGTAAATGCACAAACAGTAATTTCTCCGCATTGCAATGTGCAATTCTGAAATTTTTTGCTTTTTCCTGCTAATCCTAGCATGATAAAGAAGATTCAAAGAGAGTGAGATGCCAGCTCCTTTTTATTCAGTCAGTAGCTTCAAACATTTCTGGACGTTTTTCAATGGCAAAAATCAATGAATATTGTAAATGCACAAACAGTAATATCTCCACATTGCAAGGTGCAATTCTGAAATTTTTTGCTTTTTCCTGCTAATCCTGGCATGATAAAGAAGATTCAAAGAGAGTGAGATGCCAGCTCTTTTCATTCAGTCAGTAGCTTCAAACATTTCTGGTATATGAATAACGATGTTTTTCAATGGCAAAAATCAATGAATATTGTAAATGCACACACAGTAATTTCTCCGCATTGCAAGGTGCAATTCTGAAATTTTTTGCTTTTTCCTGCTAATCCTAGCATGATAAAGAAGATTCAAAGAGAGTGAGATGCCAGCTCCTTTCATTCAGTCAGTAGCTTCAAACATTTCTGGACGTTTTTCAATGGCAAAAATCAATGAATATTGTAAATGCACAAACAGTAATATCTCCACATTGCAAGGTGCAATTCTGAAATTTTTTGCTTTTTCCTGCTAATTCTGGCATGATAAAGAAGATTCAAAGAGAGTGAGATGCCAGCTCTTTTCATTCAGTCAGTAGCTTCAAACATTTCTGGTATATGAATAACATGTTTTTCAATGGCAAAAATCAGTGAATATTGTAAATGCACAAACAGTAATTTCTCCGCATTGCAAGGTGCAATTCTGAAATTTTTTGCTTTTTCCTGCTAATCCTAGCATGATAAAGAAGATTCAAAGAGAGTGAGATGCCAGCTCCTTTCATTCAGTCAGTAGCTTCAAACATTTCTGGACGTTTTTCAATGGCAAAAATCAATGAATATTGTAAATGCACAAACAGTAATATCTCCACATTGCAAGGTGCAATTCTGAAATTTTTTGCTTTTTCCTGCTAATCCTGGCATGATAAAGAAGATTCAAAGAGAGTGAGATGCCAGCTCTTTTCATTCAGTCAGTAGCTTCAAACATTTCTGGTATATGAATAACGATGTTTTTCAATGGCAAAAATCAATGAATATTGTAAATGCACACACAGTAATTTCTCCGCATTGCAAGGTGCAATTCTGAAATTTTTTGCTTTTTCCTGCTAATCCTAGCATGATAAAGAAGATTCAAAGAGAGTGAGATGCCAGCTCCTTTCATTCAGTCAGTAGCTTCAAACATTTCTGGACGTTTTTCAATGGCAAAAATCAATGAATATTGTAAATGCACAAACAGTAATATCTCCACATTGCAACGTGCAATTCTGAAATTTTTTGCTTTTTCCTGCTCCTCTTAGCATGATAAAGAAGATTCAAAGAGAGTGAGATGCCAGCTCTTTTCATTGAGTCAGTAGCTTCAAACATTTCTGGTATATGAATAACATGATGTTTTTCAATGGCAAAAATCAATGAATATTGTAAATGCACAAACAGTAATTTCTCCGCATTGCAAGGTGCAATTCTGAAATTTTTTGCTTTTTCCTGCTAATCCTAGCATTATAAAGAAGATTCAAAGAGAGTGAGATGCCAGCTCCTTTCATTCAGTCAGTAGCTTCAAACATTTCTGGACGTTTTTCAATGGCAAAAATCAATGAATATTGTAAATGCACAAACAGTAATTTCTCCGCATTGCAAGGTGCAATTCTGAAATGTTTTGCTTTTTCCTGCTAATCCTAGCATGATAAAGAAGATTCAAAGAGAGTGAGATGCCAGCTCCTTTCATTCAGTCAGTAGCTTCAAACATTTCTGGTATATGAATAACATGATGTTTTTCAATGGCAAAAATCAATGAATATTGTAAATGCACAAACAGTAATTTCTCCGCATTGCAAGGTGCAATTCTGAAATTTTTTGCTTTTTCCTGCTAATCCTAGCATGATAAAGAAGATTCAAAGAGAGTGAGATGCCAGCTCCTTTCATTCAGTCAGTAGCTTCAAACATTTCTGGACGTTTTTCAATGGCAAAAATCAATGAATATTGTAAATGCACAAACAGTAATATCTCCACATTGCAAGGTGCAATTCTGAAATTTTTTGCTTTTTCCTGCTAATCCTGGCATGATAAAGAAGATTCAAAGAGAGTGAGATGCCAGCTCTTTTCATTCAGTCCGTAGCTTCAAACATTTCTGGTATATGAATAACATGTTTTTCAATGGCAAAAATCAATGAATATTGTAAATGCACAAACAGTAATATCTCCACATTGCAAGGTGCAATTCTGAAATTTTTTGCTTTTTCCTGCTAATCCTAGCATGATAAAGAAGATTCAAAGAGAGTGAGATGCCAGCTCCTTTCATTCAGTCAGTAGCTTCAAACATTTCTGGTATATGAATAACATGATGTTTTTCAATGGCAAAAATCAATGAATATTGTAAATGCACAAACAGTAATTTCTCCGCATTGCAATGTGCCATTCTGAAATTTTTTGCTTTTTCCTGCTAATCCTGGCATGATAAAGAAGATTCAAAGAGAGTGAGATGCCAGCTCTTTTCATTCAGTCAGTAGCTTCAAACATTTCTGGTATATGAATAACATGTTTTTCAATGGCAAAAATCAATGAATATTGTAAATGCACAAACAGTAATATCTCCACATTGCAAGGTGCAATTCTGAAATTTTTTGCTTTTTCCTGCTAATCCTAGCATGATAAAGAAGATTCAAAGAGAGTGAGATGCCAGCTCCTTTCATTCAGTCAGTAGCTTCAAACATTTCTGGTATATGAATAACATGATGTTTTTCAATGGCAAAAATCAATGAATATTGTAAATGCACAAACAGTAATTTCTCCGCATTGCAATGTGCAATTCTGAAATGTTTTGCTTTTTCCTGCTAATCCTAGCATGATAAAGAAGATTCAAAGAGAGTGAGATGCCAGCTCCTTTCATTCAGTCAGTAGCTTCAAACATTTCTGGACGTTTTTCAATGGCAAAAATCAATGAATATTGTAAATGCACAAACAGTAATATCTCCACATTGCAAGGTGCAATTCTGAAATTTTTTGCTTTTTCCTGCTAATCCTGGCATGATAAAGAAGATTCAAAGAGAGTGAGATGCCAGCTCTTTTCATTCAGTCAGTAGCTTCAAACATTTCTGGTATATGAATAACGATGTTTTTCAATGGCAAAAATCAATGAATATTGTAAATGCACACACAGTAATTTCTCCGCATTGCAAGGTGCAATTCTGAAATTTTTTGCTTTTTCCTGCTAATCCTAGCATGATAAAGAAGATTCAAAGAGAGTGAGATGCCAGCTCCTTTCATTCAGTCAGTAGCTTCAAACATTTCTGGACGTTTTTCAATGGCAAAAATCAATGAATATTGTAAATGCACAAACAGTAATATCTCCACATTGCAAGGTGCAATTCTGAAATTTTTTGCTTTTTCCTGCTAATCCTGGCATGATAAAGAAGATTCAAAGAGAGTGAGATGCCAGCTCTTTTCATTCAGTCAGTAGCTTCAAACATTTCTGGTATATGAATAACATGTTTTTCAATGGCAAAAATCAATGAATATTGTAAATGCACAAACAGTAATTTCTCCGCATTGCAAGGTGCAATTCTGAAATTTTTTGCTTTTTCCTGCTAATCCTAGCATGATAAAGAAGATTCAAAGAGAGTGAGATGCCAGCTCCTTTCATTCAGTCAGTAGCTTCAAACATTTCTGGACGTTTTTCAATGGCAAAAATCAATGAATATTGTAAATGCACAAACAGTAATATCTTCACATTGCAAGGTGCAATTCTGAAATTTTTTGCTTTTTCCTGCTAATCCTGGCATGATAAAGAAGATTCAAAGAGAGTGAGATGCCAGCTCTTTTCATTCAGTCAGTAGCTTCAAACATTTCTGGTATATGAATAACATGTTTTTCAATGGCAAAAATCAATGAATATTGTAAATGCACACACAGTAATTTCTCCGCATTGCAAGGTGCAATTCTGAAATTTTTTGCTTTTTCCTGCTAATCCTAGCATGATAAAGAAGATTCAAAGAGAGTGAGATGCCAGCTCCTTTCATTCAGTCAGTAGCTTCAAACATTTCTGGACGTTTTTCAATGGCAAAAATCAATGAATATTGTAAATGCACAAACAGTAATATCTCCACATTGCAACGTGCAATTCTGAAATTTTTTGCTTTTTCCTGCTCCTCTTAGCATGATAAAGAAGATTCAAAGAGAGTGAGATGCCAGCTCTTTTCATTGAGTCAGTAGCTTCAAACATTTCTGGTATATGAATAACATGATGTTTTTCAATGGCAAAAATCAATGAATATTGTAAATGCACAAACAGTAATATCTCCACATTGCAAGGTGCAATTCTGAATTTTTTTGCTTTTTCCTGCTAATCCTAGCATGATAAAGAAGATTCAAAGAGAGTGAGATGCCAGCTCCTTTCATTCAGTCAGTAGCTTCAAACATTTCTGGTATATGAATAACATGATGTTTTTCAATGGCAAAAATCAATGAATATTGTAAATGCACAAACAGTAATTTCTCCGCATTGCAATGTGCCATTCTGAAATTTTTTGCTTTTTCCTGCTAATCCTGGCATGATAAAGAAGATTCAAAGAGAGTGAGATGCCAGCTCTTTTCATTCAGTCAGTAGCTTCAAACATTTCTGGTATATGAATAACATGTTTTTCAATGGCAAAAATCAATGAATATTGTAAATGCACAAACAGTAATATCTCCACATTGCAAGGTGCAATTCTGAAATTTTTTGCTTTTTCCTGCTAATCCTAGCATGATAAAGAAGATTCAAAGAGAGTGAGATGCCAGCTCCTTTCATTCAGTCAGTAGCTTCAAACATTTCTGGTATATGAATAACATGATGTTTTTCAATGGCAAAAATCAATGAATATTGTAAATGCACAAACAGTAATTTCTCCGCATTGCAATGTGCAATTCTGAAATGTTTTGCTTTTTCCTGCTAATCCTAGCATGATAAAGAAGATTCAAAGAGAGTGAGATGCCAGCTCCTTTCATTCAGTCAGTAGCTTCAAACATTTCTGGACGTTTTTCAATGGCAAAAATCAATGAATATTGTAAATGCACAAACAGTAATATCTCCACATTGCAAGGTGCAATTCTGAAATTTTTTGCTTTTTCCTGCTAATCCTGGCATGATAAAGAAGATTCAAAGAGAGTGAGATGCCAGCTCTTTTCATTCAGTCAGTAGCTTCAAACATTTCTGGTATATGAATAACGATGTTTTTCAATGGCAAAAATCAATGAATATTGTAAATGCACACACAGTAATTTCTCCGCATTGCAAGGTGCAATTCTGAAATTTTTTGCTTTTTCCTGCTAATCCTAGCATGATAAAGAAGATTCAAAGAGAGTGAGATGCCAGCTCCTTTCATTCAGTCAGTAGCTTCAAACATTTCTGGACGTTTTTCAATGGCAAAAATCAATGAATATTGTAAATGCACAAACAGTAATATCTCCACATTGCAAGGTGCAATTCTGAAATTTTTTGCTTTTTCCTGCTAATCCTGGCATGATAAAGAAGATTCAAAGAGAGTGAGATGCCAGCTCTTTTCATTCAGTCAGTAGCTTCAAACATTTCTGGTATATGAATAACATGTTTTTCAATGGCAAAAATCAATGAATATTGTAAATGCACAAACAGTAATTTCTCCGCATTGCAAGGTGCAATTCTGAAATTTTTTGCTTTTTCCTGCTAATCCTAGCATGATAAAGAAGATTCAAAGAGAGTGAGATGCCAGCTCCTTTCATTCAGTCAGTAGCTTCAAACATTTCTGGACGTTTTTCAATGGCAAAAATCAATGAATATTGTAAATGCACAAACAGTAATATCTCCACATTGCAAGGTGCAATTCTGAAATTTTTTGCTTTTTCCTGCTAATCCTGGCATGATAAAGAAGATTCAAAGAGAGTGAGATGCCAGCTCTTTTCATTCAGTCAGTAGCTTCAAACATTTCTGGTATATGAATAACATGTTTTTCAATGGCAAAAATCAATGAATATTGTAAATGCACAAACAGTAATTTCTCCGCATTGCAAGGTGCAATTCTGAAATTTTTTGCTTTTTCCTGCTAATCCTAGCATGATAAAGAAGATTCAAAGAGAGTGAGATGCCAGCTCCTTTCATTCAGTCAGTAGCTTCAAACATTTCTGGATGTTTTTCAATGGCAAAAATCAATGAATATTGTAAATGCACAAACAGTAATATCTCCACATTGCAAGGTGCAATTCTGAAATTTTTTGCTTTTTCCTGCTAATCCTGGCATGATAAAGAAGATTCAAAGAGAGTGAGATGCCAGCTCTTTTCATTCAGTCAGTAGCTTCAAACATTTCTGGTATATGAATAACATGTTTTTCAATGGCAAAAATCAATGAATATTGTAAATGCACAAACAGTAATTTCTCCGCATTGCAAGGTGCAATTCTGAAATTTTTTGCTTTTTCCTGCTAATCCTAGCATGATAAAGAAGATTCAAAGAGAGTGAGATGCCAGCTCCTTTCATTCAGTCAGTAGCTTCAAACATTTCTGGTATATGAATAACATGATGTTTTTCAATGGCAAAAATCAATGAATATTGTAAATGCACAAACAGTAATTTCTCCGCATTGCAATGTGCAATTCTGAAATTTTTTGCTTTTTCCTGCTAATCCTAGCATGATAAAGAAGATTCAAAGAGAGTGAGATGCCAGCTCCTTTCATTCAGTCAGTAGCTTCAAACATTTCTGGACGTTTTTCAATGGCAAAAATCAATGAATATTGTAAATGCACAAACAGTAATATCTCCACATTGCAAGGTGCAATTCTGAAATTTTTTGCTTTTTCCTGCTAATCCTGGCATGATAAAGTAGATTCAAAGAGAGTGAGATGCCAGCTCTTTTCATTCAGTCAGTAGCTTCAAACATTTCTGGTACATGAATAACATGTTTTTCAATGGCAAAAATCAATGAATATTGTAAATGCACAAACAGTAATATCTCCACATTGCAAGGTGCAATTCTGAAATTTTTTGCTTTTTCCTGCTAATCCTGGCATGATAAAGAAGATTCAAAGAGAGTGAGATGCCAGCTCTTTTCATTCAGTCAGTAGCTTCAAACATTTCTGGTATATGAATAACGATGTTTTTCAATGGCAAAAATCAATGAATATTGTAAATGCACACACAGTAATTTCTCCGCATTGCAAGGTGCAATTCTGAAATTTTTTGCTTTTTCCTGCTAATCCTAGCATGATAAAGAAGATTCAAAGAGAGTGAGATGCCAGCTCCTTTCATTCAGTCAGTAGCTTCAAACATTTCTGGACGTTTTTCAATGGCAAAAATCAATGAATATTGTAAATGCACAAACAGTAATATCTCCACATTGCAACGTGCAATTCTGAAATTTTTTGGCTTTTCCTGCTCCTCTTAGCATGATAAAGAAGATTCAAAGAGAGTGAGATGCCAGCTCTTTTCATTCAGTCAGTAGCTTCAAACATTTCTGGTATATGAATAACATGATGTTTTTCAATGGCAAAAATCAATGAATATTGTAAATGCACAAACAGTAATTTCTCCGCATTGCAAGGTGCAATTCTGAAATTTTTTGCTTTTTCCTGCTAATCCTAGCATGATAAAGAAGATTCAAAGAGAGTGAGATGCCAGCTCCTTTCATTCAGTCAGTAGCTTCAAACATTTCTGGACGTTTTTCAATGGCAAAAATCAATGAATATTGTAAATGCACAAACAGTAATTTCTCCGCATTGCAAGGTGCAATTCTGAAATTTTTTGCTTTTTCCTGCTAATCCTAACATGATAAAGAAGATTCAAAGAGAGTGAGATGCCAGCTCCTTTCATTCAGTCAGTAGCTTCAAACATTTCTGGTATATGAATAACATGATGTTTTTCAATGGCAAAAATCAATGAATATTGTAAATGCACAAACAGTAATTTCTCCGCATTGCAAGGTGCAATTCTGAAATTTTTTGCTTTTTCCTGCTAATCCTAGCATGATAAAGAAGATTCAAAGAGAGTGAGATGCCAGCTCCTTTCATTCAGTCAGTAGCTTCAAACATTTCTGGACGTTTTTCAATGGCAAAAATCAATGAATATTGTAAATGCACAAACAGTAATATCTCCACATTGCAAGGTGCAATTCTGAAATTTTTTGCTTTTTCCTGCTAATCCTGGCATGATAAAGAAGATTCAAAGAGAGTGAGATGCCAGCTCTTTTCATTCAGTCAGTAGCTTCAAACATTTCTGGTATATGAATAACATGTTTTTCAATGGCAAAAATCAATGAATATTGTAAATGCACAAACAGTAATATCTCCACATTGCAAGGTGCAATTCTGAAATTTTTTGCTTTTTCCTGCTAATCCTAGCATGATAAAGAAGATTCAAAGAGAGTGAGATGCCAGCTCCTTTCATTCAGTCAGTAGCTTCAAACATTTCTGGTATATGAATAACATGATGTTTTTCAATGGCAAAAATCAATGAATATTGTAAATGCACAAACAGTAATTTCTCCTCATTGCAATGTGCAATTCTGAAATTTTTTGCTTTTTCCTGCTAATCCTGGCATGATAAAGAAGATTCAAAGAGAGTGAGATGCCAGCTCTTTTCATTCAGTCAGTAGCATCAAACATTTCTGGTATATGAATAACATGTTTTTCAATGGCAAAAATCAATGAATATTGTAAATGCACAAACAGTAATATCTCCACATTGCAAGGTGCAATTCTGAAATTTTTTGCTTTTTCCTGCTAATCCTAGCATGATAAAGAAGATTCAAAGAGAGTGAGATGCCAGCTCCTTTCATTCAGTCAGTAGCTTCAAACATTTCTGGTATATGAATAACATGATGTTTTTCAATGGCAAAAATCAATGAATATTGTAAATGCACAAACAGTAATTTCTCCGCATTGCAATGTGCAATTCTGAAATTTTTTGCTTTTTCCTGCTAATCCTAGCATGATAAAGAAGATTCAAAGAGAGTGAGATGCCAGCTCCTTTCATTCAGTCAGTAGCTTCAAACATTTCTGGACGTTTTTCAATGGCAAAAATCAATGAATATTGTAAATGCACAAACAGTAATATCTCCACATTGCAAGGTGCAATTCTGAAATTTTTTGATTTTTCCTGCTAATCCTGGCATGATAAAGAAGATTCAAAGAGAGTGAGATGCCAGCTCTTTTCATTCAGTCAGTAGCTTCAAACATTTCTGGTATATGAATAACATGATGTTTTTCAATGGCAAAAATCAATGAATATTGTAAATGCACAAACAGTAATTTCTCCGCATTGCAAGGTGCAATTCTGAAATTTTTTGCTTTTTCCTGCTAATCCTAGCATGATAAAGAAGATTCAAAGAGAGTGAGATGCCAGCTCCTTTCATTCAGTCAGTAGCTTCAAACATTTCTGGACGTTTTTCAATGGCAAAAATCAATGAATATTGTAAATGCACAAACAGTAATATCTCCACATTGCAAGGTGCAATTCTGAAATTTTTTGCTTTTTCCTGCTAATCCTGGCATGATAAAGAAGATTCAAAGAGAGTGAGATGCCAGCTCTTTTCATTCAGTCAGTAGCTTCAAACATTTCTGGTATATGAATAACATGTTTTTCAATGGCAAAAATCAATGAATATTGTAAATGCACAAACAGTAATATCTCCACATTGCAAGGTGCAATTCTGAAATTTTTTGCTTTTTCCTGCTAATCCTAGCATGATAAAGAAGATTCAAAGAGAGTGAGATGCCAGCTCCTTTCATTCAGTCAGTAGCTTCAAACATTTCTGGTATATGAATAACATGATGTTTTTCAATGGCAAAAATCAATGAATATTGTAAATGCACAAACAGTAATTTCTCCTCATTGCAATGTGCAATTCTGAAATTTTTTGCTTTTTCCTGCTAATCCTGGCATGATAAAGAAGATTCAAAGAGAGTGAGATGCCAGCTCTTTTCATTCAGTCAGTAGCATCAAACATTTCTGGTATATGAATAACATGTTTTTCAATGGCAAAAATCAATGAATATTGTAAATGCACAAACAGTAATATCTCCACATTGCAAGGTGCAATTCTGAAATTTTTTGCTTTTTCCTGCTAATCCTAGCATGATAAAGAAGATTCAAAGAGAGTGAGATGCCAGCTCCTTTCATTCAGTCAGTAGCTTCAAACATTTCTGGTATATGAATAACATGATGTTTTTCAATGGCAAAAATCAATGAATATTGTAAATGCACAAACAGTAATTTCTCCGCATTGCAATGTGCAATTCTGAAATTTTTTGCTTTTTCCTGCTAATCCTAGCATGATAAAGAAGATTCAAAGAGAGTGAGATGCCAGCTCCTTTCATTCAGTCAGTAGCTTCAAACATTTCTGGACGTTTTTCAATGGCAAAAATCAATGAATATTGTAAATGCACAAACAGTAATATCTCCACATTGCAAGGTGCAATTCTGAATTTTTTTGATTTTTCCTGCTAATCCTGGCATGATAAAGAAGATTCAAAGAGAGAGAGATGCCAGCTCTTTTCATTCAGTCAGTAGCTTCAAACATTTCTGGTATATAAATAACGATGTTTTTCAATGGCAAAAATCAATGAATATTGTAAATGCACACACAGTAATTTCTCCGCATTGCAAGGTGCAATTCTGAAATTTTTTGCTTTTTCCTGCTAATCCTAGCATGATAAAGAAGATTCAAAGAGAGTGAGATGCCAGCTCCTTTCATTCAGTCAGTAGCTTCAAACATTTCTGGACGTTTTTCAATGGCAAAAATCAATGAATATTGTAAATGCACAAACAGTAATATCTCCACATTGCAAGGTGCAATTCTGAAATTTTTTGCTTTTTCCTGCTAATCCTGGCATGATAAAGAAGATTCAAAGAGAGTGAGATGCCAGCTCTTTTCATTCAGTCAGTAGCTTCAAACATTTCTGGTGTATGAATAACATGTTTTTCAATGGCAAAAATCAATGAATATTGTAAATGCACAAACAGTAATATCTCCACATTGCAAGGTGCAATTCTGAAATTTTTTGCTTTTTCCTGCTAATCCTAGCATGATAAAGAAGATTCAAAGAGAGTGAGATGCCAGCTCCTTTCATTCAGTCAGTAGCTTCAAACATTTCTGGTATATGAATAACATGATGTTTTTCAATGGCAAAAATCAATGAATATTGTAAATGCACAAACAGTAATTTCTCCTCATTGCAATGTGCAATTCTGAAATTTTTTGCTTTTTCCTGCTAATCCTGGCATGATAAAGAAGATTCAAAGAGAGTGAGATGCCAGCTCTTTTCATTCAGTCAGTAGCATCAAACATTTCTGGTATATGAATAACATGTTTTTCAATGGCAAAAATCAATGAATATTGTAAATGCACAAACAGTAATATCTTCACATTGCAAGGTGCAATTCTGAAATTTTTTGCTTTTTCCTGCTAATCCTAGCATGATAAAGAAGATTCAAAGAGAGTGAGATGCCAGCTCCTTTCATTCAGTCAGTAGCTTCAAACATTTCTGGTATATGAATAACATGATGTTTTTCAATGGCAAAAATCAATGAATATTGTAAATGCACAAACAGTAATTTCTCCGCATTGCAATGTGCAATTCTGAAATTTTTTGCTTTTTCCTGCTAATCCTAGCATGATAAAGAAGATTCAAAGAGAGTGAGATGCCAGCTCCTTTCATTCAGTCAGTAGCTTCAAACATTTCTGGACGTTTTTCAATGGCAAAAATCAATGAATATTGTAAATGCACAAACAGTAATGTCTCCACATTGCAAGGTGCAATTCTGAAATTTTTTGCTTTTTCCTGCTAATCCTGGCATGATAAAGAAGATTCAAAGAGAGTGAGATGCCAGCTCTTTTCATTCAGTCAGTAGCTTCAAACATTTCTGGTATATGAATAACGATGTTTTTCAATGGCAAAAATCAATGAATATTGTAAATGCACACACAGTAATTTCTCCGCATTGCAAGGTGCAATTCTGAAATTTTTTGCTCTTTCCTGCTAATCCTAGCATGATAAAGAAGATTCAAAGAGAGTGAGATGCCAGCTCCTTTCATTCAGTCAGTAGCTTCAAACATTTCTGGACGTTTTTCAATGGCAAAAATCAATGAATATTGTAAATGCACAAACAGTAATATCTCCACATTGCAAGGTGCAATTCTGAAATTTTTTGCTTTTTCCTGCTAATCCTGGCATGATAAAGAAGATTCAAAGAGAGTGAGATGCCAGCTCTTTTCATTCAGTCAGTAGCTTCAAACATTTCTGGTATATGAATAACATGTTTTTCAATGGCAAAAATCAATGAATATTGTAAATGCACAAACAGTAATTTCTCCGCATTGCAAGGTGCAATTCTGAAATTTTTTGCTATTTCCTGCTAATCCTAGCATGATAAAGAAGATTCAAAGAGAGTGAGATGCCAGCTCCTTTCATTCAGTCAGTAGCTTCAAACATTTCTGGACGTTTTTCAATGGCAAAAATCAATGAATATTGTAAATGCACAAACAGTAATATCTCCACATTGCAAGGTGCAATTCTAAAATTTTTTGCTTTTTCCTGCTAATCCTAGCATGATAAAGAAGATTCAAAGAGAGTGAGATGCCAGCTCCTTTCAATCAGTCAGTAGCTTCATACATTTCTGGACGTTTTTCAATGGCAAAAATCAATGAATATTGTAAATGCACAAACAGTAATATCCCCACATTGCAAGGTGCAATTCTGAAATTTTTTGCTTTTTCCTGCTAATCCTGGCATGATAAAGAAGATTCAAAGAGAGTGAGATGCCAGCTCTTTTCATTCAGTCAGTAGCTTCAAACATTTCTGGTATATGAATAACATGATGTTTTTCAATGGCAAAAATCAATGAATATTGTAAATGCACAAACGGTAATTTCTCCGCATTGCAATGTGCAATTCTGAAATTTTTTGCTTTTTCCTGCTAATCCTAGCATGGTAAAGAAGATTCAAAGAGAGTGAGATGCCAGCTCCTTTCATTCAGTCAGTAGCTTCAAACATTTCTGGACGTTTTTCAATGGCAAAAATCAATGAATATTGTAAATGCACAAACAGTAATATCTCCACATTGCAAGGTGCAATTCTGAAATTTTTCGCTTTTTCCTGCTAATCCTGGCATGATAAAGAAGATTCAAAGAGAGTGAGATGCCAGCTCTTTTCATTCAGTCAGTAGCTTCAAACATTTCTGGTATATGAATAACATGTTTTTCAATGGCAAAAATCAATGAATATTGTAAATGCACAAACAGTAATATCTCCACATTGCAAGGTGCAATTCTGAAATTTTTTGCTTTTTCCTGCTAATCCTGGCATGATAAAGAAGATTCAAAGAGAGTGAGATGCCAGCTCTTTTCATTCAGTCAGTAGCTTCAAACATTTCTGGTATATGAATAACATGATGTTTTTCAATGGCAAAAATCAATGAATATTGTAAATGCACAAACAGTAATTTCTCCGCATTGCAAGGTGCAATTCTGAAATTTTTTGCTTTTTCCTGCTAATCCTAGCATGATAAAGAAGATTCAAAGAGAGTGAGATGCCAGCTCCTTTCATTCAGTCAGTAGCTTCAAACATTTCTGGACGTTTTTCAATGGCAAAAATCAATGAATATTGTAAATGCACAAACAGTAATATCTCCACATTGCAACGTGCAATTCTGAAATTTTTTGCTTTTTCCTGCTCCTCTTAGCATGATAAAGAAGATTCAAAGAGAGTGAGATGCCAGCTCTTTTCATTCAGTCAGTAGCTTCAAACATTTCTGGTATATGAATAACATGATGTTTTTCAATGGCAAAAATCAATGAATATTGTAAATGCACAAACAGTAATTTCTCCGCATTGCAAGGTGCAATTCTGAAATTTTTTGCTTTTTCCTGCTAATCCTAGCATGATAAAGAAGATTCAAAGAGAGTGAGATGCCAGCTCCTTTAATTCAGTCAGTAGCTTCAAACATTTCTGGACGTTTTTCAATGGCAAAAATCAATGAATATTGTAAATGCACAAACAGTAATTTCTCCGCATTGCAAGGTGCAATTCTGAAATTTTTTGCTTTTTCCTGCCAATCCTGGCATGATAAAGAAGATTCAAAGAGAGTGAGATGCCAGCTCCTTTCATTCAGTCAGTAGCTTCAAACATTTCTGGACGTTTTTCAATGGCAAAAATCAATGAATATTGTAAATGCACAAACAGTAATATCTCCACATTGCAACGTGCAATTCTGAAATTTTTGCTTTTTCCTGCTAATCCTGGCATGATAAAGAAGATTCAAAGAGAGTGAGATGCCAGCTCTTTTCATTCAGTCAGTAGCTTCAAACATTTCTGGCATATGAATAACATGTTTTTCAATGGCAAAAATCAATGAATATTGTAAATGCACAAACAGTAATTTCTCCGCATTGCAAGGTGCAATTCTGAAATTTTTTGCTTTTTCCTGCTAATACTAGCATGATAAAGAAGATTCAAAGAGAGTGAGATGCCAGCTCCTTTCATTCAGTCAGTAGCTTCAAACATTTCTGGTATATGAATAACATGATGTTTTTCAATGGCAAAAATCAATGAATATTGTAAATGCACAAACAGTAATTTCTCCGCATTGCAATGTGCAATTCTGAAATTTTTTGCTTTTTCCTGCTAATCCTAGCATGATAAAGAAGATTCAAAGAGAGTGAGATGCCAGCTCCTTTCATTCAGTCAGTAGCTTCAAACATTTCTGGACGTTTTTCAATGGCAAAAATCAATGAATATTGTAAATGCACAAACAGTAATATCTCCACATTGCAAGGTGCAATTCTGAAATTGTTTGCTTTTTCCTGCTAATCCTGGCATTATAAAGAAGATTCAAAGAGAGTGAGATGCCAGCTCTTTTCATTCAGTCAGTAGCTTCAAACATTTCTGGTATATGAATAACATGTTTTTCAATGGCAAAAATCAATGAATATTGTAAATGCACAAACAGTAATATCTCCACATTGCAAGGTGCAATTCTGAAATTTTTAGCTTTTTCCTGCTAATCCTGGCATGATAAAGAAGATTCAAAGAGAGTGAGATGCCAGCTCTTTTCATTCAGTCAGTAGCTTCAAACATTTCTGGTATATGAATAACGATGTTTTTCAATGGCAAAAATCAATGAATATTGTAAATGCACACACAGTAATTTCTCCGCATTGCAAGGTGCAATTCTGAAATTTTTTGCTTTTTCCTGCTAATCCTAGCATGATAAAAAAGATTCAAAGAGAGTGAGATGCCAGCTCCTTTCATTCAGTCAGTAGCTTCAAACATTTCTGGACGTTTTTCAATGGCAAAAATCAATGAATATTGTAAATGCACAAACAGTAATATCTCCACATTGCAAGGTGCAATTCTGAAATTTTTTGCTTTTTCCTGCTAATCCTGGCATGATAAAGAAGATTCAAAGAGAGTGAGATGCCAGCTCTTTTCATTCAGTCAGTAGCTTCAAACATTTCTGGTATATGAATAACATGTTTTTCAATGGCAAAAATCAATGAATATTGTAAATGCACAAACAGTAATTTCTCCGCATTGCAAGGTGCAATTCTGAAATTTTTTGCTTTTTCCTGCTAATCCTAGCATGATAAAGAAGATTCAAAGAGAGTGAGATGCCAGCTCCTTTCATTCAGTCAGTAGCTTCAAACATTTCTGGACGTTTTTCAATGGCAAAAATCAATGAATATTGTAAATGCACAAACAGTAATATCTCCACATTGCAAGGTGCAATTCTGAAATTTTTTGCTTTTTCCTGCTAATCCTGGCATGATAAAGAAGATTCAAAGAGAGTGAGATGCCAGCTCCTTTCATTCAGTCAGTAGCTTCAAACATTTCTGGACGTTTTTCAATGGCAAAAATCAATGAATATTGTAAATGCACAAACAGTAATATCTCCACATTGCAACATGCAATTCTGAAATTTTTTGCTTTTTCCTGCTCCTCTTAGCATGATAAAGAAGATTCAAAGAGAGTGAGATGCCAGCTCTTTTCATTCAGTCAGTAGCTTCAAACATTTCTGGACGTTTTTCAATGGCAAAAATCAATGAATATTGTAAATGCACAAACAGTAATTTCTCCGCATTGCAAGGTGCAATTCTGAAATTTTTTGCTTTTTCCTGCTAATCCTAGCATGATAAAGAAGATTCAAAGAGAGTGAGATGCCAGCTCCTTTAATTCAGTCAGTAGCTTCAAACATTTCTGGACGTTTTTCAATGGCAAAAGTCAATGAATATTGTAAATGCACAAACAGTAATTTCTCCGCATTGCAAGGTGCAATTCTGAAATTTTTTGCTTTTTCCTGCTAATCCTGGCATGATAAAGAAGATTCAAAGAGAGTGAGATGCCAGCTCCTTTCATTCAGTCAGTAGCTTCAAACATTTCTGGACGTTTTTCAATGGCAAAAATCAATGAATATTGTAAATGCACAAACAGTAATATCTCCACATTGCAAGGTGCAATTCTGAAATTTTTTGCTTTTTCCTGCTAATCCTGGCATGATAAAGAAGATTCAAAGAGAGTGAGATGCCAGCTCTTTTCATTCAGTCAGTAGATTCAAACATTTCTGGTATATGAATAACATGTTTTTCAATGGCAAAAATCAATGAATATTGTAAATGCACAAACAGTAATTTCTCCGCATTGCAAGGTGCAATTCTGAAATTTTTTGCTTTTTCCTGCTAATCCTAGCATGATAAAGAAGATTCAAAGAGAGTGAGATGCCAGCTCCTTTCATTCAGTCAGTAGCTTCAAACATTTCTGGTATATGAATAACGATGTTTTTCAATGGCAAAAATCAATGAATATTGTAAATGCACACACAGTAATTTCTCCGCATTGCAAAGTGCAATTCTGAAATTTTTTGCTTTTTCCTGCTAATCCTAGCATGATAAAAAAGATTCAAAGAGAGTGAGATGCCAGCTCCTTTCATTCAGTCAGTAGCTTCAAACATTTCTGGACGTTTTTCAATGGCAAAAATCAATGAATATTGTAAATGCACAAACAGTAATATCTCCACATTGCAAGGTGCAATTCTGAAATTTTTTGCTTTTTCCTGCTAATCCTGGCATGATAAAGAAGATTCAAAGAGAGTGAGATGCCAGCTCTTTTCATTCAGTCAGTAGCTTCAAACATTTCTGGTATATGAATAACATGTTTTTCAATGGCAAAAATCAATGAATATTGTAAATGCACAAACAGTAATTTCTCCGCATTGCAAGGTGCAATTCTGAAATTTTTTGCTTTTTCCTGCTAATCCTAGCATGATAAAGAAGATTCAAAGAGAGTGAGATGCCAGCTCCTTTCATTCAGTCAGTAGCTTCAAACATTTCTGGACGTTTTTCAATGGCAAAAATCAATGAATATTGTAAATGCACAAACAGTAATATCTCCACATTGCAAGGTGCAATTCTGAAATTTTTTGCTTTTTCCTGCTAATCCTGGCATGATAAAGAAGATTCAAAGAGAGTGAGATGCCAGCTCTTTTCATTCAGTCAGTAGTTTCAAACATTTCTGGTATATGAATAACATGTTTTTCAATGGCAAAAATCAATGAATATTGTAAATGCACAAACAGTAATATCTCCACATTGCAAGGTGCAATTCTGAAATTTTTTGCTTTTTCCTGCTAATCCTGGCATGATAAAGAAGATTCAAAGAGAGTGAGATGCCAGCTCTTTTCATTCAGTCGGTAGCTTCAAACATTTCTGGTATATGAATAACGATGTTTTTCAATGGCAAAAATCAATGAATATTGTAAATGCACACACAGTAATTTCTCCGCATTGCAAGGTGCAATTCTGAAATTTTTTGCTTTTTCCTGCTAATCCTAGCATGATAAAGAAGATTCAAAGAGAGTGAGATGCCAGCTCCTTTCATTCAGTCAGTAGCTTCAAACATTTCTGGATGTTTTTCAATGGCAAAAATCAATGAATATTGTAAATGCACAAACAGTAATATCTCCACATTGCAACGTGCAATTCTGAAATTTTTTGCTTTTTCCTGCTCCTCTTAGCATGATAAAGAAGATTCAAAGAGAGTGAGATGCCAGCTCTTTTCATTCAGTCAGTAGCTTCAAACATTTCTGGTATATGAATAACATGATGTTTTTCAATGGCAAAAATCAATGAATATTGTAAATGCACAAACAGTAATTTCTCCGCATTGCAAGGTGCACTTCTGAAATTTTTTGCTTTTTCCTGCTAATCCTAGCATGATAAAGAAGATTCAAAGAGAGTGAGATGCCAGCTCCTTTCATTCAGTCAGTAGCTTCAAACATTTCTGGACGTTTTTCAATGGCAAAAATCAATGAATAATGTAAATGCACAAACAGTAATTTCTCCGCATTGCAAGGTGCAATTCTGAAATTTTTTGCTTTTTCCTGCTAATCCTAGCATGATAAAGAAGATTCAAAGAGAGTGAGATGCCAGCTCCTTTCATTCAGTCAGTAGCTTCAAACATTTCTGGTATATGAATAACATGATGTTTTTCAATGGCAAAAATCAATGAATATTGTAAATGCACAAACAGTAATTTCTCCGCATTGCAAGGTGCAATTCTGAAATTTTTTGCTTTTTCCTGCTAATCCTTGCATGATAAAGAAGATTCAAAGAGAGTGAGATGCCAGCTCCTTTCATTCAGTCAGTAGCTTCAAACATTTCTGGACGTTTTTCAATGGCAAAAATCAATGAATATTGTAAATGCACAAACAGTAATATCTCCACATTGCAAGGTGCAATTCTGAAATTTTTTGCTTTTTCCTGCTAATCCTGGCATGATAAAGAAGATTCAAAGAGAGTGAGATGCCAGCTCTTTTCATTCAGTCAGTAGCTTCAAACATTTCTGGTATATGAATAACATGTTTTTCAATGGCAAAAATCAATGAATATTGTAAATGCACAAACAGTAATATCTCCACATTGCAAGGTGCAATTCTGAAATTTTTTGCTTTTTCCTGCTAATCCTAGCATGATAAAGAAGATTCAAAGAGAGTGAGATGCCAGCTCCTTTCATTCAGTCAGTAGCTTCAAACATTTCTGGACGTTTTTCAATGGCAAAAATCAATGAATATTGTAAATGCACAAACAGTAATATCTCCACATTGCAAGGTGCAATTCTGAAATTTTTTGCTTTTTCCTGCTAATCCTGGCATGATAAAGAAGATTCAAAGAGAGTGAGATGCCAGCTCTTTTCATTCAGTCAGTAGCTTCAAACATTTCTGGTATATGAATAACATGTTTTTCAATGGCAAAAATCAATGAATATTGTAAATGCACAAACAGTAATTTCTCCGCATTGCAAGGTGCAATTCTGAATTTTTTTGCTTTTTCCTGCTAATCCTAGCATGATAAAGAAGATTCAAAGAGAGTGAGATGCCAGCTCCTTTCATTCAGTCAGTAGCTTCAAACATTTCTGGACGTTTTTCAATGGCAAAAATCAATGAATATTGTAAATGCAAAAACAGTAATATCTCCACATTGCAAGGTGCAATTCTGAAATTTTTTGCTTTTTCCTGCTAATCCTGGCATGATAAAGAAGATTCAAAGAGAGTGAGATGCCAGCTCTTTTCATTCAGTCAGTAGCTTCAAACATATGCACAAACAGTAATTTCTCCGCATTGCAATGTGCAATTCTGAAATTTTTTGCTTTTTCCTGCTAATCCTAGCATGATAAAGAAGATTCAAAGAGAGTGAGATGCCAGCTCCTTTCATTCAGTCAGTAGCTTCAAACATTTCTGGTATATGAATAACATGATGTTTTTCAATGGCAAAAATCAATGAATATTGTAAATGCACACACAGTAATTTCTCCGCATTGCAAAGTGCAATTCTGAAATTTTTTGCTTTTTCCTGCTAATCCTGGCATGATAAAGAAGATTCAAAGAGAGTGAGATGCCAGCTCTTTTCATTCAGTCAGTAGCTTCAAACATTTCTGGTATATGAATAACGATGTTTTTCAATGGCAAAAATCAATGAATATTGTAAATGCACACACAGTAATTTCTCCGCATTGCAAAGTGCAATTCTGAAATTTTTTGCTTTTTCCTGCTAATCCTAGCATGATAAAAAAGATTCAAAGAGAGTGAGATGCCAGCTCCTTTCATTCAGTCAGTAGCTTCAAACATTTCTGGACGTTTTTCAATGGCAAAAATCAATGAATATTGTAAATGCACAAACAGTAATATCTCCACATTGCAAGGTGCAATTCTGAAATTTTTTGCTTTTTCCTGCTAATCCTGGCATGATAAAGAAGATTCAAAGAGAGTGAGATGCCAGCTCTTTTCATTCAGTCAGTAGCTTCAAACATTTCTGGGATATGAATAACGATGTTTTTCAATGGCAAAAATCAATGAATATTGTAAATGCACACACAGTAATTTCTCCGCATTGCAAGGTGCAATTCTGAAATTTTTTGCTTTTTCCTGCTAATCCTAGCATGATAAAGAAGATTCAAAGAGAGTGAGATGCCAGCTCCTTTCATTCAGTCAGTAGCTTCAAACATTTCTGGACGTTTTTCAATGGCAAAAATCAATGAATATTGTAAATGCACAAACAGTAATATCTCCACATTGCAACGTGCAATTCTGAAATTTTTTGCTTTTTCCTGCTCCTCTTAGCATGATAAAGAAGATTCAAAGAGAGTGAGATGCCAGCTCTTTTCATTCAGTCAGTAGCTTCAAACATTTCTGGTATATGAATAACATGATGTTTTTCAATGGCAAAAATCAATGAATATTGTAAATGCACAAACAGTAATTTCTCCGCATTGCAAGGTGCACTTCTGAAATTTTTTGCTTTTTCCTGCTAATCCTAGCATGATAAAGAAGATTCAAAGAGAGTGAGATGCCAGCTCCTTTCATTCAGTCAGTAGCTTCAAACATTTCTGGATGTTTTTCAATGGCAAAAATCAATGAATAATGTAAATGCACAAACAGTAATTTCTCCGCATTGCAAGGTGCAATTCTGAAATTTTTTGCTTTTTCCTGCTAATCCTAGCATGATAAAGAAGATTCAAAGAGAGTGAGATGCCAGCTCTTTTCATTCAGTCAGTAGCTTCAAACATTTCTGGTATATGAATAACATGTTTTTCAATGGCAAAAATCAATGAATATTTTAAATGCACAAACAGTAATATCTCCACATTGCAAGGTGCAATTCTGAAATTTTTTGCTTTTTCCTGCTAATCCTGGCATGATAAAGAAGATTCAAAGAGAGTGAGATGCCAGCTCTTTTCATTCAGTCAGTAGCTTCAAACATTTCTGGTATATGAATAACGATGTTTTTCAATGGCAAAAATCAATGAATATTGTAAATGCACACACAGTAATTTCTCCGCATTGCAAGGTGCAATTCTGAAATTTTTTGCTTTTTCCTGCTAATCCTAGCATGATAAAGAAGATTCAAAGAGAGTGAGATGCCAGCTCCTTTCATTCAGTCAGTAGCTTCAAACATTTCTGGACGTTTTTCAATGGCAAAAATCAATGAATATTGTAAATGCACAAACAGTAATATCTCCACATTGCAACGTGCAATTCTGAAATTTTTTGCTTTTTCCTGCTCCTCTTAGCATGATAAAGAAGATTCAAAGAGAGTGAGATGCCAGCTCTTTTCATTCAGTCAGTAGCTTCAAACATTTCTGGTATATGAATAACATGATGTTTTTCAATGGCAAAAATCAATGAATATTGTAAATGCACAAACAGTAATTTCTCCGCATTGCAAGGTGCACTTCTGAAATTTTTTGCTTTTTCCTGCTAATCCTAGCATGATAAAGAAGATTCAAAGAGAGTGAGATGCCAGCTCCTTTCATTCAGTCAGTAGCTTCAAACATTTCTGGACGTTTTTCAATGGCAAAAATCAATGAATAATGTAAATGCACAAACAGTAATTTCTCCGCATTGCAAGGTGCAATTCTGAAATTTTTTGCTTTTTCCTGCTAATCCTAGCATGATAAAGAAGATTCAAAGAGAGTGAGATGCCAGCTCCTTTCATTCAGTCAGTAGCTTCAAACATTTCTGGTATATGAATAACATGATGTTTTTCAATGGCAAAAATCAATGAATATTGTAAATGCACAAACAGTAATTTCTCCGCATTGCAAGGTGCAATTCTGAAATTTTTTGCTTTTTCCTGCTAATCCTTGCATGATAAAGAAGATTCAAAGAGAGTGAGATGCCAGCTCCTTTCATTCAGTCAGTAGCTTCAAACATTTCTGGACGTTTTTCAATGGCAAAAATCAATGAATATTGTAAATGCACAAACAGTAATATCTCCACATTGCAAGGTGCAATTCTGAAATTTTTTGCTTTTTCCTGCTAATCCTGGCATGATAAAGAAGATTCAAAGAGAGTGAGATGCCAGCTCTTTTCATTCAGTCAGTAGCTTCAAACATTTCTGGTATATGAATAACATGTTTTTCAATGGCAAAAATCAATGAATATTGTAAATGCACAAACAGTAATATCTCCACATTGCAAGGTGCAATTCTGAAATTTTTTGCTTTTTCCTGCTAATCCTAGCATGATAAAGAAGATTCAAAGAGAGTGAGATGCCAGCTCCTTTCATTCAGTCAGTAGCTTCAAACATTTCTGGACGTTTTTCAATGGCAAAAATCAATGAATATTGTAAATGCACAAACAGTAATATCTCCACATTGCAAGGTGCAATTCTGAAATTTTTTGCTTTTTCCTGCTAATCCTGGCATGATAAAGAAGATTCAAAGAGAGTGAGATGCCAGCTCTTTTCATTCAGTCAGTAGCTTCAAACATTTCTGGTATATGAATAACATGTTTTTCAATGGCAAAAATCAATGAATATTGTAAATGCACAAACAGTTATTTCTCCGCATTGCAAGGTGCAATTCTGAATTTTTTTGCTTTTTCCTGCTAATCCTAGCATGATAAAGAAGATTCAAAGAGAGTGAGATGCCAGCTCCTTTCATTCAGTCAGTAGCTTCAAACATTTCTGGACGTTTTTCAATGGCAAAAATCAATGAATATTGTAAATGCAAAAACAGTAATATCTCCACATTGCAAGGTGCAATTCTGAAATTTTTTGCTTTTTCCTGCTAATCCTGGCATGATAAAGAAGATTCAAAGAGAGTGAGATGCCAGCTCTTTTCATTCAGTCAGTAGCTTCAAACATATGCACAAACAGTAATTTCTCCGCATTGCAATGTGCAATTCTGAAATTTTTTGCTTTTTCCTGCTAATCCTAGCATGATAAAGAAGATTCAAAGAGAGTGAGATGCCAGCTCCTTTCATTCAGTCAGTAGCTTCAAACATTTCTGGACGTTTTTCAATGGCAAAAATCAATGAATATTGTAAATGCACAAACAGTAATATCTCCACATTGCAAGGTGCAATTCTGAAATTTTTTGCTTTTTCCTGCTAATCCTGGCATGATAAAGAAGATTCAAAGAGAGTGAGATGCCAGCTCTTTTCATTCAGTCAGTAGCTTCAAACATTTCTGGTATATGAATAACATGTTTTTCAATGGCAAAAATCAATGAATATTGTAAATGCACAAACAGTAATATCTCCACATTGCAAGGTGCAATTCTGAAATTTTTTGCTTTTTCCTGCTAATCCTGGCATGATAAAGAAGATTCAAAGAGAGTGAGATGCCAGCTCTTTTCATTCAGTCAGTAGCTTCAAACATTTCTGGTATATGAATAACGATGTTTTTCAATGGCAAAAATCAATGAATATTGTAAATGCACACACAGTAATTTCTCCGCATTGCAAGGTGCAATTCTGAAATTTTTTGCTTTTTCCTGCTAATCCTAGCATGATAAAGAAGATTCAAAGAGAGTGAGATGCCAGCTCCTTTCATTCAGTCAGTAGCTTCAAACATTTCTGGACGTTTTTCAATGGCAAAAATCAATGAATATTGTAAATGCACAAACAGTAATATCTCCACATTGCAACGTGCAATTCTGAAATTTTTTGCTTTTTCCTGCTCCTCTTAGCATGATAAAGAAGATTCAAAGAGAGTGAGATGCCAGCTCTTTTCATTCAGTCAGTAGCTTCAAACATTTCTGGTATATGAATAACATGATGTTTTTCAATGGCAAAAATCAATGAATATTGTAAATGCACAAACAGTAATTTCTCCGCATTGCAAGGTGCAATTTTGAAATTTTTTGCTTTTTCCTGCTAATCCTAGCATGATAAAGAAGATTCAAAGAGAGTGAGATGCCAGCTCCTTTCATTCAGTCAGTAGCTTCAAACATTTCTGGACGTTTTTCAATGGCAAAAATCAATGAATATTGTAAATGCACAAACAGTAATTTCTCCGCATTGCAAGGTGCAATTCTGAAATTTTTTGCTTTTTCCTGCTAATCCTAGCATGATAAAGAAGATTCAAAGAGAGTGAGATGCCAGCTCCTTTCATTCAGTCAGTAGCTTCAAACATTTCTGGTATATGAATAACATGATGTTTTTCAATGGCAAAAATCAATGAATATTGTAAATGCACAAACAGTAATTTCTCCGCATTGCAAGGTGCAATTCTGAAATTTTTTGCTTTTTCCTGCTAATCCTTGCATGATAAAGAAGATTCAAAGAGAGTGAGATGCCAGCTCCTTTCATTCAGTCAGTAGCTTCAAACATTTCTGGACGTTTTTCAATGGCAAAAATCAATGAATATTGTAAATGCACAAACAGTAATATCTCCACATTGCAAGGTGCAATTCTGAAATTTTTTGCTTTTTCCTGCTAATCCTGGCATGATAAAGAAGATTCAAAGAGAGTGAGATGCCAGCTCTTTTCATTCAGTCAGTAGCTTCAAACATTTCTGGTATATGAATAACATGTTTTTCAATGGCAAAAATCAATGAATATTGTAAATGCACAAACAGTAATATCTCCACATTGCAAGGTGCAATTCTGAAATTTTTTGCTTTTTCCTGCTAATCCTAGCATGATAAAGAAGATTCAAAGAGAGTGAGATGCCAGCTCCTTTCATTCAGTCAGTAGCTTCAAACATTTCTGGTATATGAATAACATGATGTTTTTCAATGGCAAAAATCAATGAATATTGTAAATGCACAAACAGTAATTGCTCCGCATTGCAATGTGCAATTCTGAAATTTTTTGCTTTTTCCTGCTAATCCTAGCATGATAAAGAAGATTCAAAGAGAGTGAGATGCCAGCTCCTTTCATTCAGTCAGTAGCTTCAAACATTTCTGGACGTTTTTCAATGGCAAAAATCAATGAATATTGTAAATGCACAAACAGTAATATCTCCACATTGCAAGGTGCAATTCTGAAATTTTTTGCTTTTTCCTGCTAATCCTGGCATGATAAAGAAGATTCAAAGAGAGTGAGATGCCAGCTCTTTTCATTCAGTCAGTAGCTTCAAACATTTCTGGTATATGAATACCGATGTTTTTCAATGGCAAAAATCAATGAATATTGTAAATGCACAAACAGTAATTTCTCCGCATTGCAAGGTGCAATTCTAAAATTTTTTGCTTTTTCCTGCTAATCCTAGCATGATAAAGAAGATTCAAAGAGAGTGAGATGCCAGCTCCTTTCAATCAGTCAGTAGCTTCAAACATTTCTGGACGTTTTTCAATGGCAAAAATCAATGAATATTGTAAATGCACAAAGAGTAATATCTCCACATTGCAAGGTGCAATTCTGAAATTTTTTGCTTTTTCCTGCTAATCCTGGCATGATAAAGAAGATTCAAAGAGAGTGAGATGCCAGCTCTTTTCATTCAGTCAGTAGCTTCAAACATTTCTGGTATATGAATAACATGTTTTTCAATGGCAAAAATCAATGAATATTGTAAATGCACAAACAGTAATTTCTCCGCATTGCAAGGTGCAATTCTGAAATTTTTTGCTTTTTCCTGCTAATCCTAGCATGATAAAGAAGATTCAAAGAGAGTGAGATGCCAGCTCCTTTCATTCAGTCAGTAGCTTCAAACATTTCTGGTATATGAATAACATGATGTTTTTCAATGGCAAAAATCAATGAATATTGTAAATGCACAAACAGTAATTTCTCCGCATTGCAATGTGCAATTCTGAAATTTTTTGCTTTTTCCTGCTAATCCTAGCATGGTAAAGAAGATTCAAAGAGAGTGAGATGCCAGCTCCTTTCATTCAGTCAGTAGCTTCAAACATTTCTGGACGTTTTTCAATGGCAAAAATCAATGAATATTGTAAATGCACAAACAGTAATATCTCCACATTGCAAGGTGCAATTCTGAAATTTTTTGCTTTTTCCTGCTAATCCTGGCATGATAAAGAAGATTCAAAGAGAGTGAGATGCCAGCTCTTTTCATTCAGTCAGTAGCTTCAAACATTTCTGGTATATGAATAACATGTTTTTCAATGGCAAAAATCAATGAATATTGTAAATGCACAAACAGTAATATCTCCACATTGCAAGGTGCAATTCTGAAATTTTTTGCTTTTTCCTGCTCCTCTTAGCATGATAAAGAAGATTCAAAGAGAGTGAGATGCCAGCTCTTTTCATTCAGTCAGTAGCTTCAAACATTTCTGGTATATGAATAACATGATGTTTTTCAATGGCAAAAATCAATGAATATTGTAAATGCACAAACAGTAATTTCTCCGCATTGCAAGGTGCAATTCTGAAATTTTTTGCTTTTTCCTGCTAATCCTAGCATGATAAAGAAGATTCAAAGAGAGTGAGATGCCAGCTCCTTTCATTCAGTCAGTAGCTTCAAACATTTCTGGACGTTTTTCAATGGCAAAAATCAATGAATATTGTAAATGCACAAACAGTAATATCTCCACATTGCAACGTGCAATTCTGAAATTTTTTGCTTTTTCCTGCTCCTCTTAGCATGATAAAGAAGATTCAAAGAGAGTGAGATGCCAGCTCTTTTCATTCAGTCAGTAGCTTCAAACATTTCTGGTATATGAATAACATGATGTTTTTCAATGGCAAAAATCAATGAATATTGTAAATGCACAAACAGTAATTTCTCCGCATTGCAAGGTGCAATTCTGAAATTTTTTGCTTTTTCCTGCTAATCCTAGCATGATAAAGAAGATTCAAAGAGAGTGAGATGCCAGCTCCTTTAATTCAGTCAGTAGCTTCAAACATTTCTGGATGTTTTTCAATGGCAAAAATCAATGAATATTGTAAATGCACAAACAGTAATTTCTCCGCATTGCAAGGTGCAATTCTGAAATTTTTTGCTTTTTCCTGCTAATCCTGGCATGATAAAGAAGATTCAAAGAGAGTGAGATGCCAGCTCCTTTCATTCAGTCAGTAGCTTCAAACATTTCTGGACGTTTTTCAATGGCAAAAATCAATGAATATTGTAAATGAACAAACAGTAATATCTCCACATTGCAACGTGCAATTCTGAAATTTTTGCTTTTTCCTGCTAATCCTGGCATGATAAAGAAGATTCAAAGAGAGTGAGATGCCAGCTCTTTTCATTCAGTCAGTAGCTTCAAACATTTCTGGTATATGAATAACATGTTTTTCAATGGCAAAAATCAATGAATATTGTAAATGCACAAACAGTAATTTCTCCGCATTGCAAGGTGCAATTCTGAAATTTTTTGCTTTTTCCTGCTAATCCTAGCATGATAAAGAAGATTCAAAGAGAGTGAGATGCCAGCTCCTTTCATTCAGTCAGTAGCTTCAAACATTTCTGGTATATGAATAACATGTTTTTCAATGGCAAAAATCAATGAATATTGTAAATGCACAAACAGTAATATCTCCACATTGCAAGGTGCAATTCTGAAATTTTTAGCTTTTTCCTGCTAATCCTGGCATGATAAAGAAGATTCAAAGAGAGTGAGATGCCAGCTCTTTTCATTCAGTCAGTAGCTTCAAACATTTCTGGTATATGAATAACGATGTTTTTCAATGGCAAAAATCAATGAATATTGTAAATGCACAAACAGTAATTTCTCCGCATTGCAAGGTGCAATTCTGAAATTTTTTGCTTTTTCCTGCTAATCCTAGCATGATAAAGAATAATCAAAGAGAGTGAGATGCCAGCTCCTTTCATTCAGTCAGTAGCTTCAAACATTTCTGGACGTTTTTCAATGGCAAAAATCAATGAATATTGTAAATGCACAAACAGTAATATCTCCACATTGCAAGGTGCAATTCTGAAATTTTTTGCTTTTTCCTGCTAATCCTGGCATGATAAAGAAGATTCAAAGAGAGTGAGATGCCAGCTCCTTTCATTCAGTCAGTAGCTTCAAACATTTCTGGACGTTTTTCAATGGCAAAAATCAATGAATATTGTAAATGCACAAACAGTAATATCTCCACATTGCAACATGCAATTCTGAAATTTTTTGCTCTTTCCTGCTCCTCTTAGCATGATAAAGAAGATTCAAAGAGAGTGAGATGCCAGCTCTTTTCATTCAGTCAGTAGCTTCAAACATTTCTGGACGTTTTTCAATGGCAAAAATCAATGAATATTGTAAATGCACAAACAGTAATTTCTCCGCATTGCAAGGTGCAATTCTGAAATTTTTTGCTTTTTCCTGCTAATCCTAGCATGATAAAGAAGATTCAAAGAGAGTGAGATGCCAGCTCCTTTCATTCAGTCAGTAGCTTCAAACATTTCTGGACGTTTTTCAATGGCAAAAATCAATGAATATTGTAAATGCACAAACAGTAATTTCTCCGCATTGCAAGGTGCAATTCTGAAATTTTTTGCTTTTTCCTGCTAATCCTGGCATGATAAAGAAGATTCAAAGAGAGTGAGATGCCAGCTCCTTTCATTCAGTCAGTAGCTTCAAACATTTCTGGATGTTTTTCAATGGCAAAAATCAATGAATATTGTAAATGCACAAACAGTAATATCTCCACATTGCAACGTGCAATTCTGAAATTTTTTGCTTTTTCCTGCTAATCCTGGCATGATAAAGAAGATTCAAAGAGAGTGAGATGCCAGCTCTTTTCATTCAGTCAGTAGCTTCAAACATTTCTGGTATATGAATAACATGTTTTTCAATGGCAAAAATCAATGAATATTGTAAATGCACAAACAGTAATTTCTCCGCATTGCAAGGTGCAATTCTGAAATTTTTTGCTTTTTCCTGCTAATCCTAGTATGATAAAGAAGATTCAAAGAGAGTGAGATGCCAGCTCCTTTCATTCAGTCAGTAGCTTCAAACATTTCTGGTATATGAATAACATGATGTTTTTCAATGGCAAAAATCAATGAATATTGTAAATGCACAAACAGTAATTTCTCCGCATTGCAATGTGCAATTCTGAAATTTTTTGCTTTTTCCTGCTAATCCTAGCATGATAGAGAAGATTCAAAGAGAGTGAGATGCCAGCTCCTTTCATTCAGTCAGTAGCTTCAAACATTTCTGGACGTTTTTCAATGGCAAAAATCAATGAATATTGTAAATGCACAAACAGTAATATCTCCACATTGCAAGGTGCAATTCTGAAATTTTTTGCTTTTTCCTGCTAATCCTGGCATGATAAAGAAGATTCAAAGAGAGTGAGATGCCAGCTCTTTTCATTCAGTCAGTAGCTTCAAACATTTCTGGTATATGAATAACATGTTTTTCAATGGCAAAAATCAATGAATATTGTAAATGCACAAACAGTAATATCTCCACATTGCAAGGTGCAATTCTGAAATTTTTTGCTTTTTCCTGCTAATCCTGGCATGATAAAGAAGATTCAAAGAGAGTGAGATGCCAGCTCTTTTCATTCAGTCAGTAGCTTCAAACATTTCTGGTATATGAATAACGATGTTTTTCAATGGCAAAAATCAATGAATATTGTAAATGCACACACAGTAATTTCTCCGCATTGCAAGGTGCAATTCTGAAATTTTTTGCTTTTTCCTGCTAATCCTAGCATGATAAAAAAGATTCAAAGAGAGTGAGATGCCAGCTCCTTTCATTCAGTCAGTAACTTCAAACATTTCTGGACGTTTTTCAATGGCAAAAATCAATGAATATTGTAAATGCACAAACAGTAATATCTCCACATTGCAACATGCAATTCTGAAATTTTTTGCTTTTTCCTGCTCCTCTTAGCATGATAAAGAAGATTCAAAGAGAGTGAGATGCCAGCTCTTTTCATTCAGTCAGTAGCTTCAAACATTTCTGGACGTTTGTCAATGGCAAAAATCAATGAATATTGTAAATGCACAAACAGTAATTTCTCCGCATTGCAAGGTGCAATTCTGAAATTTTTTGCTTTTTCCTGCTAATCCTAGTATGATAAAGAAGATTCAAAGAGAGTGAGATGCCAGCTCCTTTCATTCAGTCAGTAGCTTCAAACATTTCTGGTATATGAATAACTTGATGTTTTTCAATGGCAAAAATCAATGAATATTGTAAATGCACAAACAGTAATTTCTCCGCATTGCAATGTGCAATTCTGAAATTTTTTGCTTTTTCCTGCTAATCCTAGCATGATAGAGAAGATTCAAAGAGAGTGAGATGCCAGCTCCTTTCATTCAGTCAGTAGCTTCAAACATTTCTGGACGTTTTTCAATGGCAAAAATCAATGAATATTGTAAATGCACAAACAGTAATATCTCCACATTGCAAGGTGCAATTCTGAAATTTTTTGCTTTTTCCTGCTAATCCTGGCATGATAAAGAAGATTCAAAGAGAGTGAGATGCCAGCTCTTTTCATTCAGTCAGTAGCTTCAAACATTTCTGGTATATGAATAACATGTTTTTCAATGGCAAAAATCAATGAATATTGTAAATGCACAAACAGTAATATCTCCACATTGCAAGGTGCAATTCTGAAATTTTTTGCTTTTTCCTGCTAATCCTGGCATGATAAAGAAGATTCAAAGAGAGTGAGATGCCAGCTCTTTTCATTCAGTCAGTAGCTTCAAACATTTCTGGTATATGAATAACGATGTTTTTCAATGGCAAAAATCAATGAATATTGTAAATGCACACACAGTAATTTCTCCGCATTGCAAGGTGCAATTCTGAAATTTTTTGCTTTTTCCTGCTAATCCTAGCATGATAAAAAAGATTCAAAGAGAGTGAGATGCCAGCTCCTTTCATTCAGTCAGTAGCTTCAAACATTTCTGGACATTTTTCAATGGCAAAAATCAATGAATATTGTAAATGCACAAACAGTAATATCTCCACATTGCAAGGTGCAATTCTGAAATTTTTTGCTTTTTCCTGCTAATCCTGGCGTGATAAAGAAGATTCAAAGAGAGTGAGATGCCAGCTCTTTTCATTCAGTCAGTAGCTTCAAACATTTCTGGTATATGAATAACATGTTTTTCAATGGCAAAAATCAATGAATATTGTAAATGCACAAACAGTAATTTCTCCGCATTGCAAGGTGCAATTCTGAAATTTTTTGCTTTTTCCTGCTAATCCTAGCATGATAAAGAAGATTCAAAGAGAGTGAGATGCCAGCTCCTTTCATTCAGTCAGTAGCTTCAAACATTTCTGGACGTTTTTCAATGGCAAAAATCAATGAATATTGTAAATGCACAAACAGTAATATCTCCACATTGCAAGGTGCAATTCTGAAATTTTTTGCTTTTTCCTGCTAATCCTGGCATGATAAAGAAGATTCAAAGAGAGTGAGATGCCAGCTCTTTTCATTCAGTCAGTAGCTTCAAACATTTCTGGTATATGAATAACATGTTTTTCAATGGCAAAAATCAATGAATATTGTAAATGCACAAACAGTAATTTCTCCGAATTGCAAGGTGCAATTCTGAAATTTTTTGCTTTTTCCTGCTAATCCTAGCATGATAAAGAAGATTCAAAGAGAGTGAGATGCCAGCTCCTTTCATTCAGTCAGTAGCTTCAAACATTTCTGGACGTTTTTCAATGGCAAAAATCAATGAATATTGTAAATGCACAAACAGTAATATCTCCACATTGCAAGGTGCAATTGTGAAATTTTTTGCTTTTTCCTGCTAATCCTGGCATGATAAAGAAGATTCAAAGAGAGTGAGATGCCAGCTCTTTTCATTCAGTCAGTAGCTTCAAACATTTCTGGTATATGAATAACATGTTTTTCAATGGCAAAAATCAATGAATATTGTAAATGCACAAACAGTAATTTCTCCGCATTGCAAGGTGCAATTCTGAAATTTTTTGCTTTTTCCTGCTAATCCTAGCATGATAAAGAAGATTCAAAGAGAGTGAGATGCCAGCTCCTTTCATTCAGTCAGTAGCTTCAAACATTTCTGGTATATGAATAACATGATGTTTTTCAATGGCAAAAATCAATGAATATTGTAAATGCACAAACAGTAATTTCTCCGCATTGCAATGTGCAATTCTGAAATTTTTTGCTTTTTCCTGCTAATCCTAGCATGATAAAGAAGATTCAAAGAGAGTGAGATGCCAGCTCCTTTCATTCAGTCAGTAGCTTCAAACATTTCTGGACGTTTTTCAATGGCAAAAATCAATGAATATTGTAAATGCACAAACAGTAATATCTCCACATTGCAAGGTGCAATTCTGAAATTTTTTGCTTTTTCCTGCTAATCCTGGCATGATAAAGAAGATTCAAAGAGAGTGAGATGCCAGCTCTTTTCATTCAGTCAGTAGCTTCAAACATTTCTGGTATATGAATAACATGTTTTTCAATGGCAAAAATCAATGAATATTGTAAATGCACAAACAGTAATATCTCCACATTGCAAGGTGCAATTCTGAAATTTTTTGCTTTTTCCTGCTAATCCTGGCATGATAAAGAAGATTCAAAGAGAGTGAGATGCCAGCTCTTTTCATTCAGTCAGTAGCTTCAAACATTTCTGGTATATGAATAACGATGTTTTTCAATGGCAAAAATCAATGAATATTGTAAATGCACACACAGTAATTTCTCCGCATTGCAAGGTGCAATTCTGAAATTTTTTGCTTTTTCCTGCTAATCCTAGCATGATAAAGAAGATTCAAAGAGAGTGAGATGCCAGCTCCTTTCATTCAGTCAGTAGCTTCAAACATTTCTGGACGTTTTTCAATGGCAAAAATCAATGAATATTGTAAATGCACAAACAGTAATATCTCCACATTGCAAGGTGCAATTCTGAAATTTTTTGCTTTTTCCTGCTAATCCTGGCATGATAAAGAAGAATCAAAGAGAGTGAGATGCCAGCTCTTTTCATTCAGTCAGTAGCTTCAAACATTTCTGGTATATGAATAACATGTTTTTCAATGGCAAAAATCAATGAATATTGTAAATGCACAAACAGTAATTTCTCCGCATTGCAAGGTGCAATTCTGAATTTTTTTGCTTTTTCCTGCTAATCCTAGCATGATAAAGAAGATTCAAAGAGAGTGAGATGCCAGCTCCTTTCATTCAGTCAGTAGCTTCAAACATTTCTGGACGTTTTTCAATGGCAAAAATCAATGAATATTGTAAATGCAAAAACAGTAATATCTCCACATTGCAAGGTGCAATTCTGAAATTTTTTGCTTTTTCCTGCTAATCCTGGCATGATAAAGAAGATTCAAAGAGAGTGAGATGCCAGCTCTTTTCATTCAGTCAGTAGCTTCAAACATTTCTGGTATATGAATAACATGTTTTTCAATGGCAAAAATCAATGAATATTGTAAATGCACAAACAGTAATTTCTCCGCATTGCAATGTGCAATTCTGAAATTTTTTGCTTTTTCCTGCTAATCCTAGCATGATAAAGAAGATTCAAAGAGAGTGAGATGCCAGCTCCTTTCATTCAGTCAGTAGCTTCAAACATTTCTGGACGTTTTTCAATGGCAAAAATCAATGAATATTGTAAATGCACAAACAGTAATATCTCCACATTGCAAGGTGCAATTCTGAAATTTTTTGCTTTTTCCTGCTAATCCTGGCATGATAAAGAAGATTCAAAGAGAGTGAGATGCCAGCTCTTTTCATTCAGTCAGTAGCTTCAAACATTTCTGGTGTATGAATAACATGTTTTTCAATGGCAAAAATCAATGAATATTGTAAATGCACAAACAGTAATATCTCCACATTGCAAGGTGCAATTCTGAAATTTTTTGCTTTTTCCTGCTAATCCTGGCATGATAAAGAAGATTCAAAGAGAGTGAGATGCCAGCTCTTTTCATTCAGTCAGTAGCTTCAAACATTTCTGGTATATGAATAACGATGTTTTTCAATGGCAAAAATCAATGAATATTGTAAATGCACACACAGTAATTTCTCCGCATTGCAAGGTGCAATTCTGAAATTTTTTGCTTTTTCCTGCTAATCCTAGCATGATAAAGAAGATTCAAAGAGAGTGAGATGCCAGCTCCTTTCATTCAGTCAGTAGCTTCAAACATTTCTGGACGTTTTTCAATGGCAAAAATCAATGAATATTGTAAATGCACAAACAGTAATATCTCCACATTGCAACGTGCAATTCTGAAATTTTTTGCTTTTTCCTGCTCCTCTTAGCATGATAAAGAAGATTCAAAGAGAGTGAGATGCCAGCTCTTTTCATTCAGTCAGTAGCTTCAAACATTTCTGGTATATGAATAACATGATGTTTTTCAATGGCAAAAATCAATGAATATTGTAAATGCACAAACAGTAATTTCTCCGCATTGCAAGGTGCAATTCTGAAATTTTTTGCTTTTTCCTGCTAATCCTAGCATGATAAAGAAGATTCAAAGAGAGTGAGATGCCAGCTCCTTTCATTCAGTCAGTAGCTTCAAACATTTCTGGACGTTTTTCAATGGCAAAAATCAATGAATATTGTAAATGCACAAACAGTAATTTCTCCGCATTGCAAGGTGCAATTCTGAAATTTTTTGCTTTTTCCTGCTAATCCTAGCATGATAAAGAAGATTCAAAGAGAGTGAGATGCCAGCTCCTTTCATTCAGTCAGTAGCTTCAAACATTTCTGGACGTTTTTCAATGGCAAAAATCAATGAATATTGTAAATGCACAAACAGTAATTTCTCCGCATTGCAAGGTGCAATTCTGAAATTTTTTGCTTTTTCCTGCTAATCCTTGCATGATAAAGAAGATTCAAAGAGAGTGAGATGCCACCTCCTTTCATTCAGTCAGTAGCTTCAAACATTTCTGGACGTTTTTCAATGGCAAAAATCAATGAATATTGTAAATGCACAAACAGTAATATCTCCACATTGCAAGGTGCAATTCTGAAATTTTTTGCTTTTTCCTGCTAATCCTGGCATGATAAAGAAGATTCAAAGAGAGTGAGATGCCAGCTCTTTTCATTCAGTCAGTAGCTTCAAACATTTCTGGTATATGAATAACATGTTTTTCAATGGCAAAAATCAATGAATATTGTAAATGCACAAACAGTAATATCTCCACATTGCAAGGTGCATTTCTGAAATTTTTTGCTTTTTCCTGCTAATCCTAGCATGATAAAGAAGATTCAAAGAGAGTGAGATGCCAGCTCCTTTCATTCAGTCAGTAGCTTCAAACATTTCTGGTATATGAATAACATGATGTTTTTCAATGGCAAAAATCAATGAATATTGTAAATGCACAAACTAATTTCTCCGCATTGCAATGTGCAATTCTGAAATTTTTTGCTTTTTCCTGCAAATCCTGGCATGATAAAGAAGATTCAAAGAGAGTGAGATGCCAGCTCTTTTCATTCAGTCAGTAGCTTCAAACATTTCTGGTATATGAATAACATGTTTTTCAATGGCAAAAATCAATGAATATTGTAAATGCACAAACAGTAATATCTCCACATTGCAAGGTGCAATTATGAAATTTTTTGCTTTTTCCTGCTAATCCTAGCATGATAAAGAAGATTCAAAGAGAGTGAGATGCCAGCTCCTTTCATTCAGTCAGTAGCTTCAAACATTTCTGGTATATGAATAACATGATGTTTTTCAATGGCAAAAATCAATGAATATTGTAAATGCTCAAACAGTAATTTCTCCGCATTGCAATGTGCAATTCTGAAATTTTTTGCTTTTTCCTGCTAATCCTAGCATGATAAAGAAGATTCAAAGAGAGTGAGATGCCAGCTCCTTTCATTCAGTCAGTAGCTTCAAACATTTCTGGACGTTTTTCAATGGCAAAAATCAATGAATATTGTAAATGCACAAACAGTAATATCTCCACATTGCAAGGTGCAATTCTGAAATTTTTTGCTTTTTCCTGCTAATCCTGGCATGATAAAGAAGATTCAAAGAGAGTGAGATGCCAGCTCTTTTCATTCAGTCAGTAGCTTCAAACATTTCTGGTATATGAATAACGATGTTTTTCACTGGCAAAAATCAATGAATATTGTAAATGCACAAACAGTAATTTCTCCGCATTGCAAGGTGCAATTCTGAAATTTTTTCTTTTTCCTGCTAATCCTAGCATGATAAAGAAGATTCAAAGAGAGTGAGATGCCAGCTCCTTTCATTCAGTCAGTAGCTTCAAACATTTCTGGACGTTTTTCAATGGCAAAAATCAATGAATATTGTAAATGCACAAACAGTAATATCTCCACATTGCAAGGTGCAATTCTGAAATTTTTTGCTTTTTCCTGCTAATCCTGGCATGATAAAGAAGATTCAAAGAGAGTGAGATGCCAGCTCTTTTCATTCAGTCAGTAGCTTCAAACATTTCTGGTATATGAATAACATGTTTTTCAATGGCAAAAATCAATGAATATTGTAAATGCACAAACAGTAATTTCTCCGCATTGCAAGGTGCAATTCTGAAATTTTTTGCTTTTTCCTGCTAATCCTAGCATGATAAAGAAGATTCAAAGAGAGTGAGATGCCAGCTCCTTTCATTCAGTCAGTAGCTTCAAACATTTCTGGTATATGAATAACATGATGTTTTTCAATGGCAAAAATCAATGAATATTGTAAATGCACAAACAGTAATTTCTCCGCATTGCAAGGTGCAATTCTGAAATTTTTTGCTTTTTCCTGCTAATCCTAGCATGATAAAGAAGATTCAAAGAGAGTGAGATGCCAGCTCCTTTCATTCAGTCAGTAGCTTCAAACATTTCTGGACGTTTTTCAATGGCAAAAATCAATGAATATTGTAAATGCACAAACAGTAATATCTCCACATTGCAAGGTGCAATTCTGAAATTTTTTGCTTTTTCCTGCTAATCCTGGCATGATAAAGAAGATTCAAAGAGAGTGAGATGCCAGCTCTTTTCATTCAGTCAGTAGCTTCAAACATTTCTGGTATATGAATAACGATGTTTTTCAATGGCAAAAATCAATGAATATTGTAAATGCACAAACAGTAATTTCTCCGCATTGCAAGGTGCAATTCTGAAATTTTTTGCTTTTTCCTGCTAATCCTAGCATGATAAAGAAGATTCAAAGAGAGTGAGATGCCAGCTCCTTTCATTCAGTCAGTAGCTTCAAACATTTCTGGTATATGAATAACATGATGTTTTTCAATGGCAAAAATCAATGAATATTGTAAATGCACAAACAGTAATTTCTCCGCATTGCAAGGTGCAATTCTGAAATTTTTTGCTTTTTCCTGCTAATCCTAGCATGATAAAGAAGATTCAAAGAGAGTGAGATGCCAGCTCCTTTCATTCAGTCAGTAGCTTCAAACATTTCTGGACGTTTTTCAATGGCAAAAATCAATGAATATTGTAAATGCACAAACAGTAATATCTCCACATTGCAAGGTGCAATTCTGAAATTTTTTGCTTTTTCCTGCTAATCCTGGCATGATAAAGAAGATTCAAAGAGAGTGAGATGCCAGCTCTTTTCATTCAGTCAGTAGCTTCAAACATTTCTGGTATATGAATAACGATGTTTTTCAATGGCAAAAATCAATGAATATTGTAAATGCACACACAGTAATTTCTCCGCATTGCAAGGTGCAATTCTGAAATTTTTTGCTTTTTCCTGCTAATCCTAGCATGATAAAGAAGATTCAAAGAGAGTGAGATGCCAGCTCCTTTCATTCAGTCAGTAGCTTCAAACATTTCTGGACGTTTTTCAATGGCAAAAATCAATGAATATTGTAAATGCACAAACAGTAATATCTCCACATTGCAACGTGCAATTCTGAAATTTTTTGGTTTTTCCTGCTCCTCTTAGCATGATAAAGAAGATTCAAAGAGAGTGAGATGCCAGCTCTTTTCATTCAGTCAGTAGCTTCAAACATTTCTGGTATATGAATAACATGTTTTTCAATGGCAAAAATCAATGAATATTGTAAATGCACAAACAGTAATTTCTCCGCATTGCAAGGTGCAATTCTGAAATTTTTTGCTTTTTCCTGCTAATCCTAGCATGATAAAGAAGATTCAAAGAGAGTGAGATGCCAGCTCCTTTCATTCAGTCAGTAGCTTCAAACATTTCTGGTATATGAATAACATGATGTTTTTCAATGGCAAAAATCAATGAATATTGTAAATGCACAAACAGTAATTTCTCCGCATTGCAAGGTGCAATTCTGAAATTTTTTGCTTTTTCCTGCTAATCCTAGCATGATAAAGAAGATTCAAAGAGAGTGAGATGCCAGCTCCTTTCATTCAGTCAGTAGCTTCAAACATTTCTGGACGTTTTTCAATGGCAAAAATCAATGAATATTGTAAATGCACAAACAGTAATATCTCCACATTGCAAGGTGCAATTCTGAAATTTTTTGCTTTTTCCTGCTAATCCTGGCATGATAAAGAAGATTCAAAGAGAGTGAGATGCCAGCTCTTTTCATTCAGTCAGTAGCTTCAAACATTTCTGGTATATGAATAACGATGTTTTTCAATGGCAAAAATCAATGAATATTGTAAATGCACACACAGTAATTTCTCCGCATTGCAAGGTGCAATTCTGAAATTTTTTGCTTTTTCCTGCTAATCCTAGCATGATAAAGAAGATTCAAAGAGAGTGAGATGCCAGCTCCTTTCATTCAGTCAGTAGCTTCAAACATTTCTGGACGTTTTTCAATGGCAAAAATCAATGAATATTGTAAATGCACAAACAGTAATATCTCCACATTGCAACGTGCAATTCTGAAATTTTTTGGTTTTTCCTGCTCCTCTTAGCATGATAAAGAAGATTCAAAGAGAGTGAGATGCCAGCTCTTTTCATTCAGTCAGTAGCTTCAAACATTTCTGGTATATGAATAACATGATATTTTTCAATGGCAAAAATCAATGAATATTGTAAATGCACAAACAGTAAATTCTCCGCATTGCAAGGTGCAATTCTGAAATTTTTTGCTTTTTCCTGCTAATCCTAGCATGATAAAGAAGATTCAAAGAGAGTGAGATGCCAGCTCCTTTCATTCAGTCAGTAGCTTCAAACATTTCTGGACATTTTTCAATGGCAAAAATCAATGAATATTGTAAATGCACAAACAGTAATTTCTCCGCATTGCAAGGTGCAATTCTGAAATTTTTTGCTTTTTCCTGCTAATCCTAGCATGATAAAGAAGATTCAAAGAGAGTGAGATGCCAGCTCCTTTCATTCAGTCAGTAGCTTCAAACATTTCTGGTATATGAATAACATGATGTTTTTCAATGGCAAAAATCAATGAATATTGTAAATGCACAAACAGTAATTTCTCCGCATTGCAAGGTGCAATTCTGAAATTTTTTGCTTTTTCCTGCTAATCCTAGCATGATAAAGAAGATTCAAAGAGAGTGAGATGCCAGCTCCTTTCATTCAGTCAGTAGCTTCAAACATTTCTGGACGTTTTTCAATGGCAAAAATCAATGAATATTGTAAATGCACAAACAGTAATATCTCCACATTGCAAGGTGCAATTCGGAAATTTTTTGCTTTTTCCTGCTAATCCTGGCATGATAAAGAAGATTCAAAGAGAGTGAGATGCCAGCTCTTTTCATTCAGTCAGTAGCTTCAAACATTTCTGGTATATGAATAACATGTTTTTCAATGGCAAAAATCAATGAATATTGTAAATGCACAAACAGTAATATCTCCACATTACAAGGTGCAATTCTGAAATTTTTTGCTTTTTCCTGCTTATCCTAGCATAATAAAGAAGATTCAAAGAGAGTGAGATGCCAGCTCCTTTCATTCAGTCAGTAGCTTCAAACATTTCTGGTATATGAATAACATGATGTTTTTCAATGGCAAAAATCAATGAATAATGTAAATGCACAAACAGTAATTTCTCCTCATTGCAATGTGCAATTCTGAAATTTTTTGCTTTTTCCTGCTAATCCTGGCATGATAAAGAAGATTCAAAGAGAGTGAGATGCCAGCTCTTTTCATTCAGTCAGTAGCATCAAACATTTCTGGTATATGAATAACATGTTTTTCAATGGCAAAAATCAATGAATATTGTAAATGCACAAACAGTAATATCTCCACATTGCAAGGTGCAATTCTGAAATTTTTTCCTTTTTCCTGCTAATCCTAGCATGATAAAGAAGATTCAAAGAGAGTGAGATGCCAGCTCCTTTCATTCAGTCAGTAGCTTCAAACATTTCTGGTATATGAATAACATGATGTTTTTCAATGGCAAAAATCAATGAATATTGTAAATGCACAAACAGTAATTTCTCCGCATTGCAATGTGCAATTCTGAAATTTTTTGCTTTTTCCTGCTAATCCTAGCATGATAAAGAAGATTCAAAGAGAGTGAGATGCCAGCTCCTTTCATTCAGTCAGTAGCTTCAAACATTTCTGGACGTTTTTCAATGGCAAAAATCAATGAATATTGTAAATGCACAAACAGTAATATCTCCACATTGCAAGGTGCAATTCTGAAATTTTTTGCTTTTTCCTGCTAATCCTGGCATGATAAAGAAGATTCAAAGAGAGTGAGATGCCAGCTCTTTTCATTCAGTCAGTAGCTTCAAACATTTCTGGTATATGAATAACGATGTTTTTCAATGGCAAAAATCAATGAATATTGTAAATGCACAAACAGTAATTTCTCCGCATTGCAAGGTGCAATTCTAAAATTTTTTGCTTTTTCCTGCTAATCCTAGCATGATAAAGAAGATTCAAAGAGAGTGAGATGCCAGCTCCTTTCAATCAGTCAGTAGCTTCAAACATTTCTGGACGTTTTTCAATGGCAAAAATCAATGAATATTGTAAATGCACAAACAGTAATATCTCCACATTGCAAGGTGCAATTCTGAAATTTTTTGCTTTTTCCTGCTAATCCTGGCATGATAAAGAAGATTCAAAGAGAGTGAGATGCCAGCTCTTTTCATTCAGTCAGTAGCTTCAAACATTTCTGGTATATGAATAACATGTTTTTCAATGGCAAAAATCAATGAATATTGTAAATGCACAAACAGTAATTTCTCCGCATTGCAAGGTGCAATTCTGAAATTTTTTGCTTTTTCCTGCTAATCCTAGCATGATAAAGAAGATTCAAAGAGAGTGAGATGCCAGCTCCTTTCATTCAGTCAGTAGCTTCAAACATTTCTGGTATATGAATAACATGATGTTTTTCAATGGCAAAAATCAATGAATATTGTAAATGCACAAACAGTAATTTCTCCGCATTGCAATGTGCAATTCTGAAATTTTTTGCATTTTCCTGCTAATCCTAGCATGGTAAAGAAGATTCAAAGAGAGTGAGATGCCAGCTCCTTTCATTCAGTCAGTAGCTTCAAACATTTCTGGACGTTTTTCAATGGCAAAAATCAATGAATATTGTAAATGCACAAACAGTAATATCTCCACATTGCAAGGTGCAATTCTGAAATTTTTTGCTTTTTCCTGCTAATCCTGGCATGATAAAGAAGATTCAAAGAGAGTGAGATGCCAGCTCTTTTCATTCAGTCAGTAGCTTCAAACATTTCTGGTATATGAATAACATGTTTTTCAATGGCAAAAATCAATGAATATTGTAAATGCACAAACAGTAATATCTCCACATTGCAAGGTGCAATTCTGAAATTTTTTGCTTTTTCCTGCTAATCCTGGCATGATAAAGAGGATTCAAAGAGAGTGAGATGCCAGCTCTTTTCATTCAGTCAGTAGCTTCAAACATTTCTGGTATATGAATAACGATGTTTTTCAATGGCAAAAATCAATGAATATTGTAAATGCACACACAGTAATTTCTCCGCATTGCAAGGTGCAATTCTGAAATTTTTTGCTTTTTCCTGCTAATCCTAGCATGATAAAGAAGATTCAAAGAGAGTGAGATGCCAGCTCCTTTCATTCAGTCAGTAGCTTCAAACATTTCTGGACGTTTTTCAATGGCAAAAATCAATGAATATTGTAAATGCACAAACAGTAATATCTCCACATTGCAACGTGCAATTCTGAAATTTTTTGCTTTTTCCTGCTCCTCTTAGCATGATAAAGAAGATTCAAAGAGAGTGAGATGCCAGCTCTTTTCATTCAGTCAGTAGCTTCAAACATTTCTGGTATATGAATAACATGATGTTTTTCAATGGCAAAAATCAATGAATATTGTAAATGCACAAACAGTAATTTCTCCGCATTGCAAGGTGCAATTCTGAAATTTTTTGCTTTTTCCTGCTAATCCTAGCATGATAAAGAAGATTCAAAGAGAGTGAGATGCCAGCTCCTTTCATTCAGTCAGTAGCTTCAAACATTTCTGGACGTTTTTCAATGGCAAAAATCAATGAATATTGTAAATGCACAAACAGTAATATCTCCACATTGCAACGTGCAATTCTGAAATTTTTTGCTTTTTCCTGCTCCTCTTAGCATGATAAAGAAGATTCAAAGAGAGTGAGATGCCAGCTCTTTTCATTCAGTCAGTAGCTTCAAACATTTCTGGTATATGAATAACATGATGTTTTTCAATGGCAAAAATCAATGAATATTGTAAATGCACAAACAGTAATTTCTCCGCATTGCAAGGTGCAATTCTGAAATTTTTTGCTTTTTCCTGCTAATCCTGGCATGATAAAGAAGATTCAAAGAGAGTGAGATGCCAGCTCCTTTCATTCAGTCAGTAGCTTCAAACATTTCTGGACGTTTTTCAATGGCAAAAATCAATGAATATTGTAAATGCACAAACAGTAATATCTCCACATTGCAATGTGCAATTCTGAAATTTTTGCTTTTTCCTGCTAATCCTGGCATGATAAAGAAGATTCAAAGAGAGTGAGATGCCAGCTCTTTTCATTCAGTCAGTAGCTTCAAACATTTCTGGTATATGAATAACATGTTTTTCAATGGCAAAAATCAATGAATATTGTAAATGCACAAACAGTAATTTCTCCGCATTGCAAGGTGCAATTCTGAAATTTTTTGCTTTTTCCTGCTAATCCTAGCATGATAAAGAAGATTCAAAGAGAGTGAGATGCCAGCTCCTTTCATTCAGTCAGTAGCTTCAAACATTTCTGGTATATGAATAACATGATGTTTTTCAATGGCAAAAATCAATGAATATTGTAAATGCACAAACAGTAATTTCTCCGCATTGCAAGGTGCAATTCTGAAATTTTTTGCTTTTTCCTGCTAATCCTAGCATGATAAAGAAGATTCAAAGAGAGTGAGATGCCAGCTCCTTTCATTCAGTCAGTAGCTTCAAACATTTCTGGACGTTTTTCAATGGCAAAAATCAATGAATATTGTAAATGCACAAACAGTAATATCTCCACATTGCAAGGTGCAATTCTGAAATTTTTTGCTTTTTCCTGCTAATCCTGGCATTATAAAGAAGATTCAAAGAGAGTGAGATGCCAGCTCTTTTCATTCAGTCAGTAGCTTCAAACATTTCTGGTATATGAATAACATGTTTTTCAATGGCAAAAATCAATGAATATTGTAAATGCACAAACAGTAATATCTCCACATTGCAAGGTGCAATTCTGAAATTTTTAGCTTTTTCCTGCTAATCCTGGCATGATAAAGAAGATTCAAAGAGAGTGAGATGCCAGCTCTTTTCATTCAGTCAGTAGCTTCAAACATTTCTGGTATATGAATAACGATGTTTTTCAATGGCAAAAATCAATGAATATTGTAAATGCACACACAGTAATTTCTCCGCATTGCAAGGTGCAATTCTGAAATTTTTTGCTTTTTCCTGCTAATCCTAGCATGATAAAGAAGATTCAAAGAGAGTGAGATGCCAGCTCCTTTCATTCAGTCAGTAGCTTCAAACATTTCTGGACGTTTTTCAATGGCAAAAATCAATGAATATTGTAAATGCACAAACAGTAATATCTCCACATTGCAACGTGCAATTCTGAAATTTTTTGCTTTTTCCTGCTCCTCTTAGCATGATAAAGAAGATTCAAAGAGAGTGAGATGCCAGCTCTTTTCATTCAGTCAGTAGCTTCAAACATTTCTGGTATATGAATAACATGATGTTTTTCAATGGCAAAAATCAATGAATATTGTAAATGCACAAACAGTAATTTCTCCGCATTGCAAGGTGCAATTCTGAAATTTTTTGCTTTTTCCTGCTAATCCTAGCATGATAAAGAAGATTCAAAGAGAGTGAGATGCCAGCTCCTTTCATTCAGTCAGTAGCTTCAAACATTTCTGGACGTTTTTCAATGGCAAAAATCAATGAATATTGTAAATGCACAAACAGTAATATCTCCACATTGCAACGTGCAATTCTGAAATTTTTTGCTTTTTCCTGCTCCTCTTAGCATGATAAAGAAGATTCAAAGAGAGTGAGATGCCAGCTCTTTTCATTCAGTCAGTAGCTTCAAACATTTCTGGTATATGAATAACATGATGTTTTTCAATGGCAAAAATCAATGAATATTGTAAATGCACAAACAGTAATTTCTCCGCATTGCAAGGTGCAATTCTGAAATTTTTTGCTTTTTCCTGCTAATCCTAGCATGGTAAAGAAGATTCAAAGAGAGTGAGATGCCAGCTCCTTTAATTCAGTCAGTAGCTTCAAACATTTCTGGACGTTTTTCAATGGCAAAAATCAATGAATATTGTAAATGCACAAACAGTAATTTCTCCGCATTGCAAGGTGCAATTTTGAAATTTTTTGCTTTTTCCTGCTAATCCTGGCATGATAAAGAAGATTCAAAGAGAGTGAGATGCCAGCTCCTTTCATTCAGTCAGTAGCTTCAAACATTTCTGGACGTTTTTCAATGGCAAAAATCAATGAATATTGAAAAATGCACAAACAGTAATATCTCCACATTGCAACGTGCAATTCTGAAATTTTTGCTTTTTCCTGCTAATCCTGGCATGATAAAGAAGATTCAAAGAGAGTGAGATGCCAGCTCTTTTCATTCAGTCAGTAGCTTCAAACATTTCTGGTATATGAATAACATGTTTTTCAATGGCAAAAATCAATGAATATTGTAAATGCACAAACAGTAATTTCTCCGCATTGCAAGGTGCAATTCTGAAATTTTTTGCTTTTTCCTGCTAATCCTAGCATGATAAAGAAGATTCAAAGAGAGTGAGATGCCAGCTCCTTTCATTCAGTCAGTAGCTTCAAACATTTCTGGTATATGAATAACATGATGTTTTTCAATGGCAAAAATCAATGAATATTGTAAATGCACAAACAGTAATTTCTCCGCATTGCAAGGTGCAATTCTGAAATTTTTTGCTTTTTCCTGCTAATCCTAGCATGATAAAGAAGATTCAAAGAGAGTGAGATGCCAGCTCCTTTCATTCAGTCAGTAGCTTCAAACATTTCTGGACGTTTTTCAATGGCAAAAATCAATGAATATTGTAAATGCACAAACAGTAATATCTCCACATTGCAAGGTGCAATTCTGAAATTTTTTGCTTTTTCCTGCTAATCCTGGCATTATAAAGAAGATTCAAAGAGAGTGAGATGCCAGCTCTTTTCATTCAGTCAGTAGCTTCAAACATTTCTGGTATATGAATAACATGTTTTTCAATGGCAAAAATCAATGAATATTGTAAATGCACAAACTAATTTCTCCGCATTGCAAGGTGCAATTCTGAAATTTTTTGCTTTTTCCTGCTAATCCTAGCATGATAAAGAAGATTCAAAGAGAGTGAGATGCCAGCTCCTTTCATTCAGTCAGTAGCTTCAAACATTTCTGGACGTTTTTCAATGGCAAAAATCAATGAATATTGTAAATGCACAAACAGTAATATCTCCACATTGCAAGGTGCAATTCTGAAATTTTTTGCTTTTTCCTGCTAATCCTGGCATGATAAAGAAGATTCAAAGAGAGTGAGATGCCAGCTCCTTTCATTCAGTCAGTAACTTCAAACATTTCTGGACGTTTTTCAATGGCAAAAATCAATGAATATTGTAAATGCACAAACAGTAATATCTCCACATTGCAACATGCAATTCTGAAATTTTTTGCTTTTTCCTGCTCCTCTTAGCATGATAAAGAAGATTCAAAGAGAGTGAGATGCCAGCTCTTTTCATTCAGTCAGTAGCTTCAAACATTTCTGGACGTTTGTCAATGGCAAAAATCAATGAATATTGTAAATGCACAAACAGTAATTTCTCCGCATTGCAAGGTGCAATTCTGAAATTTTTTGCTTTTTCCTGCTAATCCTAGCATGATAAAGAAGATTCAAAGAGAGTGAGATGCCAGCTCCTTTCATTCAGTCAGTAGCTTCAAACATTTCTGGACGTTTTTCAATGGCAAAAATCAATGAATATTGTAAATGCACAAACAGTAATTTCTCCGCATTGCAAGGTGCAATTCTGAAATTTTTTGCTTTTTCCTGCTAATCCTGGCATGATAAAGAAGATTCAAAGAGAGTGAGATGCCAGCTCCTTTCATTCAGTCAGTAGCTTCAAACATTTCTGGACGTTTTTCAATGGCAAAAATCAATGAATATTGTAAATGCACAAACAGTAATATCTCCACATTGCAACGTGCAATTCTGAAATTTTTTGCTTTTTCCTGCTAATCCTGGCATGATAAAGAAGATTCAAAGAGAGTGAGATGCCAGCTCTTTTCATTCAGTCAGTAGCTTCAAACATTTCTGGTATATGAATAACATGTTTTTCAATGGCAAAAATCAATGAATATTGTAAATGCACAAACCGTAATTTCTCCGCATTGCAAGGTGCAATTCTGAAATTTTTTGCTTTTTCCTGCTAATCCTAGCATGATAAAGAAGATTCAAAGAGAGTGAGATGCCAGCTCCTTTCATTCAGTCAGTAGCTTCAAACATTTCTGGACGTTTTTCAATGGCAAAAATCAATGAATATTGTAAATGCACAAACAGTAATATCTCCACATTGCAAGATGCAATTCTGAAATTTTTTGCTTTTTCCTGCTAATCCTGGCATTATAAAGAAGATTCAAAGAGAGTGAGATGCCAGCTCTTTTCATTCAGTCAGTAGCTTCAAACATTTCTGGTATATGAATAACATGTTTTTCAATGGCAAAAATCAATGAATATTGTAAATGCACAAACAGTAATATCTCCACATTGCAAGGTGCAATTCTGAAATTTTTAGCTTTTTCCTGCTAATCCTGGCATGATAAAGAAGATTCAAAGAGAGTGAGATGCCAGCTCCTTTCATTCAGTCAGTAGGTTCAAACATTTCTGGACGTTTTTCAATGGCAAAAATCAATGAATATTGAAAAATGCACAAACAGTAATATCTCCACATTGCAACGTGCAATTCTGAAATTTTTGCTTTTTCCTGCTAATCCTGGCATGATAAAGAAGATTCAAAGAGAGTGAGATGCCAGCTCTTTTCATTCAGTCAGTAGCTTCAAACATTTCTGGTATATGAATAACATGTTTTTCAATGGCAAAAATCAATGAATATTGTAAATGCACAAACAGTAATTTCTCCGCATTGCAAGGTGCAATTCTGAAATTTTTTGCTTTTTCCTGCTAATCCTAGCATGATAAAGAAGATTCAAAGAGAGTGAGATGCCAGCTCCTTTCATTCAGTCAGTAGCTTCAAACATTTCTGGTATATGAATAACATGATGTTTTTCAATGGCAAAAATCAATGAATATTGTAAATGCACAAACAGTAATTTCTCCGCATTGCAAGGTGCAATTCTGAAATTTTTTGCTTTTTCCTGCTAATCCTAGCATGATAAAGAAGATTCAAAGAGAGTGAGATGCCAGCTCCTTTCATTCAGTCAGTAGCTTCAAACATTTCTGGACGTTTTTCAATGGCAAAAATCAATGAATATTGTAAATGCACAAACAGTAATATCTCCACATTGCAAGGTGCAATTCTGAAATTTTTTGCTTTTTCCTGCTAATCCTGGCATTATAAAGAAGATTCAAAGAGAGTGAGATGCCAGCTCTTTTCATTCAGTCAGTAGCTTCAAACATTTCTGGTATATGAATAACATGTTTTTCAATGGCAAAAATCAATGAATATTGTAAATGCACAAACAGTAATTTCTCCGCATTGCAAGGTGCAATTCTGAAATTTTTTGCTTTTTCCTGCTAATCCTAGCATGATAAAGAAGATTCAAAGAGAGTGAGATGCCAGCTCCTTTCATTCAGTCAGTAGCTTCAAACATTTCTGGACGTTTTTCAATGGCAAAAATCAATGAATATTGTAAATGCACAAACAGTAATATCTCCACATTGCAAGGTGCAATTCTGAAATTTTTTGCTTTTTCCTGCTAATCCTGGCATGATAAAGAAGATTCAAAGAGAGTGAGATGCCAGCTCCTTTCATTCAGTCAGTAACTTCAAACATTTCTGGACGTTTTTCAATGGCAAAAATCAATGAATATTGTAAATGCACAAACAGTAATATCTCCACATTGCAACATGCAATTCTGAAATTTTTTGCTTTTTCCTGCTCCTCTTAGCATGATAAAGAAGATTCAAAGAGAGTGAGATGCCAGCTCTTTTCATTCAGTCAGTAGCTTCAAACATTTCTGGACGTTTGTCAATGGCAAAAATCAATGAATATTGTAAATGCACAAACAGTAATTTCTCCGCATTGCAAGGTGCAATTCTGAAATTTTTTGCTTTTTCCTGCTAATCCTAGCATGATAAAGAAGATTCAAAGAGAGTGAGATGCCAGCTCCTTTCATTCAGTCAGTAGCTTCAAACATTTCTGGACGTTTTTCAATGGCAAAAATCAATGAATATTGTAAATGCACAAACAGTAATTTCTCCGCATTGCAAGGTGCAATTCTGAAATTTTTTGCTTTTTCCTGCTAATCCTGGCATGATAAAGAAGATTCAAAGAGAGTGAGATGCCAGCTCCTTTCATTCAGTCAGTAGCTTCAAACATTTCTGGACGTTTTTCAATGGCAAAAATCAATGAATATTGTAAATGCACAAACAGTAATATCTCCACATTGCAACGTGCAATTCTGAAATTTTTTGCTTTTTCCTGCTAATCCTGGCATGATAAAGAAGATTCAAAGAGAGTGAGATGCCAGCTCTTTTCATTCAGTCAGTAGCTTCAAACATTTCTGGTATATGAATAACATGTTTTTCAATGGCAAAAATCAATGAATATTGTAAATGCACAAACCGTAATTTCTCCGCATTGCAAGGTGCAATTCTGAAATTTTTTGCTTTTTCCTGCTAATCCTAGCATGATAAAGAAGATTCAAAGAGAGTGAGATGCCAGCTCCTTTCATTCAGTCAGTAGCTTCAAACATTTCTGGACGTTTTTCAATGGCAAAAATCAATGAATATTGTAAATGCACAAACAGTAATATCTCCACATTGCAAGATGCAATTCTGAAATTTTTTGCTTTTTCCTGCTAATCCTGGCATTATAAAGAAGATTCAAAGAGAGTGAGATGCCAGCTCTTTTCATTCAGTCAGTAGCTTCAAACATTTCTGGTATATGAATAACATGTTTTTCAATGGCAAAAATCAATGAATATTGTAAATGCACAAACAGTAATATCTCCACATTGCAAGGTGCAATTCTGAAATTTTTAGCTTTTTCCTGCTAATCCTGGCATGATAAAGAAGATTCAAAGAGAGTGAGATGCCAGCTCTTTTCATTCAGTCAGTAGCTTCAAACATTTCTGGTATATGAATAACGATGTTTTTCAATGGCAAAAATCAATGAATATTGTAAATGCACACACAGTAATTTCTCCGCATTGCAAGGTGCAATTCTGAAATTTTTTGCTTTTTCCTGCTAATCCTAGCATGATAAAAAAGATTCAAAGAGAGTGAGATGCCAGCTCCTTTCATTCAGTCAGTAGCTTCAAACATTTCTGGACATTTTTCAATGGCAAAAATCAATGAATATTGTAAATGCACAAACAGTAATATCTCCACATTGCAAGGTGCAATTCTGAAATTTTTTGCTTTTTCCTCCTAATCCTGGCATGATAAAGAAGATTCAAAGAGAGTGAGATGCCAGCTCTTTTCATTCAGTCAGTAGCTTCAAACATTTCTGGTATATGAATAACATGTTTTTCAATGGCAAAAATCAATGAATATTGTAAATGCACAAACAGTAATTTCTCCGCATTGCAAGGTGCAATTCTGAAATTTTTTGCTTTTTCCTGCTAATCCTAGCATGATAAAGAAGATTCAAAGAGAGTGAGATGCCAGCTCCTTTCATTCAGTCAGTAGCTTCAAACATTTCTGGACGTTTTTCAATGGCAAAAATCAATGAATATTGTAAATGCACAAACAGTAATATCTCCACATTGCAAGGTGCAATTCTGAAATTTTTTGCTTTTTCCTGCTAATCCTGGCATGATAAAGAAGATTCAAAGAGAGTGAGATGCCAGCTCCTTTCATTCAGTCAGTAACTTCAAACATTTCTGGACGTTTTTCAATGGCAAAAATCAATGAATATTGTAAATGCACAAACAGTAATATCTCCACATTGCAAGGTGCAATTCTGAAATTTTTTGCTTTTTCCTGCTCCTCTTAGCATGATAAAGAAGATTCAAAGAGAGTGAGATGCCAGCTCTTTTCATTCAGTCAGTAGCTTCAAACATTTCTGGACGTTTTTCAATGGCAAAAATCAATGAATATTGTAAATGCACAAACAGTAATTTCTCCGCATTGCAAGGTGCAATTCTGAAATTTTTTGCTTTTTCCTGCTAATCCTAGCATGATAAAGAAGATTCAAAGAGAGTGAGATGCCAGCTCCTTTCATTCAGTCAGTAGCTTCAAACATTTCTGGACGTTTTTCAATGGCAAAAATCAATGAATATTGTAAATGCACAAACAGTAATTTCTCCGCATTGCAAGGTGCAATTCTGAAATGTTTTGCTTTTTCCTGCTAATACTGGCATGATAAAGAAGATTCAAAGAGAGTGAGATGCCAGCTCCTTTCATTCAGTCAGTAGCTTCAAACATTTCTGGACGTTTTTCAATGGCAAAAATCAATGAATATTGTAAATGCACAAACAGTAATATCTCCACATTGCAACGTGCAATTCTGAAATTTTTTGCTTTTTCCTGCTAATCCTGGCATGATAAAGAAGATTCAAAGAGAGTGAGATGCCAGCTCTTTTCATTCAGTCAGTAGCTTCAAACATTTCTGGTATATGAATAACATGATGTTTTTCAATGGCAAAAATCAATGAATATTGTAAATGCACAAACAGTAATTTCTCCGCATTGCAATGTGCAATTCTGAAATTTTTTGCTTTTTCCTGCTAATCCTAGCATGATAAAGAAGATTCAAAGAGAGTGAGATGCCAGCTCCTTTCATTCAGTCAGTAGCTTCAAACATTTCTGGACGTTTTTCAATGGCAAAAATCAATGAATATTGTAAATGCACAAACAGTAATATCTCCACATTGCTAGGTGCAATTCTGAAATTTTTTGCTTTTTCCTGCTAATCCTGGCATGATAAAGAAGATTCAAAGAGAGTGAGATGCCAGCTCTTTTCATTCAGTCAGTAGCTTCAAACATTTCTGGTATATGAATAACATGTTTTTCAATGGCAAAAATCAATGAATATTGTAAATGCACAAACAGTAATATCTCCACATTGCAAGGTGCAATTCTGAAATTTTTTGCTTTTTCCTGCTAATCCTGGCATGATAAAGAAGATTCAAAGAGAGTGAGATGCCAGCTCTTTTCATTCAGTCAGTAGCTTCAAACATTTCTGGTATATGAATAACGATGTTTTTCAATGGCAAAAATCAAGGAATATTGTAAATGCACACACAGTAATTTCTCCGCATTGCAAGGTGCAATTCTGAAATTTTTTGCTTTTTCCTGCTAATCCTAGCATGATAAAAAAGATTAAAAGAGAGTGAGATGCCAGCTCCTTTCATTCAGTCAGTAGCTTCAAACATTTCTGGACGTTTTTCAATGGCAAAAATCAATGAATATTGTAAATGCACAAACAGTAATATCTCCACATTGCAAGGTGCAATTCTGAAATTTTTTGCTTTTTCCTGCTAATCCTGGCATGATAAAGAAGATTCAAAGAGAGTGAGATGCCAGCTCTTTCCATTCAGTCAGTAGCTTCAAACATTTCTGGTATATGAATAACATGTTTTTCAATGGCAAAAATCAATGAATATTGTAAATGCACAAACAGTAATTTCTCCGCATTGCAAGGTGCAATTCTGAAATTTTTTGCTTTTTCCTGCTAATCCTAGCATGATAAAGAAGATTCAAAGAGAGTGAGATGCCAGCTCCTTTCATTCAGTCAGTAGCTTCAAACATTTCTGGACGTTTTTCAATGGCAAAAATCAATGAATATTGTAAATGCACAAACAGTAATATCTCCACATTGCAAGGTGCAATTCTGAAATTTTTTGCTTTTTCCTGCTAATCCTGGCATGATAAAGAAGATTCAAAGAGAGTGAGATGCCAGCTCTTTTCATTCAGTCAGTAGCTTCAAACATTTCTGGTATATGAATAACATGTTTTTCAATGGCAAAAATCAATGAATATTGTAAATGCACAAACAGTAATTTCTCCGCATTGCAAGGTGCAATTCTGAAATTTTTTGCTTTTTCCTGCTAATCCTAGCATGATAAAGAAGATTCAAAGAGAGTGAGATGCCAGCTCCTTTCATTCAGTCAGTAGCTTCAAACATTTCTGGACGTTTTTCAATGGCAAAAATCAATGAATATTGTAAATGCACAAACAGTAATATCTCCACATTGCAAGGTGCAATTCTGAAATTTTTTGCTTTTTCCTGCTAATCCTGGCATGATAAAGAAGATTCAAAGAGAGTGAGATGCCAGCTCTTTTCATTCAGTCAGTAGCTTCAAACATTTCTGGTATATGAATAACATGTTTTTCAATGGCAAAAATCAATGAATATTGTAAATGCACAAACAGTAATTTCTCCGCATTGCAAGGTGCAATTCTGAAATTTTTTGCTTTTTCCTGCTAATCCTAGCATGATAAAGAAGATTCAAAGAGAGTGAGATGCCAGCTCCTTTCATTCAGTCAGTAGCTTCAAACATTTCTGGTATATGAATAACATGATGTTTTTCAATGGCAAAAATCAATGAATATTGTAAATGCACAAACAGTAATTTCTCCGCATTGCAATGTGCAATTCTGAAATTTTTTGCTTTTTCCTGCTAATCCTAGCATGATAAAGAAGATTTAAAGAGAGTGAGATGCCAGCTCCTTTCATTCAGTCAGTAGCTTCAAACATTTCTGGACGTTTTTCAATGGCAAAAATCAATGAATATTGTAAATGCACAAACAGTAATATCTCCACATTGCAAGGTGCAATTCTGAAATTTTTTGCTTTTTCCTGCTAATCCTGGCATGATAAAGAAGATTCAAAGAGAGTGAGATGCCAGCTCTTTTCATTCAGTCAGTAGCTTCAAACATTTCTGGTATATGAATAACATGTTTTTCAATGGCAAAAATCAATGAATATTGTAAATGCACAAACAGTAATATCTCCACATTGCAAGGTGCAATTCTGAAAGTTTTTGCTTTTTCCTGCTAATCCTGGCATGATAAAGAAGATTCAAAGAGAGTGAGATGCCAGCTCTTTTCATTCAGTCAGTAGCTTCAAACATTTCTGGTGTATGAATAACGATGTTTTTCAATGGCAAAAATCAATGAATATTGTAAGTGCACACACAGTAATTTCTCCGCATTGCAAGGTGCAATTCTGAAATTTTTTGCTTTTTCCTGCTAATCCTAGCATGATAAAGAAGATTCAAAGAGAGTGAGATGCCAGCTCCTATCATTCAATCAGTAGCTTCAAACATTTCTGGACGTTTTTCAATGGCAAAAATCAATGAATATTGTAAATGCACAAACAGTAATATCTCCACATTGCAAGGTGCAATTCTGAAATTTTTTGCTTTTTCCTGCTAATCCTGGCATGATAAAGAAGATTCAAAGAGAGTGAGATGCCAGCTCTTTTCATTCAGTCAGTAGCTTCAAACATTTCTGGTATATGAATAACATGTTTTTCAATGGCAAAAATCAATGAATATTGTAAATGCACAAACAGTAATTTCTCCGCATTGCAAGGTGCAATTCTGAATTTTTTTGCTTTTTCCTGCTAATCCTAGCATGATAAAGAAGATTCAAAGAGAGTGAGATGCCAGCTCCTTTCATTCAGTCAGTAGCTTCAAACATTTCTGGACGTTTTTCAATGGCAAAAATCAATGAATATTGTAAATGCAAAAACAGTAATATCTCCACATTGCAAGGTGCAATTCTGAAATTTTTTGCTTTTTCCTGCTAATCCTGGCATGATAAAGAAGATTCAAAGAGAGTGAGATGCCAGCTCTTTTCATTCAGTCAGTAGCTTCAAACATTTCTGGTATATGAATAACATGTTTTTCAATGGCAAAAATCAATGAATATTGTAAATGCACAAACAGTAATTTCTCCGCATTGCAATGTGCAATTCTGAAATTTTTTGCTTTTTCCTGCTAATCCTAGCATGATAAAGAAGATTTAAAGAGAGTGAGATGCCAGCTCCTTTCATTCAGTCAGTAGCTTCAAACATTTCTGGACGTTTTTCAATGGCAAAAATCAATGAATATTGTAAATGCACAAACAGTAATATCTCCACATTGCAAGGTGCAATTCTGAAATTTTTTGCTTTTTCCTGCTAATCCTGTCATGATAAAGAAGATTCAAAGAGAGTGAGATGCCAGCTCTTTTCATTCAGTCAGTAGCTTCAAACATTTCTGGTATATGAATAACATGTTTTTCAATGGCAAAAATCAATGAATATTGTAAATGCACAAACAGTAATATCTCCACATTGCAAGGTGCAATTCTGAAATTTTTTGCTTTTTCCTGCTAATCCTGGCATGATAAAGAAGATTCAAAGAGAGTGAGATGCCAGCTCTTTTCATTCAGTCAGTAGCTTCAAACATTTCTGGTATATGAATAACGATGTTTTTCAATGGCAAAAATCAATGAATATTGTAAATGCACACACAGTAATTTCTCCGCATTGCAAGGTGCAATTCTGAAATTTTTTGCTTTTTCCTGCTAATCCTAGCATGATAAAGAAGATTCAAAGAGAGTGAGATGCCAGCTCCTTTCATTCAGTCAGTAGCTTCAAACATTTCTGGACGTTTTTCAATGCCAAAAATCAATGAATATTGTAAATGCACAAACAGTAATATCTCCACATTGCAATGTGCAATTCTGAAATTTTTTGCTTTTTCCTGCTAAACCTGGCATGATAAAGAAGATTCAAAGAGAGTGAGATGCCAGCTCTTTTCATTCAGTCAGTAGCTTCAAACATTTCTGGTATATGAATAACATGTTTTTCAATGGCAAAAATCAATGAATATTGTAAATGCACAAACAGTAATTTCTCCGCATTGCAAGGTGCAAGTCTGAATTTTTTTGCTTTTTCCTGCTAATCCTAGCATGATAAAGAAGATTCAAAGAGAGTGAGATGCCAGCTCCTTTCATTCAGTCAGTAGCTTCAAACATTTCTGGATGTTTTTCAATGGCAAAAATCAATGAATATTGTAAATGCAAAAACAGTAATATCTCCACATTGCAAGGTGCAATTCTGAAATTTTTTGCTTTTTCCTGCTAATCCTGGCATGATAAAGAAGATTCAAAGAGAGTGAGATGCCAGCTCTTTTCATTCAGTCAGTAGCTTCAAACATTTCTGGTATATGAATAACATGTTTTTCAATGGCAAAAATCAATGAATATTGTAAATGCACAAACAGTAATTTCTCCGCATTGCAATGTGCAATTCTGAAATTTTTTGCTTTTTCCTGCTAATCCTAGCATGATAAAGAAGATTCAAAGAGAGTGAGATGCCAGCTCCTTTCATTCAGTCAGTAGCTTCAAACATTTCTGGACGTTTTTCAATGGCAAAAATCAATGAATATTGTAAATGCACAAACAGTAATATCTCCACATTGCAAGGTGCAATTCTGAAATTTTTTGCTTTTTCCTGCTAATCCTGGCATGATAAAGAAGATTCAAAGAGAGTGAGATGCCAGCTCTTTTCATTCAGTCAGTAGCTTCAAACATTTCTGGTATATGAATAACATGTTTTTCAATGGCAAAAATCAATGAATATTGTAAATGCACAAACAGTAATATCTCCACATTGCAAGGTGCAATTCTGAAATTTTTTGCTTTTTCCTGCTAATCCTGGCATGATAAAGAAGATTCAAAGAGAGTGAGATGCCAGCTCTTTTCATTCAGTCAGTAGCTTCAAACATTTCTGGTATATGAATAACGATGTTTTTCAATGGCAAAAATCAATGAATATTGTAAATGCACACACAGTAATTTCTCCGCATTGCAAGGTGCAATTCTGAAATTTTTTGCTTTTTCCTGCTAATCCTAGCATGATAAAGAAGATTCAAAGAGAGTGAGATGCCAGCTCCTTTCATTCAGTCAGTAGCTTCAAACATTTCTGGACGTTTTTCAATGGCAAAAATCAATGAATATTGTAAATGCACAAACAGTAATATCTCCACATTGCAAGGTGCAATTCTGAAATTTTTTGCTTTTTCCTGCTAATCCTGGCATGATAAAGAAGATTCAAAGAGAGTGAGATGCCAGCTCTTTTCATTCAGTCAGTAGCTTCAAACATTTCTGGTATATGAATAACATGTTTTTCAATGGCAAAAATCAATGAATATTGTAAATGCACAAACAGTAATTTCTCCGCATTGCAAGGTGCAATTCTGAAATTTTTTGCTTTTTCCTGCTAATCCTAGCATGATAAAGAAGATTCAAAGAGAGTGAGATGCCAGCTCCTTTCATTCAGTCAGTAGCTTCAAACATTTCTGGACGTTTTTCAATGGCAAAAATCAATGAATATTGTAAATGCACAAACAGTAATATCTCCACATTGCAAGGTGCAATTCTGAAATTTTTTGCTTTTTCCTGCTAATCCTGGCATGATAAAGAAGATTCAAAGAGAGTGAGATGCCAGCTCTTTTCATTCAGTCAGTAGCTTCAAACATTTCTGGTATATGAATAACATGTTTTTCAATGGCAAAAATCAACGAATATTGTAAATGCACAAAGAGTAATATCTCCACATTGCAAGGTGCAATTCTGAAATTTTTTGCTTTTTCCTGCTAATCCTAGCATGATAAAGAAGATTCAAAGAGAGTGAGATGCCAGCTCCTTTCATTCAGTCAGTAGCTGCAAACATTTCTGGTATATGAATAACATGATGTTTTTCAATGGCAAAAATCAATGAATATTGTAAATGCACAAACAGTAATTTCTCCGCATTGCAATGTGCAATTCTGAAATTTTTTGCTTTTTCCTGCTAATCCTGGCATGATAAAGAAGATTCAAAGAGAGTGAGATGCCAGCTCTTTTCATTCAGTCAGTAGCTTCAAACATTTCTGGTATATGAATAACATGTTTTTCAATGGCAAAAATCAATGAATATTGTAAATGCACAAACTAATATCTCCACATTGCAAGGTGCAATTATGAAATTTTTTGCTTTTTCCTGCTAATCCTAGCATGATAAAGAAGATTCAAAGAGAGTGAGATGCCAGCTCCTTTCATTCAGTCAGTAGCTTCAAACATTTCTGGTATATGAATAACATGATGTTTTTCAATGGCAAAAATCAATGAATATTGTAAATGCACAAACAGTAATTTCTCCGCATTGCAATGTGCAATTCTGAAATTTTTTGCTTTTTCCTGCTAATCCTAGCATGATAAAGAAGATTCAAAGAGAGTGAGATGCCAGCCCTATCATTCAGTCAGTAGCTTCAAACATTTCTGGACGTTTTTCAATGGCAAAAATCAATGAATATTGTAAATGCACAAACAGTAATATCTCCACATTGCAAGGTGCAATTCTGAAATTTTTTGCTTTTTCCTGCTAATCCTGGCATGATAAAGAAGATTCAAAGAGAGTGAGATGCCAGCTCTTTTCATTCAGTCAGTAGCTTCAAACATTTCTGGTATATGAATAACGATGTTTTTCAATGGCAAAAATCAATGAATATTGTAAATGCACAAACAGTAATTTCTCCGCATTGCAAGGTGCAATTCTGAAATTTTTTCTTTTTCCTGCTAATCCTAGCATGATAAAGAAGATTCAAAGAGAGTGAGATGCCAGCTCCTTTCATTCAGTCAGTAGCTTCAAACATTTCTGGACGTTTTTCAATGGCAAAAATCAATGAATATTGTAAATGCACAAACAGTAATTTCTCCGCATTGCAAGGTGCAATTCTGAAATTTTTTGCTTTTTCCTGCTAATCCTAGCATGATAAAGAAGATTCAAAGAGAGTGAGATGCCAGCTCCTTTCATTCAGTCAGTAGCTTCAAACATTTCTGGTATATGAATAACATGATGTTTTTCAATGGCAAAAATCAATGAATATTGTAAATGCACAAACAGTAATTTCTCCGCATTGCAATGTGCAATTCTGAAATTTTTTGCTTTTTCCTGCTAATCCTAGCATGATAAAGAAGATTTAAAGAGAGTGAGATGCCAGCTCCTTTCATTCAGTCAGTAGCTTCAAACATTTCTGGACGTTTTTCAATGGCAAAAATCAATGAATATTGTAAATGCACAAACAGTAATATCTCCACATTGCAAGGTGCAATTCTGAAATTTTTTGCTTTTTCCTGCTAATCCTGGCATGATAAAGAAGATTCAAAGAGAGTGAGATGCCAGCTCTTTTCATTCAGTCAGTAGCTTCAAACATTTCTGGTATATGAATAACATGTTTTTCAATGGCAAAAATCAATGAATATTGTAAATGCACAAACAGTAATATCTCCACATTGCAAGGTGCAATTCTGAAATTTTTTGCTTTTTCCTGCTAATCCTGGCATGATAAAGAAGATTCAAAGAGAGTGAGATGCCAGCTCTTTTCATTCAGTCAGTAGCTTCAAACATTTCTGGTATATGAATAACGATGTTTTTCAATGGCAAAAATCAATGAATATTGTAAATGCACACACAGTAATTTCTCCGCATTGCAAGGTGCAATTCTGAAATTTTTTGCTTTTTCCTGCTAATCCTAGCATGATAAAGAAGATTCAAAGAGAGTGAGATGCCAGCTCCTTTCATTCAGTCAGTAGCTTCAAACATTTCTGGATGTTTTTCAATGGCAAAAATCAATGAATATTGTAAATGCACAAACAGTAATATCTCCACATTGCAAGGTGCAATTCTGAAATTTTTTGCTTTTTCCTGCTAATACTGGCATGATAAAGAAGATTCAAAGAGAGTGAGATGCCAGCTCTTTTCATTCAGTCAGTAGCTTCAAACATTTCTGGTATATGAATAACATGTTTTTCAATGGCAAAAATCAATGAATATTGTAAATGCACAAACAGTAATTTCTCCGCATTGCAAGGTGCAATTCTGAATTTTTTTGCTTTTTCCTGCTAATCCTAGCATGATAAAGAAGATTCAAAGAGAGTGAGATGCCAGCTCCTTTCATTCAGTCAGTAGCTTCAAACATTTCTGGACGTTTTTCAATGGCAAAAATCAATGAATATTGTAAATGCAAAAACAGTAATATCTCCACATTGCAAGGTGCAATTCTGAAATTTTTTGCTTTTTCCTGCTAATCCTGGCATGATAAAGAAGATTCAAAGAGAGTGAGATGCCAGCTCTTTTCATTCAGTCAGTAGCTTCAAACATTTCTGGTATATGAATAACATGTTTTTCAATGGCAAAAATCAATGAATATTGTAAATGCACAAACAGTAATTTCTCCGCATTGCAATGTGCAATTCTGAAATTTTTTGCTTTTTCCTGCTAATCCTAGCATGATAAAGAAGATTCAAAGAGAGTGAGATTCCAGCTCCTTTCATTCAGTCAGTAGCTTCAAACATTTCTGGACGTTTTTCAATGGCAAAAATCAATGAATATTGTAAATGCACAAACAGTAATATCTCCACATTGCAAGGTGCAATTCTGAAATTTTTTGCTTTTTCCTGCTAATCCTGGCATGATAAAGAAGATTCAAAGAGAGTGAGATGCCAGCTCTTTTCATTCAGTCAGTAGCTTCAAACATTTCTGGTATATGAATAACATGTTTTTCAATGGCAAAAATCAATGAATATTGTAAATGCACAAACAGTAATATCTCCACATTGCAAGGTGCAATTCTGAAATTTTTTGCTTTTTCCTGCTAATCCTGGCATGATAAAGAAGATTCAAAGAGAGTGAGATGCCAGCTCTTTTCATTCAGTCAGTAGCTTCAAACATTTCTGGTATATGAATAACGATGTTTTTCAATGGCAAAAATCAATGAATATTGTAAATGCACACACAGTAATTTCTCCGCATTGCAAGGTGCAATTCTGAAATTTTTTGCTTTTTCCTGCTAATCCTAGCATGATAAAGAAGATTCAAAGAGAGTGAGATGCCAGCTCCTTTCATTCAGTCAGTAGCTTCAAACATTTCTGGACGTTTTTCAATGGCAAAAATCAATGAATATTGTAAATGCACAAACAGTAATATCTCCACATTGCAAGGTGCAATTCTGAAATTTTTTGCTTTTTCCTGCTAATACTGGCATGATAAAGAAGATTCAAAGAGAGTGAGATGCCAGCTCTTTTCATTCAGTCAGTAGCTTCAAACATTTCTGGTATATGAATAACATGTTTTTCAATGGCAAAAATCAATGAATATTGTAAATGCACAAACAGTAATTTCTCCGCATTGCAAGGTGCAATTCTGAATTTTTTTGCTTTTTCCTGCTAATCCTAGCATGATAAAGAAGATTCAAAGAGAGTGAGATGCCAGCTCCTTTCATTCAGTCAGTAGCTTCAAACATTTCTGGACGTTTTTCAATGGCAAAAATCAATGAATATTGTAAATGCAAAAACAGTAATATCTCCACATTGCAAGGTGCAATTCTGAAATTTTTTGCTTTTTCCTGCTAATCCTGGCATGATAAAGAAGATTCAAAGAGAGTGAGATGCCAGCTCTTTTCATTCAGTCAGTAGCTTCAAACATTTCTGGTATATGAATAACATGTTTTTCAATGGCAAAAATCAATGAATATTGTAAATGCACAAACAGTAATTTCTCCGCATTGCAATGTGCAATTCTGAAATTTTTTGCTTTTTCCTGCTAATCCTAGCATGATAAAGAAGATTCAAAGAGAGTGAGATTCCAGCTCCTTTCATTCAGTCAGTAGCTTCAAACATTTCTGGACGTTTTTCAATGGCAAAAATCAATGAATATTGTAAATGCACAAACAGTAATATCTCCACATTGCAAGGTGCAATTCTGAAATTTTTTGCTTTTTCCTGCTAATCCTGGCATGATAAAGAAGATTCAAAGAGAGTGAGATGCCAGCTCTTTTCATTCAGTCAGTAGCTTCAAACATTTCTGGTATATGAATAACATGTTTTTCAATGGCAAAAATCAATGAATATTGTAAATGCACAAACAGTAATATCTCCACATTGCAAGGTGCAATTCTGAAATTTTTTGCTTTTTCCTGCTAATCCTGGCATGATAAAGAAGATTCAAAGAGAGTGAGATGCCAGCTCTTTTCATTCAGTCAGTAGCTTCAAACATTTCTGGTATATGAATAACGATGTTTTTCAATGGCAAAAATCAATGAATATTGTAAATGCACACACAGTAATTTCTCCGCATTGCAAGGTGCAATTCTGAAATTTTTTGCTTTTTCCTGCTAATCCTAGCATGATAAAGAAGATTCAAAGAGAGTGAGATGCCAGCTCCTTTCATTCAGTCAGTAGCTTCAAACATTTCTGGACGTTTTTCAATGGCAAAAATCAATGAATATTGTAAATGCACAAACAGTAATATCTCCACATTGCAACTTGCAATTCTGCAATTTTTTCCTTTTTCCTGCTCCTCTTAGCATGATAAAGAAGATTCAAAGAGAGTGAGATGCCAGCTCTTTTCATTCAGTCAGTAGCTTCAAACATTTCTGGTATATGAATAACATGATGTTTTTCAATGGCAAAAATCAATGAATATTGTAAATGCACAAACAGTAATTTCTCCGCATTGCAAGGTGCAATTCTGAAATTTTTTGCTTTTTCCTGCTAATCCTAGCATGATAAAGAAGATTCAAAGAGAGTGAGATGCCAGCTCCTTTCATTCAGTCAGTAGCTTCAAACATTTCTGGACGTTTTTCAAGGGCAAAAATCAATGAATATTGTAAATGCACAAACAGTAATATCTCCACATTGCAAGGTGCAATTCTGAAATTTTTTGCTTTTTCCTGATAATCCTGGCATGATAAAGAAGATTCAAAGAGAGTGAGATGCCAGCTCTTTTCATTCAGTCAGTAGCTTCAAACATTTCTGGTATATGAATAACATGTTTTTCAATGGCAAAAATCAACGAATATTGTAAATGCACAAAGAGTAATATCTCCACATTGCAAGGTGCAATTCTGAAATTTTTTGCTTTTTCCTGCTAATCCTAGCATGATAAAGAAGATTCAAAGAGAGTGAGATGCCAGCTCCTTTCATTCAGTCAGTAGCTGCAAACATTTCTGGTATATGAATAACATGATGTTTTTCAATGGCAAAAATCAATGAATATTGTAAATGCACAAACAGTAATTTCTCCGCATTGTAATGTGCAATTCTGAAATTTTTTGCTTTTTCCTGCTAATCCTGGCATGATAAAGAAGATTCAAAGAGAGTGAGATGCTAGCTCTTTTCATTCAGTCAGTAGCTTCAAACATTTCTGGTATATGAATAACATGTTTTTCAATGGCAAAAATCAATGAATATTGTAAATGCACAAACAGTAATATCTCCACATTGCAAGGTGCAATTATGAAATTTTTTGCTTTTTCCTGCTAATCCTAGCATGATAAAGAAGATTCAAAGAAAGTGAGATGCCAGCTCCTTTCATTCAGTCAGTAGCTTCAAACATTTCTGGTATATGAATAACATGATGTTTTTCAATGGCAAAAATCAATGAATATTGTAAATGCACAAACAGTAATTTCTCCGCATTGCAATGTGCAATTCTGAAATTTTTTGCTTTTTCCTGCTAATCCTAGCATGATAAAGAAGATTCAAAGAGAGTGAGATGCCAGCTCCTATCATTCAGTCAGTAGCTTCAAACATTTCTGGACGTTTTTCAATGGCAAAAATCAATGAATATTGTAAATGCACAAACAGTAATATCTCCACATTGCAAGGTGCAATTCTGAAATTTTTTGCTTTTTCCTGCTAATCCTGGCATGATAAAGAAGATTCAAAGAGAGTGAGATGCCAGCTCTTTTCATTCAGTCAGTAGCTTCAAACATTTCTGGTATATGAATAACGATGTTTTTCAATGGCAAAAATCAATGAATATTGTAAATGCACAAACAGTAATTTCTCCGCATTGCAAGGTGCAATTCTGAAATTTTTTCTTTTTCCTGCTAATCCTAGCATGATAAAGAAGATTCAAAGAGAGTGAGATGCCAGCTCCTTTCATTCAGTCAGTAGCTTCAAACATTTCTGGACGTTTTTCAATGGCAAAAATCAATGAATATTGTAAATGCACAAACAGTAATATCTCCACATTGCAAGGTGCAATTCTGAAATTTTTTGCTTTTTCCTGCTAATCCTGGCATGATAAAGAAGATTCAAAGAGAGTGAGATGCCAGCTCTTTTCATTCAGTCAGTAGCTTCAAACATTTCTGGTATATGAATAACATGTTTTTCAAAGGCAAAAATCAATGAATATTGTAAATGCACAAACAGTAATTTCTCCGCATTGCAAGGTGCAATTCTGAAATTTTTTGCTTTTTCCTGCTAATCCTAGCATGATAAAGAAGATTCAAAGAGAGTGAGATGCCAGCTCCTTTCATTCAGTCAGTAGCTTCAAACACTTCTGGACGTTTTTCAATGGCAAAAATCAATGAATATTGTAAATGCACAAACAGTAATATCTCCACATTGCAAGGTGCAATTCTGAAATTTTTTGCTTTTTCCTGCTAATCCTGGCATGATAAAGAAGATTCAAAGAGAGTGAGATGCCAGCTCTTTTCATTCAGTCAGTAGCTTCAAACATTTCTGGTATATGAATAACATGTTTTTCAATGGCAAAAATCAATGAATATTGTAAATGCACAAACAGTAATTTCTCCGCATTGCAAGGTGCAATTCTGAAATTTTTTGCTTTTTTCTGCTAATCCTAGCATGATAAAGAAGATTCAAAGAGAGTGAGATGCCAGCTCCTTTCATTCAGTCAGTAGCTTCAAACATTTCTGGTATATGAATAACATGATGTTTTTCAATGGCAAAAATCAATGAATATTGTAAATGCACAAACAGTAATTTCTCCGCATTGCAATGTGCAATTCTGAAATTTTTTGCTTTTTCCTGCTAATCCTAGCATGATAAAGAAGATTCAAAGAGAGTGAGATGCCAGCTCCTTTCATTCAGTCAGTAGCTTCAAACATTTCTGGATGTTTTTCAATGGCAAAAATCAATGAATATTGTAAATGCACAAACAGTAATATCTCCACATTGCAAGGTGCAATTCTGAAATTTTTTGCTTTTTCCTGCTAATCCTGGCATGATAAAGAAGATTCAAAGAGAGTGAGATGCCAGCTCTTTTCATTCAGTCAGTAGCTTCAAACATTTCTGGTATATGAATAACATGTTTTTCAATGGCAAAAATCAATGAATATTGTAAATGCACAAACAGTAATATCTCCACATTGCAAGGTGCAATTCTGAAATTTTTTGCTTTTTCCTGCTAATCCTGGCATGATAAAGAAGATTCAAAGAGAGTGAGATGCCAGCTCTTTTCATTCAGTCAGTAGCTTCAAACATTTCTGGTATATGAATAACGATGTTTTTCAATGGCAAAAATCAATGAATATTGTAAATGCACACACAGTAATTTCTCCGCATTGCAAGGTGCAATTCTGAAATTTTTTGCTTTTTCCTGCTAATCCTAGCATGATAAAGAAGATTCAAAGAGAGTGAGATGCCAGCTCCTTTCATTCAGTCAGTAGCTTCAAACATTTCTGGTATATGAATAACATGATGTTTTTCAATGGCAAAAATCAATGAATATTGTAAATGCACAAACAGTAATTTCTCCGCATTGCAAGGTGCAATTCTGAAATTTTTTGCTTTTTCCTGCTAATCCTAGCATGATAAAGAAGATTCAAAGAGAGTGAGATGCCAGCTCCTTTCATTCAGTCAGTAGCTTCAAACATTTCTGGATGTTTTTCAATGGCAAAAATCAATGAATATTGTAAATGCACAAACAGTAATATCTCCACATTGCAAGGTGCAATTCTGAAATTTTTTGCTTTTTCCTGCTAATCCTGGCATGATAAAGAAGATTCAAAGAGAGTGAGATGCCAGCTCTTTTCATTCAGTCAGTAGCTTCAAACATTTCTGGTATATGAATAACATGTTTTTCAATGGCAAAAATCAATGAATATTGTAAATGCACAAACAGTAATATCTCCACATTGCAAGGTGCAATTCTGAAATTTTTTGCTTTTTCCTGCTAATCCTGGCATGATAAAGAAGATTCAAAGAGAGTGAGATGCCAGCTCTTTTCATTCAGTCAGTAGCTTCAAACATTTCTGGTATATGAATAACGATGTTTTTCAATGGCAAAAATCAATGAATATTGTAAATGCACACACAGTAATTTCTCCGCATTGCAAGGTGCAATTCTGAAATTTTTTGCTTTTTCCTGCTAATCCTAGCATGATAAAGAAGATTCAAAGAGAGTGAGATGCCAGCTCCTTTCATTCAGTCAGTAGCTTCAAACATTTCTGGACGTTTTTCAATGGCAAAAAACAATGAATATTGTAAATGCACAAACAGTAATATCTCCACATTGCAACGTGCAATTCTGAAATTTTTTGGTTTTTCCTGCTCCTCTTAGCATGATAAAGAAGATTCAAAGAGAGTGAGATGCCAGCTCTTTTCATTCAGTCAGTAGCTTCAAACACTTCTGGTATATGAATAACATGATGTTTTTCAATGGCAAAAATCAATGAATATTGTAAATGCACAAACAGTAATTTCTCCGCATTGCAAGGTACAATTCTGAAATTTTTTGCTTTTTCCTGCTAATCCTAGCATGATAAAGAAGATTCAAAGAGAGTGAGATGCCAGCTCCTTTCATTCAGTCAGTAGCTTCAAACATTTCTGGACGTTTTTCAATGGCAAAAATCAATGAATATTGTAAATGCACAAACAGTAATTTCTCCGCATTGCAAGGTGCAATTCTGAAATTTTTTGCTTTTTCCTGCTAATCCTAGCATGATAAAGAAGATTCAAAGAGAGTGAGATGCCAGCTCCTTTCATTCAGTCAGTAGCTTCAAACATTTCTGGTATATGAATAACATGATGTTTTTCAATGGCAAAAATCAATGAATATTGTAAATGCACAAACAGTAATTTCTCCGCATTGCAAGGTGCAATTCTGAAATTTTTTGCTTTTTCCAGCTAATCCTAGCATGATAAAGAAGATTCAAAGAGAGTGAGATGCCAGCTCCTTTCATTCAGTCAGTAGCTTCAAACATTTCTGGACGTTTTTCAATGGCAAAAATCAATGAATATTGTAAATGCACAAACAGTAATATCTCCACATTGCAAGGTGCAATTCTGAAATTTTTTGCTTTTTCCTGCTAATCCTGGCATGATAAAGAAGATTCAAAGAGAGTGAGATGCCAGCTCTTTTCATTCAGTCAGTAGCTTCAAACATTTCTGGTATATGAATAACATGTTTTTCAATGGCAAAAATCAATGAATATTGTAAATGCACAAACAGTAATATCTCCACATTGCAAGGTGCAATTCTGAAATTTTTTGCTTTTTCCTGCTAATCCTAGCATGATAAAGAAGATTCAAAGAGAGTGAGATGCCAGCTCCTTTCATTCAGTCAGTAGCTTCAAACATTTCTGGACGTTTTTCAATGGCAAAAATCAATGAATATTGTAAATGCACAAACAGTAATATCTCCACATTGCAAGGTGCAATTCTGAAATTTTTTGCTTTTTCCTGCTAATCCTGGCATGATAAAGAAGATTCAAAGAGAGTGAGATACCAGCTCTTTTCATTCAGTCAGTAGCTTCAAACATTTCTGGTATATGAATAACGATGTTTTTCAATGGCAAAAATCAATGAATATTGTAAATGCACACACAGTAATTTCTCCGCATTGCAAGGTGCAATTCTGAAATTTTTTGCTTTTTCCTGCTAATCCTAGCATGATAAAGAAGATTCAAAGAGAGTGAGATGCCAGCTCCTTTCATTCAGTCAGTAGCTTCAAACATTTCTGGTATATGAATAACATTATGTTTTTCAATGGCAAAAATCAATGAATATTGTAAATGCACAAACAGTAATTTCTCCGCATTGCAAGGTGCAATTCTGAAATTTTTTGCTTTTTCCTGCTAATCCTAGCATGATAAAGAAGATTCAAAGAGAGTGAGATGCCAGCTCCTTTCATTCAGTCAGTAGCTTCAAACATTTCTGGACGTTTTTCAATGGCAAAAATCAATGAATATTGTAAATGCACAAACAGTAATATCTCCACATTGCAAGGTGCAATTCTGAAATTTTTTGCTTTTTCCTGCTAATCCTGGCATGATAAAGAAGATTCAAAGAGAGTGAGATGCCAGCTCTTTTCATTCAGTCAGTAGCTTCAAACATTTCTGGTATATGAATAACGTTTTTCAATGGCAAAAATCAATGAATATTGTAAATGCACAAACAGTAATATCTCCACATTGCAAGGTGCAATTCTGAAATTTTTTGCTTTTTCCTGCTAATCCTAGCATGATAAAGAAGATTCAAAGAGAGTGAGATGCCAGCTCCTTTCATTCAGTCAGTAGCTTCAAACATTTCTGGACGTTTTTCAATGGCAAAAATCAATGAATATTGTAAATGCACAAACAGTAATATCTCCACATTGCAAGGTGCAATTCTGAATTTTTTTGGTTTTTCCTGCTCCTCTTAGCATGATAAAGAAGATTCAAAGAGAGTGAGATGCCAGCTCTTTTCATTCAGTCAGTAGCTTCAAACATTTCTGGTATATGAATAACATGATGTTTTTCAATGGCAAAAATCAATGAATATTGTAAATGCACAAACAGTAATTTCTCCGCATTGCAAGGTGCAATTCTGAAATTTTTTGCTTTTTCCTGCTAATCCTAGCATGATAAAGAAGATTCAAAGAGAGTGAGATGCCAGCTCCTTTCATTCAGTCAGTAGCTTCAAACATTTCTGGACGTTTTTCAATGGCAAAAATCAATGAATATTGTAAATGCACAAACAGTAATTTCTCCGCATTGCAAGGTGCAATTCTGAAATTTTTTGCTTTTTCCTGCTAATCCTAGCATGATAAAGAAGATTCAAAGAGAGTGAGATGCCAGCTCCTTTCATTCAGTCAGTAGCTTCAAACATTTCTGGTATATGAATAACATGATGTTTTTCAATGGCAAAAATCAATGAATATTGTAAATGCACAAACAGTAATTTCTCCGCATTGCAAGGTGCAATTCTGAAATTTTTTGCTTTTTCCTGCTAATCCTAGCATGATAAAGAAGATTCAAAGAGAGTGAGATGCCAGCTCCTTTCATTCAGTCAGTAGCTTCAAACATTTCTGGACGTTTTTCAATGGCAAAAATCAATGAATATTGTAAATGCACAAACAGTAATATCTCCACATTGCAAGGTGCAATTCTGAAATTTTTTGCTTTTTCCTGCTAATCCTGGCATGATAAAGAAGATTCAAAGAGAGTGAGATGCCAGCTCTTTTCATTCAGTCAGTAGCTTCAAACATTTCTGGTATATGAATAACATGTTTTTCAATGGCAAAAATCAATGAATATTGTAAATGCACAAACAGTAATATCTCCACATTGCAAGGTGCAATTCTGAAATTTTTTGCTTTTTCCTGCTAATCCTAGCATGATAAAGAAGATTCAAAGAGAGTGAGATGCCAGCTCCTTTCATTCAGTCAGTAGCTTCAAACATTTCTGGACGTTTTTCAATGGCAAAAATCAATGAATATTGTAAATGCACAAACAGTAATATCTCCACATTGCAAGGTGCAATTCTGAAATTTTTTGCTTTTTCCTGCTAATCCTGGCATGATAAAGAAGATTCAAAGAGAGTGAGATGCCAGCTCTTTTCATTCAGTCAGTAGCTTCAAACATTTCTGGTATATGAATAACATGTTTTTCAATGGCAAAAATCAATGAATATTGTAAATGCACAAACAGTAATTTCTCCGCATTGCAAGGTGCAATTCTGAAATTTTTTGCTTTTTCCTGCTAATCCTAGCATGATAAAGAAGATTCAAAGAGAGTGAGATGCCAGCTCCTTTCATTCAGTCAGTAGCTTCAAACATTTCTGGACGTTTTTCAATGGCAAAAATCAATGAATATTGTAAATGCACAAACAGTAATATCTCCACATTGCAAGGTGCAATTCTGAAATTTTTTGCTTTTTCCTGCTAATCCTGGCATGATAAAGAAGATTCAAAGAGAGTGAGATGCCAGCTCTTTTCATTCAGTCAGTAGCTTCAAACATTTCTGGTATATGAATAACATGTTTTTCAATGGCAAAAATCAATGAATATTGTAAATGCACAAACAGTAATATCTCCACATTGCAAGGTGCAATTCTGAAATTTTTTGCTTTTTCCTGCTAATCCTGGCATGATAAAGAAGATTCAAAGAGAGTGAGATGCCAGCTCTTTTCATTCAGTCAGTAGCTTCAAACATTTCTGGTATATGAATAACGATGTTTTTCAATGGCAAAAATCAATGAATATTGTAAATGCACACACAGTAATTTCTCCGCATTGCAAGGTGCAATTCTGAAATTTTTTGCTTTTTCCTGCTAATCCTAGCATGATAAAGAAGATTCAAAGAGAGTGAGATGCCAGCTCCTTTCATTCAGTCAGTAGCTTCAAACATTTCTGGACGTTTTTCAATGGCAAAAATCAATGAATATTGTAAATGCACAAACAGTAATATCTCCACATTGCAACGTGCAATTCTGAAAGTTTTTGCTTTTTCCTGCTCCTCTTAGCATGATAAAGAAGATTCAAAGAGAGTGAGATGCCAGCTCTTTTCATTCAGTCAGTAGCTTCAAACATTTCTGGTATATGAATAACATGATGTTTTTCAATGGCAAAAATCAATGAATATTGTAAATGCACAAACAGTAATTTCTCCGCATTGCAAGGTACAATTCTGAAATTTTTTGCTTTTTCCTGCTAATCCTAGCATGATAAAGAAGATTCAAAGAGAGTGAGATGCCAGCTCCTTTCATTCAGTCAGTAGCTTCAAACACTTCTGGTATATGAATAACATGATGTTTTTCAATGGCAAAAATCAATGAATATTGTAAATGCACAAACAGTAATTTCTCCGCATTGCAAGGTGCAATTCTGAAATTTTTTGCTTTTTCCTGCTAATCCTTGCATGATAAAGAAGATTCAAAGAGAGTGAGATGCCAGCTCCTTTCATTCAGTCAGTAGCTTCAAACATTTCTGGACGTTTTTCAATGGCAAAAATCAATGAATATTGTAAATGCACAAACAGTAATATCTCCACATTGCAAGGTGCAATTCTGAAATTTTTTGCTTTTTCCTGCTAATCCTGGCATGATAAAGAAGATTCAAAGAGAGTGAGATGCCAGCTCTTTTCATTCAGTCAGTAGCTTCAAACATTTCTGGTATATGAATAACATGTTTTTCAATGGCAAAAATCAATGAATATTGTAAATGCACAAACAGTAATATCTCCACATTGCAAGGTGCAATTCTGAAATTTTTTGCTTTTTCCTGCTAATCCTAGCATGATAAAGAAGATTCAAAGAGAGTGAGATGCCAGCTCCTTTCATTCAGTCAGTAGCTTCAAACATTTCTGGTATATGAATAACATGTTTTTCAATGGCAAAAATCAATGAATATTGTAAATGCACAAACAGTAATATCTCCACATTGCAAGGTGCAATTATGAAATTTTTTGCTTTTTCCTGCTAATCCTAGCATGATAAAGAAGATTCAAAGAGAGTGAGATGCCAGCTCCTTTCATTCAGTCAGTAGCTTCAAACATTTCTGGTATGTGAATAACATGATGTTTTTCAATGGCAAAAATCAATGAATATTGTAAATGCACAAACAGTAATTTCTCCACATTGCAAGGTGCAATTATGAAATTTTTTGCTTTTTCCTGCTAATCCTAGCATGATAAAGAAGATTCAAAGAGAGTGAGATGCCAGATCCTTTCATTCAGTCAGTAGCCTCAAACATTTCTGGACGTTTTTCAATGGCAAAAATCAATGAATATTGTAAATGCACAAACAGTAATATCTCCACATTGCAAGGTGCAATTCTGAAATTTTTTGCTTTTTCCTGCTAATCCTGGCATGATAAAGAAGATTCAAAGAGAGTGAGATGCCAGCTCTTTTCATTCAGTCAGTAGCTTCAAACATTTTTGGTATATGAATAACGATGTTTTTCAATGGCAAAAATCAATGAATATTGTAAATGCACAAACAGTAATTTCTCCGCATTGCAAGGTGAAATTCTGAAATTTTTTCTTTTTCCTGCTAATCCTAGCATGATAAAGAGGATTCAAAGAGAGTGAGATGCCAGCTCCTTTCATTCAGTCAGTAGCTTCAAACATTTCTGGACGTTTTTCAATGGCAAAAATCAATGAATATTGTAAATGCACAAACAGTAATATCTCCACATTGCAAGGTGCAATTCTGAAATTTTTTGCTTTTTCCTGCTAATCCTGGCATGATAAAGAAGATTCAAAGAGAGTGAGATGCCAGCTCTTTTCATTCAGTCAGTAGCTTCAAACATTTCTGGTATATGAATAACATGTTTTTCAATGGCAAAAATCAATGAATATTGTAAATGCACAAACAGTAATTTCTCCGCATTGCAAGGTGCAATTCTGAAATTTTTTGCTTTTTCCTGCTAATCCTAGCATGATAAAGAAGATTCAAAGAGAGTGAGATGCCAGCTCCTTTCATTCAGTCAGTAGCTTCAAACATTTCTGGACGTTTTTCAATGGCAAAAATCAATGAATATTGTAAATGCACAAACAGTAATATCTCCACATTGCAAGGTGCAATTCTGAAATTTTTTGCTTTTTCCTGCTAATCCTGGCATGATAAAGAAGATTCAAAGAGAGTGAGATGCCAGCTCTTTTCATTCAGTCAGTAGCTTCAAACATTTCTGGTATATGAATAACATGTTTTTCAATGGCAAAAATCAATGAATATTGTAAATGCACAAACAGTAATTTCTCCGCATTGCAAGGTGCAATTCTGAAATTTTTTGCTTTTTCCTGCTAATTCTAGCATGATAAAGAAGATTCAAAGAGAGTGAGATGCCAGCTCCTTTCATTCAGTCAGTAGCTTCAAATATTTCTGGTATATGAATAACATGATGTTTTTCAATGGCAAAAATCAATGAATATTGTAAATGCACAAACAGTAATTTCTCCGCATTGCAATGTGCAATTCTGAAATTTTTTGCTTTTTCCTGCTAATCCTAGCATGATAAAGAAGTTTCAAAGAGAGTGAGATGCCAGCTCCTTTCATTCAGTCAGTAGCTTCAAACATTTCTGGATGTTTTTCAATGGCAAAAATCAATGAATATTGTAAATGCACAAACAGTAATATCTCCACATTGCAAGGTGCAATTCTGAAATTTTTTGCTTTTTCCTGCTAATCCTGGCATGATAAAGAAGATTCAAAGAGAGTGAGATGCCAGCTCTTTTCATTCAGTCAGTAGCTTCAAACATTTCTGGTATATGAATAACATGTTTTTCAATGGCAAAAATCAATGAATATTGTAAATGCACAAACAGTAATATCTCCACATTGCAAGGTGCAATTCTGAAATTTTTTGCTTTTTCCTGCTAATCCTGGCATGATAAAGAAGATTCAAAGAGAGTGAGATGCCAGCTCTTTTCATTCAGTCAGTAGCTTCAAACATTTCTGGTATATGAATAACGATGTTTTTCAATGGCAAAAATCAATGAATATTGTAAATGCACAAACAGTAATATCTCCACATTGCAAGGTGCAATTATGAAATTTTTTGCTTTTTCCTGCTAATCCTAGCATGATAAAGAAGATTCAAAGAGAGTGAGATGCCAGCTCCTTTCATTCAGTCAGTAGCTTCAAACATTTCTGGACGTTTTTCAATGGCAAAAATCAATGAATATTGTAAATGCACAAACAGTAATATCTCCACATTTCAACGTGCAATTCTGAAATTTTTTGGTTTTTCCTGCTCCTCTTAGCATGATAAAGAAGATTCAAAGAGAGTGAGATGCCAGCTCTTTTCATTCAGTCAGTAGCTTCAAACATTTCTGGTATATGAATAACATGATGCTTTTCAATGGCCAAAATCAATGAATATTGTAAATGCACAAACAGTAATTTCTCCGCATTGCAAGGTGCAATTCTGAAATTTTTTGCTTTTTCCTGCTAATCCTAGCATGATAAAGAAGATTCAAAGAGAGTGAGATGCCAGCTCCTTTCATTCAGTCAGTAGCTTCAAACATTTCTGGACGTTTTTCAATGGCAAAAATCAATGAATATTGTAAATGCACAAACAGTAATTTCTCCGCATTGCAAGGTGCAATTCTGAAATTTTTTGCTTTTTCCTGCTAATCCTAGCATGATAAAGAAGATTCAAAGAGAGTGAGATGCCAGCTCCTTTCATTCAGTCAGTAGCTTCAAACATTTCTGGACGTTTTTCAATGGCAAAAATCAATGAATATTGTAAATGCACAAACAGTAATATCTCCACATTGCAAGGTGCAATTCTGAAATTTTTTGCTTTTTCCTGCTAATCCTGGCATGATAAAGAAGATTCAAAGAGAGTGAGATGCCAGCTCTTTTCATTCAGTCAGTAGCTTCAAACATTTCTGGTATATGAATAACATGTTTTTCAATGGCAAAAATCAATGAATATTGTAAATGCACAAACAGTAATATCTCCACATTGCAAGGTGCAATTCTGAAATTTTTTGCTTTTTCCTGCTAATCCTAGCATGATAAAGAAGATTCAAAGAGAGTGAGATGCCAGCGCCTTTCATTTAGTCAGTAGCTTCAAACATTTCTGGATGTTTTTCAATGGCAAAAATCAATGAATATTGTAAATGCACAAACAGTAATATCTCCACATTGCAAGGTGCAATTCTGAAATTTTTTGCTTTTTCCTGCTAATCCTGGCATGATAAAGAAGATTCAAAGAGAGTGAGATGCCAGCTCTTTTCATTCAGTCAGTAGCTTCAAACATTTCTGGTATATGAATAACATGTTTTTCAATGGCAAAAATCAATGAATATTGTAAATGCACAAACAGTAATATCTCCACATTGCAAGGTGCAATTCTGAAATTTTTTGCTTTTTCCTGCTAATCCTGACATGATAAAGAAGATTCAAAGAGAGTGAGATGCCAGCTCTTTTCATTCAGTCAGTAGCTTCAAACATTTCTGGTATATGAATAACGATGTTTTTCAATGGCAAAAATCAATGAATATTGTAAATGCACACACAGTAATTTCTCCGCATTGCAAGGTGCAATTCTGAAATTTTTTGCTTTTTCCTGCTAATCCTAGCATGATAAAGAAGATTCAAAGAGAGTGAGATGCCAGCTCCTTTCATTCAGTCAGTAGCTTCAAACATTTCTGGACGTTTTTCAATGGCAAAAATCAATGAATATTGTAAATGCACAAACAGTAATATCTCCACATTGCAACGTGCAATTCTGAAATTTTTTGGTTTTTCCTGCTCCTCTTAGCATGATAAAGAAGATTCAAAGAGAGTGAGATGCCAGATCTTTTCATTCAGTCAGTAGCTTCAAACATTTCTGGTATATGAATAACATGATGTTTTTCAATGGCAAAAATCAATGAATATTGTAAATGCACAAACAGTAATTTCTCCGCATTGCAAGGTGCAATTCTGAAATTTTTTGCTTTTTCCTGCTAATCCTAGCATGATAAAGAAGATTCAAAGAGAGTGAGATGCCAGCTCCTTTCATTCAGTCAGTAGCTTCAAACATTTCTGGACGTTTTTCAATGGCAAAAATCAATGAATATTGTAAATGCACAAACAGTAATTTCTCCGCATTGCAAGGTGCAATTCTGAAATTTTTTGCTTTTTCCTGCTAATCCTAGCATGATAAAGAAGATTCAAAGAGAGTGAGATGCCAGCTCCTTTCATTCAGTCAGTAGCTTCAAACATTTCTGGTATATGAATAACATGATGTTTTTCAATGGCAAAAATCAATGAATATTGTAAATGCACAAACAGTAATTTCTCCGCATTGCAAGGTGCAATTCTGAAATTTTTTGCTTTTTCCTGCTAATCCTAGCATGATAAAGAAGATTCAAAGAGAGTGAGATGCCAGCTCCTTTCATTCAGTCAGTAGCTTCAAACATTTCTGGACGTTTTTCAATGGCAAAAATCAATGAATATTGTAAATGCACAAACAGTAATATCTCCACATTGCAAGGTGCAATTCTGAAATTTTTTGCTTTTTCCTGCTAATCCTGGCATGATAAAGAAGATTCAAAGAGAGTGAGATGCCAGCTCTTTTCATTCAGTCAGTAGCTTCAAACATTTCTGGTATATGAATAACATGTTTTTCAATGGCAAAAATCAATGAATATTGTAAATGCATAAACAGTAATATCTCCACATTGCAAGGTGCAATTCTGAAATTTTTTGCTTTTTCCTGCTAATCCTAGCATGATAAAGAAGATTCAAAGAGAGTGAGATGCCAGCTCCTTTCATTCAGTCAGTAGCTTCAAACATTTCTGGACGTTTTTCAATGGCAAAAATCAATGAATATTGTAAATGCACAAACAGTAATTTCTCCGCATTGCAAGGTGCAATTCTGAAATTTTTTGCTTTTTCCTGCTAATCCTAGCATGATAAAGAAGATTCAAAGAGAGTGAGATGCCAGCTCCTTTCATTCAGTCAGTAGCTTCAAACATTTCTGGTATATGAATAACATGATGTTTTTCAATGGCAAAAATCAATGAATATTGTAAATGCACAAACAGTAATTTCTCCGCATTGCAAGGTGCAATTCTGAAATTTTTTGCTTTTTCCTGCTAATCCTAGCATGATAAAGAAGATTCAAAGAGAGTGAGATGCCAGCTCCTTTCATTCAGTCAGTAGCTTCAAACATTTCTGGATGTTTTTCAATGGCAAAAATCAATGAATATTGTAAATGCACAAACAGTAATATCTCCACATTGCAAGGTGCAATTCTGAAATTTTTTGCTTTTTCCTGCTAATCCTGGCATGATAAAGAAGATTCAAAGAGAGTGAGATGCCAGCTCTTTTCATTCAGTCAGTAGCTTCAAACATTTCTGGTATATGAATAACATGTTTTTCAATGGCAAAAATCAATGAATATTGTAAATGCACAAACAGTAATATCTCCACATTGCAAGGTGCAATTCTGAAATTTTTTGCTTTTTCCTGCTAATCTTAGCATGATAAAGAAGATTCAAAGAGAGTGAGATGCCAGCTCCTTTCATTCAGTCAGTAGCTTCAAACATTTCTGGACGTTTTTCAATGGCAAAAATCAATGAATATTGTAAATGCACAAACAGTAATATCTCCACATTGCAACGTGCAATTCTGAATTTTTTTGGTTTTTCCTGCTCCTCTTAGCATGATAAAGAAGATTCAAAGAGAGTGAGATGCCAGCTCTTTTCATTCAGTCAGTAGCTTCAAACATTTCTGGTATATGAATAACATGATGTTTTTCAATGGCAAAAATCAATGAATATTGTAAATGCACAAACAGTAATTTCTCCGCATTGCAAGGTGCAATTCTGAAATTTTTTGCTTTTTCCTGCTAATCCTAGCATGATAAAGAAGATTCAAAGAGAGTGAGATGCCAGCTCCTTTCATTCAGTCAGTAGCTTCAAACATTTCTGGACGTTTTTCAATGGCAAAAATCAATGAATATTGTAAATGCACAAACAGTAATTTCTCCGCATTGCAAGGTGCAATTCTGAAATTTTTTGCTTTTTCCTGCTAATCCTAGCATGATAAAGAAGATTCAAAGAGAGTGAGATGCCAGCTCCTTTCATTCAGTCAGTAGCTTCAAACATTTCTGGTATATGAATAACATGATGTTTTTCAATGGCAAAAATCAATGAATATTGTAAATGCACAAACAGTAATTTCTCCGCATTGCAAGGTGCAATTCTGAAATTTTTTGCTTTTTCCTGCTAATCCTAGCATGATAAAGAAGATTCAAAGAGAGTGAGATGCCAGCTCCTTTCATTCAGTCAGTAGCTTCAAACATTTCTGGACGTTTTTCAATGGCAAAAATCAATGAATATTGTAAATGCACAAACAGTAATATCTCCACATTGCAAGGTGCAATTCTGAAATTTTTTGCTTTTTCCTGCTAATCCTGGCATGATAAAGAAGATTCAAAGAGAGTGAGATGCCAGCTCTTTTCATTCAGTCAGTAGCTTCAAACATTTCTGGTATATGAATAACATGTTTTTCAATGGCAAAAATCAATGAATATTGTAAATGCACAAACAGTAATATCTCCACATTGCAAGGTGCAATTCTGAAATTTTTTGCTTTTTCCTGCTAATCCTAGCATGATAAAGAAGATTCAAAGAGAGTGAGATGCCAGCTCCTTTCATTCAGTCAGTAGCTTCAAACATTTCTGGACGTTTTTCAATGGCAAAAATCAATGAATATTGTAAATGCACAAACAGTAATATCTCCACATTGCAAGGTGCAATTCTGAAATTTTTTGCTTTTTCCTGCTAATCCTGGCATGATAAAGAAGATTCAAAGAGAGTGAGATGCCAGCTCTTTTCATTCAGTCAGTAGCTTCAAACATTTCTGGTATATGAATAACATGTTTTTCAATGGCAAAAATCAATGAATATTGTAAATGCACAAACAGTAATTTCTCCGCATTGCAAGGTGCAATTCTGAAATTTTTTGCTTTTTCCTGCTAATCCTAGCATGATAAAGAAGATTCAAAGAGAGTGAGATGCCAGCTCCTTTCATTCAGTCAGTAGCTTCAAACATTTCTGGACGTTTTTCAATGGCAAAAATCAATGAATATTGTAAATGCACAAACAGTAATATCTCCACATTGCAAGGTGCAATTCTGAAATTTTTTGCTTTTTCCTGCTAATCCTGGCATGATAAAGAAGATTCAAAGAGAGTGAGATGCCAGCTCTTTTCATTCAGTCAGTAGCTTCAAACATTTCTGGTATATGAATAACATGTTTTTCAATGGCAAAAATCAATGAATATTGTAAATGCACAAACAGTAATTTCTCCGCATTGCAAGGTGCAATTCTGAAATTTTTTGCTTTTTCCTGCTAATCCTAGCATGATAAAGAAGATTCAAAGAGAGTGAGATGCCAGCTCCTTTCATTCAGTCAGTAGCTTCAAACATTTCTGGACGTTTTTCAATGGCAAAAATCAATGAATATTGTAAATGCACAAACAGTAATATCTCCACATTGCAAGGTGCAATTCTGAAATTTTTTGCTTTTTCCTGCTAATCCTGGCATGATAAAGAAGATTCAAAGAGAGTGAGATGCCAGCTCTTTTCATTCAGTCAGTAGCTTCAAACATTTCTGGTATATGAATAACATGTTTTTCAATGGCAAAAATCAATGAATATTGTAAATGCACAAACAGTAATTTCTCCGCATTGCAAGGTGCAATTCTGAATTTTTTTGCTTTTTCCTGCTAATCCTAGCATGATAAAGAAGATTCAAAGAGAGTGAGATGCCAGCTCCTTTCATTCAGTCAGTAGCTTCAAACATTTCTGGACGTTTTTCAATGGCAAAAATCAATGAATATTGTAAATGCACAAACAGTAATATCTCCACATTGCAAGGTGCAATTCTGAAATTTTTTGCTTTTTCCTGCTAATCCTGGCATGATAAAGAAGATTCAAAGAGAGTGAGATGCCAGCTCTTTTCATTCAGTCAGTAGCTTCAAACATTTCTGGTATATGAATAACATGTTTTTCAATGGCAAAAATCAATGAATATTGTAAATGCACAAACAGTAATTTCTCCGCATTGCAAGGTGCAATTCTGAAATTTTTTGCTTTTTCCTGCTAATCCTAGCATGATAAAGAAGATTCAAAGAGAGTGAGATGCCAGCTCCTTTCATTCAGTCAGTAGCTTCAAACATTTCTGGTATATGAATAACATGATGTTTTTCAATGGCAAAAATCAATGAATATTGTAAATGCACAAACAGTAATTTCTCCGCATTGCAATGTGCAATTCTGAAATTTTTTGCTTTTTCCTGCTAATCCTAGCATGATAAAGAAGATTCAAAGAGAGTGAGATGCCAGCTCCTTTCATTCAGTCAGTAGCTTCAAACATTTCTGGACGTTTTTCAATGGCAAAAATCAATGAATATTGTAAATGCACAAACAGTAATATCTCCGCATTGCAAGGTGCAATTCTGAAATTTTTTGCTTTTTCCTGCTAATCCTGGCATGATAAAGAAGATTCAAAGAGAGTGAGATGCCAGCTCTTTTCATTCAGTCAGTAGCTTCAAACATTTCTGGTATATGAATAACATGTTTTTCAATGGCAAAAATCAATGAATATTGTAAATGCACAAACAGTAATATCTCCACATTGCAAGGTGCAATTCTGAAATTTTTTGCTTTTTCCTGCTAATCCTGGCATGATAAAGAAGATTCAGAGAGTGAGATGCCAGCTCTTTTCATTCAGTCAGTATCTTCAAACATTTCTGGTATATGAATAACGATGTTTTTCAATGGCAAAAATCAATGAATATTGTAAATGCACACACAGTAATTTCTCCGCATTGCAAGGTGCAATTCTGAAATTTTTTGCTTTTTCCTGCTAATCCTAGCATGATAAAGAAGATTCAAAGAGAGTGAGATGCCAGCTCCTTTCATTCAGTCAGTAGCTTCAAACATTTCTGGACGTTTTTCAATGGCAAAAATCAATGAATATTGTAAATGCACAAACAGTAATATCTCCACATTGCAACGTGCAATTCTGAAATTTTTTGGTTTTTCCTGCTCCTCTTAGCATGATAAAGAAGATTCAAAGAGAGTGAGATGCCAGCTCTTTTCATTCAGTCAGTAGCTTCAAACATTTCTGGTATATGAATAACATGATGTTTTTCAATGGCAAAAATCAATGAATATTGTAAATGTACAAACAGTAATTTCTCCGCATTGCAAGGTGCAATTCTGAAATTTTTTGCTTTTTCCTGCTAATCCTAGCATGATAAAGAAGATTCAAAGAGAGTGAGATGCCAGCTCCTTTCATTCAGTCAGTAGCTTCAAACATTTCTGGACGTTTTTCAATGGCAAAAATCAATGAATATTGTAAATGCACAAACAGTAATATCTCCACATTGCAAGGTGCAATTCTGAAATTTTTGGCTTTTTCCTGCTAATCCTGGCATGATAAAGAAGATTCAAAGAGAGTGAGATGCCAGCTCTTTTCATTCAGTCAGTAGCTTCAAACATTTCTGGTATATGAATAACATGTTTTTCAATGGCAAAAATCAATGAATATTGTAAATGCACAAACAGTAATATCTCCACATTGCAAGGTGCAATTCTGAAATTTTTTGCTTTTTCCTGCTAATCCTAGCATGATAAAGAAGATTCAAAGAGAGTGAGATGCCAGCTCCTTTCATTCAGTCAGTAGCTTCAAACATTTCTGGTATATGAATAACATGATGTTTTTCAATGGCAAAAATCAATGAATATTGTAAATGCACAAACAGTAATTTCTCCGCATTGCAATGTGCAATTCTGAAATTTTTTGCTTTTTCCTGCTAATCCTAGCATGATAAAGAAGATTCAAAGAGAGTGAGATGCCAGCTCCTTTCATTCAGTCAGTAGCTTCAAACATTTCTGGACGTTTTTCAATGGCAAAAATCAATGAATATTGTAAATGCACAAACAATAATATCTCCACATTGCAAGGTGCAATTCTGAAATTTTTTGCTTTTTCCTGCTAATCCTGGCATGATAAAGAAGATTCAAAGAGAGTGAGATGCCAGCTCTTTTCATTCAGTCAGTAGCTTCAAACATTTCTGGTATATGAATAACATGTTTTTCAATGGCAAAAATCAATGAATATTGTAAATGCACAAACAGTAATATCTCCACATTGCAAGGTGCAATTATGAAATTTTTTGCTTTTTCCTGATAATCCTAGCATGATAAAGAAGATTCAAAGAGAGTGAGATGCCAGCTCCTTTCATTCAGTCAGTAGCTTCAAACATTTCTGGTATATGAATAACATGATGTTTTTCAATGGCAAAAATCAATGAATATTGTAAATGCACAAACAGTAATTTCTCCGCATTGCAATGTGCAATTCTGAAATTTTTTGCTTTTTCCTGCTAATCCTAGCATGATAAAGAAGATTCAAAGAGAGTGAGATGCCAGCTCCTTTCATTCAGTCAGTAGCTTCAAACATTTCTGGACGTTTTTCAATGGCAAAAATCAATGAATATTGTAAATGCACAAACAGTAATATCTCCACATTGCAAGGTGCAATTCTGAAATTTTTGGCTTTTTTCTGCTAATCCTGGCATGATAAAGAAGATTCAAAGAGAGTGAGATGCCAGCTCTTTTCATTCAGTCAGTAGCTTCAAACATTTCTGGTATATGAATAACATGTTTTTCAATGGCAAAAATCAATGAATATTGTAAATGCACAAACAGTAATATCTCCACATTGCAAGGTGCAATTATGAAATTTTTTGCTTTTTCCTGATAATCCTAGAATGATAAAGAAGATTCAAAGAGAGTGAGATGCCAGCTCCTTTCATTCAGTCAGTAGCTTCAAACATTTCTGGTATATGAATAACATGATGTTTTTCAATGGCAAAAATCAATGAATATTGTAAATGCACAAACAGTAATTTCTCCGCATTGCAATGTGCAATTCTGAAATTTTTTGCTTTTTCCTGCTAATCCTAGCATGATAAAGAAGATTCAAAGAGAGTGAGATGCCAGCTCATTTCATTCAGTCAGTAGCTTCAAACATTTCTGGACGTTTTTCAATGGCAAAAATCAATGAATATTGTAAATGCACAAACAGTAATATCTCCACATTGCAAGGTGCAATTCTGAAATTTTTTGCTTTTTCCTGCTAATCCTGGCATGATAAAGAAGATTCAAAGAGAGTGAGATGCCAGCTCTTTTCATTCAGTCAGTAGCTTCAAACATTTCTGGTATATGAATAACGATGTTTTTCAATGGCAAAAATCAATGAATATTGTAAATGCACAAACAGTAATTTCTCCGCATTGCAGGGTGCAATTCTGAAATTTTTTCTTTTTCCTGCTAATCCTAGCATGATAAAGAAGATTCAAAGAGAGTGAGATGCCAGCTCCTTTCATTCAGTCAGTAGCTTCAAACATTTCTGGACGTTTTTCAATGGCAAAAATCAATGAATATTGTAAATGCACAAACAGTAATATCTCCACATTGCAAGGTGCAATTCTGAAATTTTTTGCTTTTTCCTGCTAATCCTGGCATGATAAAGAAGATTCAAAGAGAGTGAGATGCCAGCTCTTTTCATTCAGTCAGTAGCTTCAAACATTTCTGGTATATGAATAACATGTTTTTCAATGGCAAAAATCAATGAATATTGTAAATGCACAAACAGTAATTTCTCCGCATTGCAAGGTGCAATTCTGAAATTTTTTGCTTTTTCCTGCTAATCCTAGCATGATAAAGAAGATTCAAAGAGAGTGAGATGCCAGCTCCTTTCATTCAGTCAGTAGCTTCAAACATTTCTGGATGTTTTTCAATGGCAAAAATCAATGAATATTGTAAATGCACAAACAGTAATATCTCCACATTGCAAGGTGCAATTCTGAAATTTTTTGCTTTTTCCTGCTAATCCTGGCATGATAAAGAAGATTCAAAGAGAGTGAGATGCCAGCTCTTTTCATTCAGTCAGTAGCTTCAAACATTTCTGGTATATGAATAACATGTTTTTCAATGGCAAAAATCAATGAATATTGTAAATGCACAAACAGTAATATCTCCACATTGCAAGGTGCAATTCTGAAATTTTTTGCTTTTTCCTGCTAATCCTGGCATGATAAAGAAGATTCAAAGAGAGTGAGATGCCAGCTCTTTTCATTCAGTCAGTAGCTTCAAACATTTCTGGTATATGAATAACGATGTTTTTCAATGGCAAAAATCAATGAATATTGTAAATGCACACACAGAAATTTCTCCGCATTGCAAGGTGCAATTCTGAAATTTTTTGCTTTTTCCTGCTAATCCTAGCATGATAAAGAAGATACAAAGAGAGTGAGATGCCAGCTCCTTTCATTCAGTCAGTAGCTTCAAACATTTCTGGACGTTTTTCAATGGCAAAAATCAATGAATATTGTAAATGCACAAACAGTAATATCTCCACATTTCAACGTGCAATTCTGAAATTTTTTGGTTTTTCCTGCTCCTCTTAGCATGATAAAGAAGATTCAAAGAGAGTGAGATGCCAGCTCTTTTCATTCAGTCAGTAGCTTCAAACATTTCTGGTGTATGAATAACATGATGTTTTTAAATGGCAAAAATCAATGAATATTGTAAATGCACAAACAGTAATTTCTCCGCATTGCAAGGTGCAATTCTGAAATTTTTGCTTTTTTTTGCTAATCCTAGCATGATAAAGAAGATTCAAAGAGAGTGAGATGCCAGCTCCTTTCATTCAGTCAGTAGCTTCAAACATTTCTGGACGTTTTTCAATGGCAAAAATCAATGAATATTGTAAATGCACAAACAGTAATTTCTCCGCATTGCAAGGTGCAATTCTGAAATTTTTTGCTTTTTCCTGCTAATCCTAGCATGATAAAGAAGATTCAAAGAGAGTGAGATGCCAGCTCCTTTCATTCAGTCAGTAGCTTCAAACATTTCTGGTATATGAATAACATGATGTTTTTCAATGGCAAAAATCAATGAATATTGTAAATGCACAAACAGTAATTTCTCCGCATTGCAAGGTGCAATTCTGAAATTTTTTGCTTTTTCCTGCTAATCCTAGCATGATAAAGAAGATTCAAAGAGAGTGAGATGCCAGCTCCTTTCATTCAGTCAGTAGCTTCAAACATTTCTGGACGTTTTTCAATGGCAAAAATCAATGAATATTGTAAATGCACAAACAGTAATATCTCCACATTGCAAGGTGCAATTCTGAAATTTTTTGCTTTTTCCTGCTAATCCTGGCATGATAAAGAAGATTCAAAGAGAGTGAGATGCCAGCTCTTTTCATTCAGTCAGTAGCTTCAAACATTTCTGGTATATGAATAACATGTTTTTCAATGGCAAAAATCAATGAATATTGTAAATGCACAAACAGTAATATCTCCACATTGCAAGGTGCAATTCTGAAATTTTTTGCTTTTTCCTGCTAATCCTAGCATGATAAAGAAGATTCAAAGAGAGTGAGATGCCAGCTCTTTTCATTCAGTCAGTAGCTTCAAACATTTCTGGTATATGAATAACATGTTTTTCAATGGCAAAAATCAATGAATATTGTAAATGCACAAACAGTAATATCTCCACATTGCAAGGTGCAATTCTGAAATTTTTTGCTTTTTCCTGCTAATCCTGGCATGATAAAGAAGATTCAAAGAGAGTGAGATGCCAGCTCTTTTCATTCAGTCAGTAGCTTCAAACATTTCTGGTATATGAATAACGATGTTTTTCAATGGCAAAAATCAATGAATATTGTAAATGCACACACAGTAATTTCTCCGCATTGCAAGGTGCAATTCTGAAATTTTTTGCTTTTTCCTGCTAATCCTAGCATGATAAAGAAGATTCAAAGAGAGTGAGATGCCAGCTCCTTTCATTCAGTCAGTAGCTTCAAACATTTCTGGACGTTTTTCAATGGCAAAAATCAATGAATATTGTAAATGCACAAACAGTAATATCTCCACATTGCAACGTGCAATTCTGAAATTTTTTGGTTTTTCCTGCTCCTCTTAGCATGATAAAGAAGATTCAAAGAGAGTGAGATGCCAGCTCTTTTCATTCAGTCAGTAGCTTCAAACATTTCTGGTATATGAATAACATGATGTTTTTCAATGGCAAAAATCAATGAATATTGTAAATGCACAAACAGTAATTTCTCCGCATTTCAAGGTGCAATTCTGAAATTTTTTGCTTTTTCCTGCTAATCCTAGCATGATAAAGAAGATTCAAAGAGAGTGAGATGCCAGCTCCTTTCATTCAGTCAGTAGCTTCAAACATTTCTGGACGTTTTTCAATGGCAAAAATCAATGAATATTGTAAATGCACAAACAGTAATTTCTCCGCATTGCAAGGTGCAATTCTGAAATTTTTTGCTTTTTCCTGCTAACCCTAGCATGATAAAGAAGATTCAAAGAGAGTGAGATGCCAGCTCCTTTCATTCAGTCAGTAGCTTCAAACATTTCTGGTACATGAATAACATGATGTTTTTCAATGGCAAAAATCAATGAATATTGTAAATGCACAAACAGTAATATCTCCACATTGCAAGGTGCAATTCTGAAATTTTTTGCTTTTTCCTGCTAATCCTGGCATGATAAAGAAGATTCAAAGAGAGTGAGATGCCAGCTCTTTTCATTCAGTCAGTAGCTTCAAACATTTCTGGTATATGAATAACGATGTTTTTCAATGGCAAAAATCAATGAATATTGTAAATGCACAAACAGTAATTTCTCCGCATTGCAGGGTGCAATTCTGAAATTTTTTCTTTTTCCTGCTAATCCTAGCATGATAAAGAAGATTCAAAGAGAGTGAGATGCCAGCTCCTTTCATTCAGTCAGTAGCTTCAAACATTTCTGGACGTTTTTCAATGGCAAAAATCAATGAATATTGTAAATGCACAAACAGTAATATCTCCACATTGCAAGGTGCAATTCTGAAATTTTTTGCTTTTTCCTGCTAATCCTGGCATGATAAAGAAGATTCAAAGAGAGTGAGATGCCAGCTCTTTTCATTCAGTCAGTAGCTTCAAACATTTCTGGTATATGAATAACATGTTTTTCAATGGCAAAAATCAATGAATATTGTAAATGCACAAACAGTAATTTCTCCGCATTGCAAGGTGCAATTCTGAAATTTTTTGCTTTTTCCTGCTAATCCTAGCATGATAAAGAAGATTCAAAGAGAGTGAGATGCCAGCTCCTTTCATTCAGTCAGTAGCTTCAAACATTTCTGGACGTTTTTCAATGGCAAAAATCAATGAATATTGTAAATGCACAAACAGTAATATCTCCACATTGCAAGGTGCAATTCTGAAATTTTTTGCTTTTTCCTGCTAATCCTGGCATGATAAAGAAGATTCAAAGAGAGTGAGATGCCAGCTCTTTTCATTCAGTCAGTAGCTTCAAACATTTCTGGTATATGAATAACATGTTTTTCAATGGCAAAAATCAATGAATATTGTAAATGCACAAACAGTAATTTCTCCGCATTGCAAGGTGCAATTCTGAAATTTTTTGCTTTTTCCTGCTAATCCTAGCATGATAAAGAAGATTCAAAGAGAGTGAGATGCCAGCTCCTTTCATTCAGTCAGTAGCTTCAAACATTTCTGGATGTTTTTCAATGGCAAAAATCAATGAATATTGTAAATGCACAAACAGTAATATCTCCACATTGCAAGGTGCAATTCTGAAATTTTTTGCTTTTTCCTGCTAATCCTGGCATGATAAAGAAGATTCAAAGAGAGTGAGATGCCAGCTCTTTTCATTCAGTCAGTAGCTTCAAACATTTCTGGTATATGAATAACATGTTTTTCAATGGCAAAAATCAATGAATATTGTAAATGCACAAACAGTAATATCTCCACATTGCAAGGTGCAATTCTGAAATTTTTTGCTTTTTCCTGCTAATCCTGGCATGATAAAGAAGATTCAAAGAGAGTGAGATGCCAGCTCTTTTCATTCAGTCAGTAGCTTCAAACATTTCTGGTATATGAATAACGATGTTTTTCAATGGCAAAAATCAATGAATATTGTAAATGCACACACAGTAATTTCTCCGCATTGCAAGGTGCAATTCTGAAATTTTTTGCTTTTTCCTGCTAATCCTAGCATGATAAAGAAGATACAAAGAGAGTGAGATGCCAGCTCCTTTCATTCAGTCAGTAGCTTCAAACATTTCTGGACGTTTTTCAATGGCAAAAATCAATGAATATTGTAAATGCACAAACAGTAATATCTCCACATTTCAACGTGCAATTCTGAAATTTTTTGGTTTTTCCTGCTCCTCTTAGCATGATAAAGAAGATTCAAAGAGAGTGAGATGCCAGCTCTTTTCATTCAGTCAGTAGCTTCAAACATTTCTGGTGTATGAATAACATGATGTTTTTAAATGGCAAAAATCAATGAATATTGTAAATGCACAAACAGTAATTTCTCCGCATTGCAAGGTGCAATTCTGAAATTTTTGCTTTTTCCTGCTAATCCTAGCATGATAAAGAAGATTCAAAGAGAGTGAGATGCCAGCTCCTTTCATTCAGTCAGTAGCTTCAAACATTTCTGGACGTTTTTCAATGGCAAAAATCAATGAATATTGTAAATGCACAAACAGTAATTTCTCCGCATTGCAAGGTGCAATTCTGAAATTTTTTGCTTTTTCCTGCTAATCCTAGCATGATAAAGAAGATTCAAAGAGAGTGAGATGCCAGCTCCTTTCATTCAGTCAGTAGCTTCAAACATTTCTGGTATATGAATAACATGATGTTTTTCAATGGCAAAAATCAATGAATATTGTAAATGCACAAACAGTAATTTCTCCGCATTGCAAGGTGCAATTCTGAAATTTTTTGCTTTTTCCTGCTAATCCTAGCATGATAAAGAAGATTCAAAGAGAGTGAGATGCCAGCTCCTTTCATTCAGTCAGTAGCTTCAAACATTTCTGGACGTTTTTCAATGGCAAAAATCAATGAATATTGTAAATGCACAAACAGTAATATCTCCACATTGCAAGGTGCAATTCTGAAATTTTTTGCTTTTTCCTGCTAATCCTGGCATGATAAAGAAGATTCAAAGAGAGTGAGATGCCAGCTCTTTTCATTCAGTCAGTAGCTTCAAACATTTCTGGTATATGAATAACATGTTTTTCAATGGCAAAAATCAATGAATATTGTAAATGCACAAACAGTAATATCTCCACATTGCAAGGTGCAATTCTGAAATTTTTTGCTTTTTCCTGCTAATCCTAGCATGATAAAGAAGATTCAAAGAGAGTGAGATGCCAGCTCTTTTCATTCAGTCAGTAGCTTCAAACATTTCTGGTATATGAATAACATGTTTTTCAATGGCAAAAATCAATGAATATTGTAAATGCACAAACAGTAATATCTCCACATTGCAAGGTGCAATTCTGAAATTTTTTGCTTTTTCCTGCTAATCCTGGCATGATAAAGAAGATTCAAAGAGAGTGAGATGCCAGCTCTTTTCATTCAGTCAGTAGCTTCAAACATTTCTGGTATATGAATAACGATGTTTTTCAATGGCAAAAATCAATGAATATTGTAAATGCACACACAGTAATTTCTCCGCATTGCAAGGTGCAATTCTGAAATTTTTTGCTTTTTCCTGCTAATCCTAGCATGATAAAGAAGATTCAAAGAGAGTGAGATGCCAGCTCCTTTCATTCAGTCAGTAGCTTCAAACATTTCTGGACGTTTTTCAATGGCAAAAATCAATGAATATTGTAAATGCACAAACAGTAATATCTCCACATTGCAACGTGCAATTCTGAAATTTTTTGGTTTTTCCTGCTCCTCTTAGCATGATAAAGAAGATTCAAAGAGAGTGAGATGCCAGCTCTTTTCATTCAGTCAGTAGCTTCAAACATTTCTGGTATATGAATAACATGATGTTTTTCAATGGCAAAAATCAATGAATATTGTAAATGCACAAACAGTAATTTCTCCGCATTTCAAGGTGCAATTCTGAAATTTTTTGCTTTTTCCTGCTAATCCTAGCATGATAAAGAAGATTCAAAGAGAGTGAGATGCCAGCTCCTTTCATTCAGTCAGTAGCTTCAAACATTTCTGGACGTTTTTCAATGGCAAAAATCAATGAATATTGTAAATGCACAAACAGTAATTTCTCCGCATTGCAAGGTGCAATTCTGAAATTTTTTGCTTTTTCCTGCTAACCCTAGCATGATAAAGAAGATTCAAAGAGAGTGAGATGCCAGCTCCTTTCATTCAGTCAGTAGCTTCAAACATTTCTGGTACATGAATAACATGATGTTTTTCAATGGCAAAAATCAATGAATATTGTAAATGCACAAACAGTAATATCTCCACATTGCAAGGTGCAATTCTGAAATTTTTTGCTTTTTCCTGCTAATCCTGGCATGATAAAGAAGATTCAAAGAGAGTGAGATGCCAGCACTTTTCATTCAGTCAGTAGCTTCAAACATTTCTGATATATGAATAACATGTTTTTCAATGGCAAAAATCAATAAATAATGTAAATGCACAAACAGTAATATCTCCACATTGCAAGGTGCAATTCTGAAATTTTTTGCTTTTTCCTGCTAATCCTAGCATGATAAAGAAGATTCAAAGAGAGTGAGATGCCAGCTCCTTTCATTCAGTCAATAGCTTCAAACATTTCTGGACGTTTTTCAATGGCAAAAATCAATGAATATTGTAAATGCACAAAGAGTAATATCTCCACATTGCAACGTGCAATTCTGAATTTTTTTGGTTTTTCCTGCTCCTCTTAGCATGATAAAGAAGATTCAAAGAGAGTGAGATGCCAGCTCTTTTCATTCAGTCAGTAGCTTCAAACATTTCTGGTATATGAATAACATGATGTTTTTCAATGGCAAAAATCAATGAATATTGTAAATGCACAAACAGTAATTTCTCCGCATTGCAAGGTGCAATTCTGAAATTTTTTGCTTTTTCCTGCTAATCCTAGCATGATAAAGAAGATTCAAAGAGAGTGAGATGCCAGCTCCTTTCATTCAGTCAGTAGCTTCAAACATTTCTGGACGTTTTTCAATGGCAAAAATCAATGAATATTGTAAATGCACAAACAGTAATTTCTCCGCATTGCAAGGTGCAATTCTGAAATTTTTTGCTTTTTCCTGCTAATCCTAGCATGATAAAGAAGATTCAAAGAGAGTGAGATGCCAGCTCCTTTCATTCAGTCAGTAGCTTCAAACATTTCTGGTATATGAGTAACATGATGTTTTTCAATGGCAAAAATCAATGAATATTGTAAATGCACAAACAGTAATTTCTCCGCATTGCAAGGTGCAATTCAGAAATTTTTTGCTTTTTCCTGCTAATCCTAGCATGATAAAGAAGATTCAAAGAGAGTGAGATGCCAGCTCCTTTCATTCAGTCAGTAGCTTCAAACATTTCTGGACGTTTTTCAATGGCAAAAATCAATGAATATTGTAAATGCACAAACAGTAATATCTCCACATTGCAAGGTGCAATTCTGAAATTTTTTGCTTTTTCCTGCTAATCCTGGCATGATAAAGAAGATTCAAAGAGAGTGAGATGCCAGCTCTTTTCATTCAGTCAGTAGCTTCAAACATTTCTGGTATATGAATAACATGTTTTTCAATGGCAAAAATCAATGAATATTGTAAATGCACAAACAGTAATATCTCCACATTGCAAGGTGCAATTCTGAAATTTTTTGCTTTTTCCTGCTAATCCTGGCATGATAAAGAAGATTCAAAGAGAGTGAGATGCCAGCTCTTTTCATTCAGTCAGTAGCTTCAAACATTTCTGGTATATGAATAACATGTTTTTCAATGGCAAAAATCAATGAATATTGTAAATGCACAAACAGTAATTTCTCCGCATTGCAAGGTGCAATTCTGAAATTTTTTGCTTTTTCCTGCTAATCCTAGCATGATAAAGAAGATTCAAAGAGAGTGAGATGCCAGCTCCTTTCATTCAGTCAGTAGCTTCAAACATTTCTGGACGTTTTTCAATGGCAAAAATCAATGAATATTGTAAATGCACAAACAGTAATATCTCCACATTGCAAGGTGCAATTCTGAAATTTTTTGCTTTTTCCTGCTAATCCTGGCATGATAAAGAAGATTCAAAGAGAGTGAGATGCCAGCTCTTTTCATTCAGTCAGTAGCTTCAAAGATTTCTGGTATATGAATAACATGTTTTTCAATGGCAAAAATCAATGAATATTGTAAATGCACAAACAGTAATTTCTCCGCATTGCAAGGTGCAATTCTGAAATTTTTTGCTTTTTCCTGCTAATCCTAGCATGATAAAGAAGATTCAAAGAGAGTGAGATGCCAGCTCCTTTCATTCAGTCAGTAGCTTCAAACATTTCTGGACGCTTTTCAATGGCAAAAATCAATGAATATTGTAAATGCACAAACAGTAATATCTCCACATTGCAAGGTGCAATTCTGAAATTTTTTGCTTTTTCCTGCTAATCCTGGCATGATAAAGAAGATTCAAAGAGAGTGAGATGCCAGCGCTTTTCATTCAGTCAGTAGCTTCAAACATTTCTGGTATATGAATAACATGTTTTTCAATGGCAAAAATCAATGAATATTGTAAATGCACAAACAGTAATTTCTCCGCATTGCAAGGTGCAATTCTGAAATTTTTTGCTTTTTCCTGCTAATCCTAGCATGATAAAGAAGATTCAAAGAGAGTGAGATGCCAGCTCCTTTCATTCAGTCAGTAGCTTCAAACATTTCTGGTATATGAATAACATGATGTTTTTCAATGGCAAAAATCAATGAATATTGTAAATGCACAAACAGTAATTTCTCCGCATTGCAATGTGCAATTCTGAAATTTTTTGCTTTTTCCTGCTAATCCTAGCATGATAAAGAAGATTCAAAGAGAGTGAGATGCCAGCTCCTTTCATTCAGTCAGTAGCTTCAAACATTTCTGGACGTTTTTCAATGGCAAAAATCAATGAATATTGTAAATGCACAAACAGTAATATCTCCACATTGCAAGGTGCAATTCTGAAATTTTTTGCTTTTTCCTGCTAATCCTGGCATGATAAAGAAGATTCAAAGAGAGTGAGATGCCAGCTCTTTTCATTCAGTCAGTAGCTTCAAACATTTCTGGTATATGAATAACATGTTTTTCAATGGCAAAAATCAATGAATAATGTAAATGCACAAACAGTAATATCTCCACATTGCAAGGTGCAATTCTGAAATTTTTTGCTTTTTCCTGCTAATCCTAGCATGATAAAGAAGATTCAAAGAGAGTGAGATGCCAGCTCCTTTCATTCAGTCAGTAGCTTCAAACATTTTTGGACGTTTTTCAATGGCAAAAATCAATGAATATTGTAAATGCACAAACAGTAATATCTCCACATTGCAACGTGCAATTCTGAATTTTTTTGGTTTTTCCTGCTCCTCTTAGCATGATAAAGAAGATTCAAAGAGAGTGAGATGCCAGCTCCTTTCATTCAGTCAGTAGCTTCAAACATTTCTGGTACATGAATAACATGATGTTTTTCAATGGCAAAAATCAATGAATATTGTAAATGCACAAACAGTAATATCTCCACATTGCAAGGTGCAATTCTGAAATTTTTTGCTTTTTCCTGCTAATCCTGGCATGATAAAGAAGATTCAAAGAGAGTGAGATGCCAGCACTTTTCATTCAGTCAGTAGCTTCAAACATTTCTGATATATGAATAACATGTTTTTCAATGGCAAAAATCAATGAATAATGTAAATGCACAAACAGTAATATCTCCACATTGCAAGGTGCAATTCTGAAATTTTTTGCTTTTTCCTGCTAATCCTAGCATGATAAAGAAGATTCAAAGAGAGTGAGATGCCAGCTCCTTTCATTCAGTCAATAGCTTCAAACATTTCTGGACGTTTTTCAATGGCAAAAATCAATGAATATTGTAAATGCACAAACAGTAATATCTCCACATTGCAACGTGCAATTCTGAATTTTTTTGGTTTTTCCTGCTCCTCTTAGCATGATAAAGAAGATTCAAAGAGAGTGAGATGCCAGCTCTTTTCATTCAGTCAGTAGCTTCAAACATTTCTGGTATATGAATAACATGATGTTTTTCAATGGCAAAAATCAATGAATATTGTAAATGCACAAACAGTAATTTCTCCGCATTGCAAGGTGCAATTCTGAAATTTTTTGCTTTTTCCTGCTAATCCTAGCATGGTAAAGAAGATTCAAAGAGAGTGAGATGCCAGCTCCTTTCATTCAGTCAGTAGCTTCAAACATTTCTGGACGTTTTTCAATGGCAAAAATCAATGAATATTGTAAATGCACAAACAGTAATTTCTCCGCATTGCAAGGTGCAATTCTGAAATTTTTTGCTTTTTCCTGCTAATCCTAGCATGATAAAGAAGATTCAAAGAGAGTGAGATGCCAGCTCCTTTCATTCAGTCAGTAGCTTCAAACATTTCTGGTATATGAGTAACATGATGTTTTTCAATGGCAAAAATCAATGAATATTGTAAATGCACAAACAGTAATTTCTCCGCATTGCAAGGTGCAATTCTGAAATTTTTTGCTTTTTCCTGCTAATCCTAGCATGATAAAGAAGATTCAAAGAGAGTGAGATGCCAGCTCCTTTCATTCAGTCAGTAGCTTCAAACATTTCTGGACGTTTTTCAATGGCAAAAATCAATGAATATTGTAAATGCACAAACAGTAATATCTCCACATTGCAAGGTGCAATTCTGAAATTTTTTGCTTTTTCCTGCTAATCCTGGCATGATAAAGAAGATTCAAAGAGAGTGAGATGCCAGCTCTTTTCATTCAGTCAGTAGCTTCAAACATTTCTGGTATATGAATAACATGTTTTTCAATGGCAAAAATCAATGAATATTGTAAATGCACAAACAGTAATATCTCCACATTGCAAGGTGCAATTCTGAAATTTTTTGCTTTTTCCTGCTAATCCTGGCATGATAAAGAAGATTCAAAGAGAGTGAGATGCCAGCTCTTTTCATTCAGTCAGTAGCTTCAAACATTTCTGGTATATGAATAACATGTTTTTCAATGGCAAAAATCAATGAATATTGTAAATGCACAAACAGTAATTTCTCCGCATTGCAAGGTGCAATTCTGAAATTTTTTGCTTTTTCCTGCTAATCCTAGCATGATAAAGAAGATTCAAAGAGAGTGAGATGCCAGCTCCTTTCATTCAGTCAGTAGCTTCAAACATTTCTGGACGTTTTTCAATGGCAAAAATCAATGAATATTGTAAATGCACAAACAGTAATATCTCCACATTGCAAGGTGCAATTCTGAAATTTTTTGCTTTTTCCTGCTAATCCTGGCATGATAAAGAAGATTCAAAGAGAGTGAGATGCCAGCTCTTTTCATTCAGTCAGTAGCTTCAAACATTTCTGGTATATGAATAACATGTTTTTCAATGGCAAAAATCAATGAATATTGTAAATGCACAAACAGTAATTTCTCCGCATTGCAAGGTGCAATTCTGAAATTTTTTGCTTTTTCCTGCTAATCCTAGCATGATAAAGAAGATTCAAAGAGAGTGAGATGCCAGCTCCTTTCATTCAGTCAGTAGCTTCAAACATTTCTGGACGCTTTTCAATGGCAAAAATCAATGAATATTGTAAATGCACAAACAGTAATATCTCCACATTGCAAGGTGCAATTCTGAAATTTTTTGCTTTTTCCTGCTAATCCTGGCATGATAAAGAAGATTCAAAGAGAGTGAGATGCCAGCGCTTTTCATTCAGTCAGTAGCTTCAAACATTTCTGGTATATGAATAACATGTTTTTCAATGGCAAAAATCAATGAATATTGTAAATGCACAAACAGTAATTTCTCCGCATTGCAAGGTGCAATTCTGAAATTTTTTGCTTTTTCCTGCTAATCCTAGCATGATAAAGAAGATTCAAAGAGAGTGAGATGCCAGCTCCTTTCATTCAGTCAGTAGCTTCAAACATTTCTGGTATATGAATAACATGATGTTTTTCAATGGCAAAAATCAATGAATATTGTAAATGCACAAACAGTAATTTCTCCGCATTGCAATGTGCAATTCTGAAATTTTTTGCTTTTTCCTGCTAATCCTAGCATGATAAAGAAGATTCAAAGAGAGTGAGATGCCAGCTCCTTTCATTCAGTCAGTAGCTTCAAACATTTCTGGACGTTTTTCAATGGCAAAAATCAATGAATATTGTAAATGCACAAACAGTAATATCTCCACATTGCAAGGTGCAATTCTGAAATTTTTTGCTTTTTCCTGCTAATCCTGGCATGATAAAGAAGATTCAAAGAGAGTGAGATGCCAGCTCTTTTCATTCAGTCAGTAGCTTCAAACATTTCTGGTATATGAATAACATGTTTTTCAATGGCAAAAATCAATGAATAATGTAAATGCACAAACAGTAATATCTCCACATTGCAAGGTGCAATTCTGAAATTTTTTGCTTTTTCCTGCTAATCCTAGCATGATAAAGAAGATTCAAAGAGAGTGAGATGCCAGCTCCTTTCATTCAGTCAGTAGCTTCAAACATTTTTGGACGTTTTTCAATGGCAAAAATCAATGAATATTGTAAATGCACAAACAGTAATATCTCCACATTGCAACGTGCAATTCTGAATTTTTTTGGTTTTTCCTGCTCCTCTTAGCATGATAAAGAAGATTCAAAGAGAGTGAGATGCCAGCTCTTTTCATTCAGTCAGTAGCTTCAAACATTTCTGGTATATGAATAACATGATGTTTTTCAATGGCAAAAATCAATGAATATTGTAAATGCACAAACAGTAATTTCTCCGCATTGCAAGGTGCAATTCTGAAATTTTTTGCTTTTTCCTGCTAATCCTAGCATGATAAAGAAGATTCAAAGAGAGTGAGATGCCAGCTCCTTTCATTCAGTCAGTAGCTTCAAACATTTCTGGACGTTTTTCAATGGCAAAAATCAATGAATATTGTAAATGCACAAACAGTAATTTCTCCGCATTGCAAGGTGCAATTCTGAAATTTTTTGCTTTTTCCTGCTAATCCTAGCATGATAAAGAAGATTCAAAGAGAGTGAGATGCCAGCTCCTTTCATTCAGTCAGTAGCTTCAAACATTTCTGGTATATGAATAACATGATGTTTTTCAAAGTCAAAAATCAATGAATATTGTAAATGCACAAACAGTAATTTCTCCGCATTGCAAGGTGCAATTCTGAAATTTTTTGCTTTTTCCTGCTAATCCTAGCATGATAAAGATTCAAAGAGAGTGAGATGCCAGCTCCTTTCATTCAGTCAGTAGCTTCAAACATTTCTGGACGTTTTTCAATGGCAAAAATCAATGAATATTGTAAATGCACAAACAGTAATATCTCCACATTGCAAGGTGCAATTCTGAAATTTTTTGCTTTTTCCTGCTAATCCTGGCATGATAAAGAAGATTCAAAGAGAGTGAGATGCCAGCTCTTTTCATTCAGTCAGTAGCTTCAAACATTTCTGGTATATGAATAACATGTTTTTCAATGGCAAAAATCAATGAATATTGTAAATGCACAAACAGTAATATCTCCACATTGCAAGGTGCAATTCTGAAATTTTTTGCTTTTTCCTGCTAATCCTAGCATGATAAAGAAGATTCAAAGAGAGTGAGATGCCAGCTCCTTTCATTCAGTCAGTAGCTTCAAACATTTCTGGACGTTTTTCAATGGCAAAAATCAATGAATATTGTAAATGCACAAACAGTAATATCTCCACATTGCAAGGTGCAATTCTGAAATTTTTTGCTTTTTCCTGCTAATCCTGGCATGATAAAGAAGATTCAAAGAGAGTGAGATGCCAGCTCTTTTCATTCAGTCAGTAGCTTCAAACATTTCTGGTATATGAATAACATGTTTTTCAATGGCAAAAATCAATGAATATTGTAAATGCACAAACAGTAATTTCTCCGCATTGCAAGGTGCAATTCTGAAATTTTTTGCTTTTTCCTGCTAATCCTAGCATGATAAAGAAGATTCAAAGAGAGTGAGATGCCAGCTCCTTTCATTCAGTCAGTAGCTTCAAACATTTCTGGACGTTTTTCAATGGCAAAAATCAATGAATATTGTAAATGCACAAACAGTAATATCTCCACATTGCAAGGTGCAATTCTGAAATTTTTGGCTTTTTCCTGCTAATCCTGGCATGATAAAGAAGATTCAAAGAGAGTGAGATGCCAGCTCTTTTCATTCAGTCAGTAGCTTCAAACATTTCTGGTATATGAATAACATGTTTTTCAATGGCAAAAATCAATGAATATTGTAAATGCACAAACAGTAATTTCTCCGCATTGCAAGGTGCAATTCTGAAGTTTTTTGCTTTTTCCTGCTAATCCTAGCATGATAAAGAAGATTCAAAGAGAGTGAGATGCCAGCTCCTTTCATTCAGTCAGTAGCTTCAAACATTTCTGGACGTTTTTCAATGGCAAAAATCAATGAATATTGTAAATGCACAAACAGTAATATCTCCACATTGCAAGGTGCAATTCTGAAATTTTTTGCTTTTTCCTGCTAATCCTGGCATGATAAAGAAGATTCAAAGAGAGTGAGATGCCAGCTCTTTTCATTCAGTCAGTAGCTTCAAACATTTCTGGTATATGAATAACATGATGTTTTTCAATGGCAAAAATCAATGAATATTGTAAATGCACAAACAGTAATTTCTCCGCATTGCAAGGTGCAATTCTGAAATTTTTTGCTTTTTCCTGCTAATCCTAGCATGATAAAGAAGATTCAAAGAGAGTGAGATGCCAGCTCCTTTCATTCAGTCAGTAGCTTCAAACATTTCTGGACGTTTTTCAATGGCAAAAATCAATGAATATTGTAAATGCACAAACAGTAATATCTCCACATTGCAAGGTGCAATTCTGAAATTTTTTGCTTTTTCCTGCTAATCCTGGCATGATAAAGAAGATTCAAAGAGAGTGAGATGCCAGCTCTTTTCATTCAGTCAGTAGCTTCAAACATTTCTGGTATATGAATAACGATGTTTTTCAATGGCAAAAATCAATGAATATTGTAAATGCACACACAGTAATTTCTCCGCATTGCAAGGTGCAATTCTGAAATTTTTTGCTTTTTCCTGCTAATCCTAGCATGATAAAGAAGATTCAAAGAGAGTGAGATGCCAGCTCCTTTCATTCAGTCAGTAGCTTCAAACATTTCTGGACGTTTTTCAATGGCAAAAATCAATGAATATTGTAAATGCACAAACAGTAATATCTCCACATTGCAAGGTGCAATTCTGAAATTTTTTGCTTTTTCCTGCTAATCCTGGCATGATAAAGAAGATTCAAAGAGAGTGAGATGCCAGCTCTTTTCATTCAGTCAGTAGCTTCAAACATTTCTGGTATATGAATAACATGTTTTTCAATGGCAAAAATCAATGAATATTGTAAATGCACAAACAGTAATTTCTCCGCATTGCAAGGTGCAATTCTGAAATTTTTTGCTTTTTCCTGCTAATCCTAGCATGATAAAGAAGATTCAAAGAGAGTGAGATGCCAGCTACTTTCATTCAGTCAGTAGCTTCAAACATTTCTGGACGTTTTTCAATGGCAAAAATCAATGAATATTGTAAATGCACAAACAGTAATATCTCCACATTGCAAGGTGCAATTCTGAAATTTTTTGCTTTTTCCTGCTAATCCTGGCATGATAAAGAAGATTCAAAGAGAGTGAGATGCCAGCTCTTTTCATTCAGTCAGTAGCTTCAAACATTTCTGGTATATGAATAACATGTTTTTCAATGGCAAAAATCAATGAATATTGTAAATGCACAAACAGTAATTTCTCCGCATTGCAAGGTGCAATTCTGAAATTTTTTGCTTTTTCCTGCTAATCCTAGCATGATAAAGAAGATTCAAAGAGAGTGAGATGCCAGCTCCTTTCATTCAGTCAGTAGCTTCAAACATTTCTGGTATATGAATAACATGATGTTTTTCAATGGCAAAAATCAATGAATATTGTAAATGCACAAACAGTAATTTCTCCGCATTGCAATGTACAATTCTGAAATTTTTTGCTTTTTCCTGCTAATCCTAGCATGATAAAGAAGATTCAAAGAGAGTGAGATGCCAGCTCCTTTCATTCAGTCAGTAGCTTCAAACATTTCTGGACGTTTTTCAATGGCAAAAATCAATGAATATTGTAAATGCACAAACAGTAATATCTCCACATTGCAAGGTGCAATTCTGAAATTTTTTGCTTTTTCCTGCTAATCCTGGCATGATAAAGAAGATTCAAAGAGAGTGAGATGCCAGCTCTTTTCATTCAGTCAGTAGCTTCAAACATTTCTGGTATATGAATAACATGTTTTTCAATGGCAAAAATCAATGAATATTGTAAATGCACAAACAGTAATATCTCCACATTGCAAGGTGCAATTCTGAAATTTTTTGCTTTTTCCTGCTAATCCTGGCATGATAAAGAAGATTCAAAGAGAGTGAGATGCCAGCTCTTTTCATTCAGTCAGTAGCTTCAAACATTTCTGGTATATGAATAACGATGTTTTTCAATGGCAAAAATCAATGAATATTGTAAATGCACACACAGTAATTTCTCCGCATTGCAAGGTGCAATTCTGAAATTTTTTGCTTTTTCCTGCTAATCCTAGCATGATAAAGAAGATTCAAAGAGAGTGAGATGCCAGCTCTTTTCATTCAGTCAGTAGCTTCAAACATTTCTGGTATATGAATAACATGTTTTTCAATGGCAAAAATCAATGAATATTGTAAATGCACAAACAGTAATTTCTCCGCATTGCAAGGTGCAATTCTGAAGTTTTTTGCTTTTTCCTGCTAATCCTAGCATGATAAAGAAGATTCAAAGAGAGTGAGATGCCAGCTCCTTTCATTCAGTCAGTAGCTTCAAACATTTCTGGACGTTTTTCAATGGCAAAAATCAATGAATATTGTAAATGCACAAACAGTAATATCTCCACATTGCAAGGTGCAATTCTGAAATTTTTTGCTTTTTCCTGCTAATCCTGGCATGATAAAGAAGATTCAAAGAGAGTGAGATGCCAGCTCTTTTCATTCAGTCAGTAGCTTCAAACATTTCTGGTATATGAATAACATGATGTTTTTCAATGGCAAAAATCAATGAATATTGTAAATGCACAAACAGTAATTTCTCCGCATTGCAAGGTGCAATTCTGAAATTTTTTGCTTTTTCCTGCTAATCCTAGCATGATAAAGAAGATTCAAAGAGAGTGAGATGCCAGCTCCTTTCATTCAGTCAGTAGCTTCAAACATTTCTGGACGTTTTTCAATGGCAAAAATCAATGAATATTGTAAATGCACAAACAGTAATATCTCCACATTGCAAGGTGCAATTCTGAAATTTTTTGCTTTTTCCTGCTAATCCTGGCATGATAAAGAAGATTCAAAGAGAGTGAGATGCCAGCTCTTTTCATTCAGTCAGTAGCTTCAAACATTTCTGGTATATGAATAACGATGTTTTTCAATGGCAAAAATCAATGAATATTGTAAATGCACACACAGTAATTTCTCCGCATTGCAAGGTGCAATTCTGAAATTTTTTGCTTTTTCCTGCTAATCCTAGCATGATAAAGAAGATTCAAAGAGAGTGAGATGCCAGCTCCTTTCATTCAGTCAGTAGCTTCAAACATTTCTGGACGTTTTTCAATGGCAAAAATCAATGAATATTGTAAATGCACAAACAGTAATATCTCCACATTGCAAGGTGCAATTCTGAAATTTTTTGCTTTTTCCTGCTAATCCTGGCATGATAAAGAAGATTCAAAGAGAGTGAGATGCCAGCTCTTTTCATTCAGTCAGTAGCTTCAAACATTTCTGGTATATGAATAACATGTTTTTCAATGGCAAAAATCAATGAATATTGTAAATGCACAAACAGTAATTTCTCCGCATTGCAAGGTGCAATTCTGAAATTTTTTGCTTTTTCCTGCTAATCCTAGCATGATAAAGAAGATTCAAAGAGAGTGAGATGCCAGCTACTTTCATTCAGTCAGTAGCTTCAAACATTTCTGGACGTTTTTCAATGGCAAAAATCAATGAATATTGTAAATGCACAAACAGTAATATCTCCACATTGCAAGGTGCAATTCTGAAATTTTTTGCTTTTTCCTGCTAATCCTGGCATGATAAAGAAGATTCAAAGAGAGTGAGATGCCAGCTCTTTTCATTCAGTCAGTAGCTTCAAACATTTCTGGTATATGAATAACATGTTTTTCAATGGCAAAAATCAATGAATATTGTAAATGCACAAACAGTAATTTCTCCGCATTGCAAGGTGCAATTCTGAAATTTTTTGCTTTTTCCTGCTAATCCTAGCATGATAAAGAAGATTCAAAGAGAGTGAGATGCCAGCTCCTTTCATTCAGTCAGTAGCTTCAAACATTTCTGGTATATGAATAACATGATGTTTTTCAATGGCAAAAATCAATGAATATTGTAAATGCACAAACAGTAATTTCTCCGCATTGCAATGTACAATTCTGAAATTTTTTGCTTTTTCCTGCTAATCCTAGCATGATAAAGAAGATTCAAAGAGAGTGAGATGCCAGCTCCTTTCATTCAGTCAGTAGCTTCAAACATTTCTGGACGTTTTTCAATGGCAAAAATCAATGAATATTGTAAATGCACAAACAGTAATATCTCCACATTGCAAGGTGCAATTCTGAAATTTTTTGCTTTTTCCTGCTAATCCTGGCATGATAAAGAAGATTCAAAGAGAGTGAGATGCCAGCTCTTTTCATTCAGTCAGTAGCTTCAAACATTTCTGGTATATGAATAACATGTTTTTCAATGGCAAAAATCAATGAATATTGTAAATGCACAAACAGTAATATCTCCACATTGCAAGGTGCAATTCTGAAATTTTTTGCTTTTTCCTGCTAATCCTGGCATGATAAAGAAGATTCAAAGAGAGTGAGATGCCAGCTCTTTTCATTCAGTCAGTAGCTTCAAACATTTCTGGTATATGAATAACGATGTTTTTCAATGGCAAAAATCAATGAATATTGTAAATGCACACACAGTAATTTCTCCGCATTGCAAGGTGCAATTCTGAAATTTTTTGCTTTTTCCTGCTAATCCTAGCATGATAAAGAAGATTCAAAGAGAGTGAGATGCCAGCTCCTTTCATTCAGTCAGTAGCTTCAAACATTTCTGGACGTTTTTCAATGGCAAAAATCAATGAATATTGTAAATGCACAAACAGTAATATCTCCACATTGCAACGTGCAATTCTGAAATTTTTTGCTTTTTCCTGCTCCTCTTAGCATGATAAAGAAGATTCAAAGAGAGTGAGATGCCAGCTCTTTTCATTCAGTCAGTAGCTTCAAACATTTCTGGTATATGAATAACATGATGTTTTTCAATGGCAAAAATCAATGAATATTGTAAATGCACAAACAGTAATTTCTCCGCATTGCAAGGTGCAATTCTGAAATTTTTTGCTTTTTCCTGCTAATCCTAGCATGATAAAGAAGATTCAAAGAGAGTGAGATGCCAGCTCCTTTCATTCAGTCAGTAGCTTCAAACATTTCTGGACGTTTTTCAATGGCAAAAATCAATAAATATTGTAAATGCACAAACAGTAATATCTCCACATTGCAACGTGCAATTCTGAAATTTTTTGCTTTTTCCTGCTCCTCTTAGCATGATAAAGAAGATTCAAAGAGAGTGAGATGCCAGCTCTTTTCATTCAGTCAGTAGCTTCAAACATTTCTGGACGTTTTTCAATGGCAAAAATCAATGAATATTGTAAATGCACAAACAGTAATTTCTCCGCATTGCAAGGTGCAATTCTGAAATTTTTTGCTTTTTCCTGCTAATCCTAGCATGGTAAAGAAGATTCAAAGAGAGTGAGATGCCAGCTCCTTTCATTCAGTCAGTAGCTTCAAACATTTCTGGACGTTTTTAAATGGCAAAAATCAATGAATATTGTAAATGCACAAACAGTAATTTCTCCGCATTACAAGGTGCAATTCTGAAATTTTTTGCTTTTTCCTGCTAATCCTGGCATGATAAAGAAGATTCAAAGAGAGTGAGATGCCAGCTCCTTTCATTCAGTCAGTAGCTTCAAACATTTCTGGACGTTTTTCAATGGCAAAAATCAATGAATATTGTAAATGCACAAACAGTAATATCTCCACATTGCATCGTGCAATTCTGAAATTTTTTGCTTTTTCCTGCTAATCCTGGCATGATAAAGAAGATTCAAAGAGAGTGAGATGCCAGCTCTTTTCATTCAGTCAGTAGCTTCAAACATTTCTGGTATATGAATAACATGTTTTTCAATGGCAAAAATCAATGAATATTGTAAATGCACAAACAGTAATTTCTCCGCATTGCAAGGTGCAATTCTGAAATTTTTTGCTTTTTCCTGCTAATCCTAGCATGATAAAGAAGATTCAAAGAGAGTGAGATGCCAGCTCCTTTCATTCAGTCAGTACCTTCAAACATTTCTGGTATATGAATAACATGATGTTTTTCAATGGCAAAAATCAATGAATATTGTAAATGCACAAACAGTAATTTCTCCGCATTGCAATGTGCAATTCTGAAATTTTTTGCTTTTTCCTGCTAATCCTAGCATGATAAAGAAGATTCAAAGAGAGTGAGATGCCAGCTCCTTTCATTCAGTCAGTAGCTTCAAACATTTCTGGACGTTTTTCAATGGCAAAAATCAATGAATATTGTAAATGCACAAACAGTAATATCTCCACATTGCAAGGTGCAATTCTGAAATTTTTTGCTTTTTCCTGCTAATCCTGGCACGATAAAGAAGATTCAAAGAGAGTGAGATGCCAGCTCTTTTCATTCAGTCAGTAGCTTCAAACATTTCTGGTATATGAATAACATGTTTTTCAATGGCAAAAATCAATGAATATTGTAAATGCACAAACAGTAATATCTCCACATTGCAAGGTGCAATTCTGAAATGTTTTGCTTTTTCCTGCTAATCCTGGCATGATAAAGAAGATTCAAAGAGAGTGAGATGCCAGCTCTTTTCATTCAGTCAGTAGCTTCAAACATTTCTGGTATATGAATAACGATGTTTTTCAATGGCAAAAATCAATGAATATTGTAAATGCACACACAGTAATTTCTCCGCATTGCAAGGTGCAATTCTGAAATTTTTTGCTTTTTCCTGCTAATCCTAGCATGATAAAGAAGATTCAAAGAGAGTGAGATGCCAGCTCCTTTCATTCAGTCAGTAGCTTCAAACATTTCTGGACGTTTTTCAATGGCAAAAATCAATGAATATTGTAAATGCACAAACAGTAATATCTCCACATTGCAAGGTGCAATTCTGAAATTTTTTGCTTTTTCCTGCTAATCCTGGCATGATAAAGAAGATTCAAAGAGAGTGAGATGCCAGCTCTTTTCATTCAGTCAGTAGCTTCAAACATTTCTGGTATATGAATAACATGTTTTTCAATGGCAAAAATCAATGAATATTGTAAATGCACAAACAGTAATTTCTCCGCATTGCAAGGTGCAATTCTGAAATTTTTTGCTTTTTCCTGCTAATCCTAGCATGATAAAGAAGATTCAAAGAGAGTGAGATGCCAGCTCCTTTCATTCAGTCAGTAGCTTCAAACATTTCTGGACGTTTTTCAATGGCAAAAATCAATGAATATTGTAAATGCACAAACAGTAATATCTCCACATTGCAAGGTGCAATTCTGAAATTTTTTGCTTTTTCCTGCTAATCCTGGCATGATAAAGAAGATTCAAAGAGAGTGAGATGCCAGCTCTTTTCATTCAGTCAGTAGCTTCAAACATTTCTGGTATATGAATAACATGTTTTTCAATGGCAAAAATCAATGAATATTGTAAATGCACAAACAGTAATTTCTCCGCATTGCAAGGTGCAATTCTGAAATTTTTTGCTTTTTCCTGCTAATCCTAGCATGATAAAGAAGATTCAAAGAGAGTGAGATGCCAGCTCCTTTCATTCAGTCAGTAGCTTCCAACATTTCTGGTATATGAATAACATGATGTTTTTCAATGGCAAAAATCAATGAATATTGTAAATGCACAAACAGTAATTTCTCCGCATTGCAATGTGCAATTCTGAAATTTTTTGCTTTTTCCTGCTAATCCTAGCATGATAAAGAAGATTCAAAGAGAGTGAGATGCCAGCTCCTTTCATTCAGTCAGTAGCTTCAAACATTTCTGGACGTTTTTCAATGGCAAAAATCAATGAATATTGTAAATGCACAAACAGTAATATCTCCACATTGCAAGGTGCAATTCTGAAATTTTTTGCTTTTTCCTGCTAATCCTGGCATGATAAAGAAGATTCAAAGAGAGTGAGATGCCAGCTCTTTTCATTCAGTCAGTAGGTTCAAACATTTCTGGTATATGAATAACATGTTTTTCAATGGCAAAAATCAATGAATATTGTAAATGCACAAACAGTAATATCTCCACATTGCAAGGTGCAATTCTGAAATTTTTTGCTTTTTCCTGCTAATCCTGGCATGATAAAGAAGATTCAAAGAGAGTGAGATGCCAGCTCTTTTCATTCAGTCAGTAGCTTCAAACATTTCTGGTATATGAATAACGATGTTTTTCAATGGCAAAAATCAATGAATATTGTAAATGCACACACAGTAATTTCTCCGCATTGCAAGGTGCAATTCTGAAATTTTTTGCTTTTTCCTGCTAATCCTAGCATGATAAAGAAGATTCAAAGAGAGTGAGATGCCAGCTCTTTTCATTCAGTCAGTAGCTTCAAACATTTCTGGACGTTTTTCAATGGCAAAAATCAATGAATATTGTAAATGCACAAACAGTAATATCTCCACATTGCAAGGTGCAATTCTGAAATTTTTTGCTTTCTCCTGCTAATCCTGGCATGATAAAGAAGATTCAAAGAGAGTGAGATGCCAGCTCTTTTCATTCAGTCAGTAGCTTCAAACATTTCTGGTATATGAATAACGATGTTTTTCAATGGCAAAAATCAATGAATATTGTAAATGCACACACAGTAATTTCTCCGCATTGCAATGTGCAATTCTGAAATTTTTTGCTTTTTCCTGCTAATCCTAGCATGATAAAGAAGATTCAAAGAGAGTGAGATGCCAGCTCCTTTCATTCAGTCAGTAGCTTCAAACATTTCTGGACGTTTTTCAATGGCAAAAATCAATGAATATTGTAAATGCACAAACAGTAATATCTCCACATTGCAAGGTGCAATTCTGAAATTTTTTGCTTTTTCCTGCTAATCCTGGCATGATAAAGAAGATTCAAAGAGAGTGAGATGCCAGCTCTTTTCATTCAGTCAGTAGCTTCAAACATTTCTGGTATATGAATAACATGTTTTTCAATGGCAAAAATCAATGAATATTGTAAATGCACAAACAGTAATATCTCCACATTGCAAGGTGCAATTCTGAAATTTTTTGCTTTTTCCTGCTAATCCTGGCATGATAAAGAAGATTCAAAGAGAGTGAGATGCCAGCTCTTTTCATTCAGTCAGTAGCTTCAAACATTTCTGGTATATGAATAACGATGTTTTTCAATGGCAAAAATCAATGAATATTGTAAATGCACACACAGTAATTTCTCCGCATTGCAAGGTGCAATTCTGAAATTTTTTGCTTTTTCCTGCTAATCCTAGCATGATAAAGAAGATTCAAAGAGAGTGAGATGCCAGCTCCTTTCATTCAATCAGTAGCTTCAAACATTTCTGGACGTTTTTCAATGGCAAAAATCAATGAATATTGTAAATGCACAAACAGTAATATCTCCACATTGCAAGGTGCAATTCTGAAATTTTTTTTTTTTCCTGCTAATCCTGGCATGATAAAGAAGATTCAAAGAGAGTGAGATGCCAGCTCTTTTCATTCAGTCAGTAGCTTCAAACATTTCTGGTATATGAATAACATGTTTTTCAATGGCAAAAATCAATGAATATTGTAAATGCACAAACAGTAATTTCTCCGCATTGCAAGGTGCAATTCTGAAATTTTTTGCTTTTTCCTGCTAATCCTAGCATGATAAAGAAGATTCAAAGAGAGTGAGATGCCAGCTCCTTTCATTCAGTCAGTAGCTTCAAACATTTCTGGACGTTTTTCAATGGCAAAAATCAATGAATATTGTAAATGCACAAACAGTAATATCTCCACATTGCAAGGTGCAATTCTGAAATTTTTTGCTTTTTCCTGCTAATCCTGGCATGATAAAGAAGATTCAAAGAGAGTGAGATGCCAGCTCTTTTCATTCAGTCAGTAGCTTCAAACATTTCTGGTATATGAATAACATGTTTTTCAATGGCAAAAATCAATGAATATTGTAAATGCACAAACAGTAATTTCTCCGCATTGCAAGGTGCAATTCTGAAATTTTTTGCTTTTTCCTGCTAATCCTAGCATGATAAAGAAGATTCAAAGAGCGTGAGATGCCAGCTCCTTTCATTCAGTCAGTAGCTTCCAACATTTCTGGTATATGAATAACATGATGTTTTTCAATGGCAAAAATCAATGAATATTGTAAATGCACAAACAGTAATTTCTCCGCATTGCAATGTGCAATTCTGAAATTTTTTGCTTTTTCCTGCTAATCCTAGCATGATAAAGAAGATTCAAAGAGAGTGAGATGCCAGCTCCTTTCATTCAGTCAGTAGCTTCAAACATTTCTGGACGTTTTTCAATGGCAAAAATCAATGAATATTGTAAATGCACAAACAGTAATATCTCCACATTGCAAGGTGCAATTCTGAAATTTTTTGCTTTTTCCTGCTAATCCTGGCATGATAAAGAAGATTCAAAGAGAGTGAGATGCCAGCTCTTTTCATTCAGTCAGTAGGTTCAAACATTTCTGGTATATGAATAACATGTTTTTCAATGGCAAAAATCAATGAATATTGTAAATGCACAAACAGTAATATCTCCACGTTGCAAGGTGCAATTCTGAAATTTTTTGCTTTTTCCTGCTAATCCTGGCATGATAAAGAAGATTCAAAGAGAGTGAGATGCCAGCTCTTTTCATTCAGTCAGTAGCTTCAAACATTTCTGGTATATGAATAACGATGTTTTTCAATGGCAAAAATCAATGAATATTGTAAATGCACACACAGTAATTTCTCCGCATTGCAAGGTGCAATTCTGAAATTTTTTGCTTTTTCCTGCTAATCCTAGCATGATAAAGAAGATTCAAAGAGAGTGAGATGCCAGCTCCTTTCATTCAATCAGTAGCTTCAAACATTTCTGGACGTTTTTCAATGGCAAAAATCAATGAATATTGTAAATGCACAAACAGTAATATCTCCACATTGCAAGGTGCAATTCTGAAATTTTTTTTTTTTCCTGCTAATCCTGGCATGATAAAGAAGATTCAAAGAGAGTGAGATGCCAGCTCTTTTCATTCAGTCAGTAGCTTCAAACATTTCTGGTATATGAATAACATGTTTTTCAATGGCAAAAATCAATGAATATTGTAAATGCACAAACAGTAATATCTCCACATTGCAAGGTGCAATTCTGAAATTTTTTGCTTTTTCCTGCTAATCCTGGCATGATAAAGAAGATTCAAAGAGAGTGAGATGCCAGCTCTTTTCATTCAGTCAGTAGCTTCAAACATTTCTGGTATATGAATAACATGTTTTTCAATGGCAAAAATCAATGAATATTGTAAATGCACAAACAGTAATTTCTCCGCATTGCAAGGTGCAATTCTGAAATTTTTTGCTTTTTCCTGCTAATCCTAGCATGATAAAGAAGATTCAAAGAGAGTGAGATGCCAGCTCCTTTCATTCAGTCAGTAGCTTCAAACATTTTTGGACGTTTTTCAATGGCAAAAATCAATGAATATTGTAAATGCACAAACAGTAATATCTCCACATTGCAAGGTGCAATTCTGAAATTTTTTGCTTTTTCCTGCTAATCCTGGCATGATAAAGAAGATTCAAAGAGAGTGAGATGCCAGCTCTTTTCATTCAGTCAGTAGGTTCAAACATTTCTGGTATATGAATAACATGTTTTTCAATGGCAAAAATCAATGAATATTGTAAATGCACAAACAGTAATATCTCCACGTTGCAAGGTGCAATTCTGAAATTTTTTGCTTTTTCCTGCTAATCCTGGCATGATAAAGAAGATTCAAAGAGAGTGAGATGCCAGCTCTTTTCATTCAGTCAGTAGCTTCAAACATTTCTGGTATATGAATAACAATGTTTTTCAAAGGCAAAAATCAATGAATATTGTAAATGCACACACAGTAATTTCTCCGCATTGCAAGGTGCAATTCTGAAATTTTTTGCTTTTTCCTGCTAATCCTAGCATGATAAAGAAGATTCAAAGAGAGTGAGATGCCAGCTCCTTTCATTCAGTCAGTAGCTTCAAACATTTCTGGACGTTTTTCAATGGCAAAAATCAATGAATATTGTAAATGCACAAACAGTAATATCTCCACATTGCAAGGTGCAATTCTGAAATTTTTTGCTTTCTCCTGCTAATCGTGGCATGATAAAGAAGATTCAAAGAGAGTGAGATGCCAGCTCTTTTCATTCAGTCAGTAGCTTCAAACATTTCTGGTATATGAATAACATGTTTTTCAATGGCAAAAATCAATGAATATTGTAAATGCACAAACAGTAATTTCTCCGCATTGCAAGGTGCAATTCTGAAATTTTTTGCTTTTTCCTGCTAATCCTAGCATGGTAAAGAAGATTCAAAGAGAGTGAGATGCCAGCTCCTTTCATTCAGTCAGTAGCTTCAAACATTTCTGGACGTTTTTCAATGGCAAAAATCAATGAATATTGTAAATGCACAAACAGTAATATCTCCACATTGCAAGGTGCAATTCTGAAATTTTTTGCTTTTTCCTGCTAATCCTGGCATGATAAAGAAGATTCAAAGAGAGTGAGATGCCAGCTCTTTTCATTCAGTCAGTAGCTTCAAACATTTCTGGTATATGAATAACATGTTTTTCAATGGCAAAAATCAATGAATATTGTAAATGCACAAACAGTAATTTCTCCGCATTGCAAGGTGCAATTCTGAAATTTTTTGCTTTTTCCTGCTAATCCTAGCATGATAAAGAAGATTCAAAGAGAGTGAGATGCCAGCTCCTTTCATTCAGTCTGTAGCTTCAAACATTTCTGGACGTTTTTCAATGGCAAAAATCAATGAATATTGTAAATGCACAAACAGTAATATCTCCACATTGCAAGGTGCAATTCTGAAATTTTTTGCTTTTTCCTGCTAATCCTGGCATGATAAAGAAGATTCAAAGAGAGTGAGATGCCAGCTCTTTTCATTCAGTCAGTAGCTTCAAACATTTCTGGTATATGAATAACATGTTTTTCAATGGCAAAAATCAATGAATATTGTAAATGCACAAACAGTAATATCTCCACATTGCAAGGTGCAATTCTGAAATTTTTTGCTTTTTCCTGCTAATCCTGGCATGATAAAGAAGATTCAAAGAGAGTGAGATGCCAGCTCTTTTCATTCAGTCAGTAGCTTCAAACATTTCTGGTATATGAATAACATGTTTTTCAATGGCAAAAATCAATGAATATTGTAAATGCACACACAGTAATTTCTCCGCATTGCAAGGTGCAATTCTGAAATTTTTTGCTTTTTCCTGCTAATCCTAGCATGATAAAGAAGATTCAAAGAGAGTGAGATGCCAGCTCCTTTCATTCAGTCAGTAGCTTCAAACATTTGTGGACGTTTTTCAATGGCAAAAATCAATGAATATTGTAAGTGCACAAACAGTAATATCTCCACATTGCAAGGTGCAATTCTGAAATTGTTTGCTTTTTCCTGCTAATCCTGGCATGATAAAGAAGATTCAAAGAGAGTGAGATGCCAGCTCTTTTCATTCAGTCAGTAGCTTCAAACATTTCTGGTATATGAATAACATGTTTTTCAATGGCAAAAATCAATGAATATTGTAAATGCACAAACAGTAATTTCTCCGCATTGCAAGGTGCAATTCTGAAATTTTTTGCTTTTTCCTGCTAATCCTAGCATGATAAAGAAGATTCAAAGAGAGTGAGATGCCAGCTCCTTTCATTCAGTCAGTAGCTTCAAACATTTCTGGACGTTTTTCAATGGCAAAAATCAATGAATATTGTAAATGCACAGACAGTAATATCTCCACATTGCAAGGTGCAATTCTGAAATTTTTTGCTTTTTCCTGCTAATCCTGGCATGATAAAGAAGATTCAAAGAGAGTGAGATGCCAGCTCTTTTCATTCAGTCAGTAGCTTCAAACATTTCTGGTATATGAATAACATGTTTTTCAATGGCAAAAATCAATGAATATTGTAAATGCACAAACAGTAATTTCTCCGCATTGCAAGGTGCAATTCTGAAATTTTTTGCTTTTTCCTGCTAATCCTAGCATGATAAAGAAGAATCAAAGAGAGTGAGATGCCAGCTCCTTTCATTCAGTCAGTAGCTTCAAACATTTCTGGTATATGAATAACATGATGTTTTTCAATGGCAAAAATCAATGAATATTGTAAATGCACAAACAGTAATATCTCCACATTGCAAGGTGCAATTCTGAAATTTTTTGCTTTTTCCTGCTAATCCTGGCATGATAAAGAAGATTCAAAGAGAGTGAGATGCCAGCTCTTTTCATTCAGTCAGTAGGTTCAAACATTTCTGGTATATGAATAACATGTTTTTCAATGGCAAAAATCAATGAATATTGTAAATGCACAAACAGTAATATCTCCACGTTGCAAGGTGCAATTCTGAAATTTTTTGCTTTTTCCTGCTAATCCTGGCATGATAAAGAAGATTCAAAGAGAGTGAGATGCCAGCTCTTTTCATTCAGTCAGTAGCTTCAAACATTTCTGGTATATGAATAACAATGTTTTTCAATGGCAAAAATCAATGAATATTGTAAATGCACACACAGTAATTTCTCCGCATTGCAAGGTGCAATTCTGAAATTTTTTGCTTTTTCCTGCTAATCCTAGCATGATAAAGAAGATTCAAAGAGAGTGAGATGCCAGCTCCTTTCATTCAGTCAGTAGCTTCAAACATTTCTGGACGTTTTTCAATGGCAAAAATCAATGAATATTGTAAATGCACAAACAGTAATATCTCCACATTGCAAGGTGCAATTCTGAAATTTTTTGCTTTCTCCTGCTAATCGTGGCATGATAAAGAAGATTCAAAGAGAGTGAGATGCCAGCTCTTTTCATTCAGTCAGTAGCTTCAAACATTTCTGGTATATGAATAACATGTTTTTCAATGGCAAAAATCAATGAATATTGTAAATGCACAAACAGTAATTTCTCCGCATTGCAAGGTGCAATTCTGAAATTTTTTGCTTTTTCCTGCTAATCCTAGCATGGTAAAGAAGATTCAAAGAGAGTGAGATGCCAGCTCCTTTCATTCAGTCAGTAGCTTCAAACATTTCTGGACATTTTTCAATGGCAAAAATCAATGAATATTGTAAATGCACAAACAGTAATATCTCCACATTGCAAGGTGCAATTCTGAAATTTTTTGCTTTTTCCTGCTAATCCTGGCATGATAAAGAAGATTCAAAGAGAGTGAGATGCCAGCTCTTTTCATTCAGTCAGTAGCTTCAAACATTTCTGGTATATGAATAACATGTTTTTCAATGGCAAAAATCAATGAATATTGTAAATGCACAAACAGTAATTTCTCCGCATTGCAAGGTGCAATTCTGAAATTTTTTGCTTTTTCCTGCTAATCCTAGCATGATAAAGAAGATTCAAAGAGAGTGAGATGCCAGCTCCTTTCATTCAGTCTGTAGCTTCAAACATTTCTGGACGTTTTTCAATGGCAAATATCAATGAATATTGTAAATGCACAAACAGTAATATCTCCACATTGCAAGGTGCAATTCTGAAATTTTTTGCTTTTTCCTGCTAATCCTGGCATGATAAAGAAGATTCAAAGAGAGTGAGATGCCAGCTCTTTTCATTCAGTCAGTAGCTTCAAACATTTCTGGTATATGAATAACATGTTTTTCAATGGCAAAAATCAATGAATATTGTAAATGCACAAACAGTAATATCTCCACATTGCAAGGTGCAATTCTGAAATTTTTTGCTTTTTCCTGCTAATCCTGGCATGATAAAGAAGATTCAAAGAGAGTGAGATGCCAGCTCTTTTCATTCAGTCAGTAGCTTCAAACATTTCTGGTATATGAATAACATGTTTTTCAATGGCAAAAATCAATGAATATTGTAAATGCACACACAGTAATTTCTCCGCATTGCAAGGTGCAATTCTGAAATTTTTTGCTTTTTCCTGCTAATCCTAGCATGATAAAGAAGATTCAAAGAGAGTGAGATGCCAGCTCCTTTCATTCAGTCAGTAGCTTCAAACATTTGTGGACGTTTTTCAATGGCAAAAATCAATGAATATTGTAAGTGCACAAACAGTAATATCTCCACATTGCAAGGTGCAATTCTGAAATTGTTTGCTTTTTCCTGCTAATCCTGGCATGATAAAGAAGATTCAAAGAGAGTGAGATGCCAGCTCTTTTCATTCAGTCAGTAGCTTCAAACATTTCTGGTATATGAATAACATGTTTTTCAATGGCAAAAATCAATGAATATTGTAAATGCACAAACAGTAATTTCTCCGCATTGCAAGGTGCAATTCTGAAATTTTTTGCTTTTTCCTGCTAATCCTAGCATGATAAAGAAGATTCAAAGAGAGTGAGATGCCAGCTCCTTTCATTCAGTCAGTAGCTTCAAACATTTCTGGACGTTTTTCAATGGCAAAAATCAATGAATATTGTAAATGCACAGACAGTAATATCTCCACATTGCAAGGTGCAATTCTGAAATTTTTTGCTTTTTCCTGCTAATCCTGGCATGATAAAGAAGATTCAAAGAGAGTGAGATGCCAGCTCTTTTCATTCAGTCAGTAGCTTCAAACATTTCTGGTATATGAATAACATGTTTTTCAATGGCAAAAATCAATGAATATTGTAAATGCACAAACAGTAATTTCTCCGCATTGCAAGGTGCAATTCTGAAATTTTTTGCTTTTTCCTGCTAATCCTAGCATGATAAAGAAGATTCAAAGAGAGTGAGATGCCAGCTCCTTTCATTCAGTCAGTAGCTTCAAACATTTCTGGTATATGAATAACATGATGTTTTTCAATGGCAAAAATCAATGAATATTGTAAATGCACAAACAGTAATTTCTCCGCATTGCAATGTGCAATTCTGAAATTTTTTGCTTTTTCCTGCTAATCCTAGCATGATAAAGAAGATTCAAAGAGAGTGAGATGCCAGCTCCTTTCATTCAGTCAGTAGCTTCAAACATTTCTGGACGTTTTTCAATGGCAAAAATCAATGAATATTGTAAATGCACAAAAAGTAATATCTCCACATTGCAAGGTGCAATTCTGAAATTTTTTGCTTTTTCCTGCTAATCCTGGCATGATAAAGAAGATTCAAAGAGAGTGAGATGCCAGCTCTTTTCATTCAGTCAGTAGCTTCAAACATTTCTGGTATATGAATAACATGTTTTTCAATGGCAAAAATCAATGAATATTGTAAATGCACAAACAGTAATATCTCCACATTGCAAGGTGCAATTCTGAAATTTTTTGCTTTTTCCTGCTAATCCTGGCATGATAAAGAAGATTCAAAGAGAGTGAGATGCCAGCTCTTTTCATTCAGTCAGTAGCTTCAAACATTTCTGGTATATGAATAACATGTTTTTCAATGGCAAAAATCAATGAATATTGTAAATGCACAAACAGTAATATCTCCACATTGCAAGGTGCAATTCTGAAATTTTTTGCTTTTTCCTGCTAATCCTAGCATGATAAAGAAGATTCAAAGAGAGTGAGATGCCAGCTCCTTTCATTCAGTCAGTAGCTTCAAACATTTCTGGACGTTTTTCAATGGCAAAAATCAATGAATATTGTAAATGCACAAACAGTAATATCTCCACATTGCAAGGTGCAATTCTGAAATTTTTTGCTTTTTCCTGCTAATCCTGGCATGATAAAGAAGATTCAAAGAGAGTGAGATGCCAGCTCTTTCATTCAGTCAGTAGCTTCAAACATTTCTGGTATATGAATAACATGTTTTTCAATGGCAAAAATCAATGAATATTGTAAATGCACAAACAGTAATTTCTCCGCATTGCAAGGTGCAATTCTGAAATTTTTTGCTTTTTCCTGCTAATCCTAGCATGATAAAGAAGATTCAAAGAGAGTGAGATGCCAGCTCCTTTCATTCAGTCAGTAGCTTCAAACATTTCTGGACGTTTTTCAATGGCAAAAATCAATGAATATTGTAAATGCACAAACAGTAATATCTCCACATTGCAAGGTGCAATTCTGAAATTTTTTGCTTTTTCCTGCTAATCCTGGCATGATAAAGAAGATTCAAAGAGAGTGAGATGCCAGCTCTTTTCATTCAGTCAGTAGCTTCAAACATTTCTGGTATATGAATAACATGTTTTTCAATGGCAAAAATCAATGAATATTGTAAATGCACAAACAGTAATTTCTCCGCATTGCAAGGTGCAATTCTGAAATTTTTTGCTTTTTCCTGCTAATCCTAGCATGATAAAGAAGATTCAAAGAGAGTGAGATGCCAGCTCCTTTCATTCAGTCAGTAGCTTCAAACATTTCTGGACGTTTTTCAATGGCAAAAATCAATGAATATTGTAAATGCACAAACAGTAATATCTCCACATTGCAAGGTGCAATTCTGAAATTTTTTGCTTTTTCCTGCTAATCCTGGCATGATAAAGAAGATTCAAAGAGAGTGAGATGCCAGCTCTTTTCATTCAGTCAGTAGCTTCAAACATTTCTGGTATATGAATAACATGTTTTTCAATGGCAAAAATCAATGAATATTGTAAATGCACAAACAGTAATTTCTCCGCATTGCAAGGTGCAATTCTGAAATTTTTTGCTTTTTCCTGCTAATCCTAGCATGATAAAGAAGATTCAAAGAGAGTGAGATGCCAGCTCCTTTCATTCAGTCAGTAGCTTCAAACATTTCTGGACGTTTTTCAATGGCAAAAATCAATGAATATTGTAAATGCACAAACAGTAATATCTCCACATTGCAAGGTGCAATTCTGAAATTTTTTGCTTTTTCCTGCTAATCCTGGCATGATAAAGAAGATTCAAAGAGAGTGAGATGCCAGCTCTTTTCATTCAGTCAGTAGCTTCAAACATTTCTGGTATATGAATAACATGTTTTTCAATGGCAAAAATCAATGAATATTGTAAATGCACAAACAGTAATATCTCCACATTGCAAGGTGCAATTCTGAAATTTTTTGCTTTTTCCTGCTAATCCTGGCATGATAAAGAAGATTCAAAGAGAGTGAGATGCCAGCTCTTTTCATTCAGTCAGTAGCTTCAAACATTTCTGGTATATGAATAACATGTTTTTCAATGGCAAAAATCAATGAATATTGTAAATGCACAAACAGTAATATCTCCACATTGCAAGGTGCAATTCTGAAATTTTTTGCTTTTTCCTGCTAATCCTAGCATGATAAAGAAGATTCAAAGAGAGTGAGATGCCAGCTCCTTTCATTCAGTCAGTAGCTTCAAACATTTCTGGACGTTTTTCAATGGCAAAAATCAATGAATATTGTAAATGCACAAACAGTAATATCTCCACATTGCAAGGTGCAATTCTGAAATTTTTTGCTTTTTCCTGCTAATCCTGGCATGATAAAGAAGATTCAAAGAGAGTGAGATGCCAGCTCTTTTCATTCAGTCAGTAGCTTCAAACATTTCTGGTATATGAATAACATGTTTTTCAATGGCAAAAATCAATGAATATTGTAAATGCACAAACAGTAGTTTCTCCGCATTGCAAGGTGCAATTCTGAAATTTTTTGCTTTTTCCTGCTAATCCTAGCATGATAAAGAAGATTCAAAGAGAGTGAGATGCCAGCTCCTTTCATTCAGTCAGTAGCTTCAAACATTTCTGGACGTTTTTCAATGGCAAAAATCAATGAATATTGTAAATGCACAAACAGTAATATCTCCACATTGCAAGGTGCAATTCTGAAATTTTTTGCTTTTTCCTGCTAATCCTGGCATGATAAAGAAGATTCAAAGAGAGTGAGATGCCAGCTCTTTTCATTCAGTCAGTAGCTTCAAACATTTCTGGTATATGAATAACATGTTTTTCAATGGCAAAAATCAATGAATATTGTAAATGCACAAACAGTAATTTCTCCGCATTGCAAGGTGCAATTCTGAAATTTTTTGCTTTTTCCTGCTAATCCTAGCATGATAAAGAAGATTCAAAGAGAGTGAGATGCCAGCTCCTTTCATTCAGTCAGTAGCTTCAAACATTTCTGGACGTTTTTCAATGGCAAAAATCAATGAATATTGTAAATGCACAAACAGTAATATCTCCACATTGCAAGGTGCAATTCTGAAATTTTTTGCTTTTTCCTGCTAATCCTGGCATGATAAAGAAGATTCAAAGAGAGTGAGATGCCAGCTCTTTTCATTCAGTCAGTAGCTTCAAACATTTCTGGTATATGAATAACATGTTTTTCAATGGCAAAAATCAATGAATATTGTAAATGCACAAACAGTAATTTCTCCGCATTGCAAGGTGCAATTCTGAAATTTTTTGCTTTTTCCTGCTAATCCTAGCATGATAAAGAAGATTCAAAGAGAGTGAGATGCCAGCTCCTTTCATTCAGTCAGTAGCTTCAAACATTTCTGGACGTTTTTCAATGGCAAAAATCAATGAATATTGTAAATGCACAAACAGTAATATCTCCACATTGCAAGGTGCAATTCTGAAATTTTTTGCTTTTTCCTGCTAATCCTGGCATGATAAAGAAGATTCAAAGAGAGTGAGATGCCAGCTCTTTTCATTCAGTCAGTAGCTTCAAACATTTCTGGTATATGAATAACATGTTTTTCAATGGCAAAAATCAATGAATATTGTAAATGCACAAACAGTAATTTCTCCGCATTGCAAGGTGCAATTCTGAAATTTTTTGCTTTTTCCTGCTAATCCTAGCATGATAAAGAAGATTCAAAGAGAGTGAGATGCCAGCTCCTTTCATTCAGTCAGTAGCTTCAAACATTTCTGGACGTTTTTCAATGGCAAAAATCAATGAATATTGTAAATGCACAAACAGTAATATCTCCACATTGCAAGGTGCAATTCTGAAATTTTTTGCTTTTTCCTGCTAATCCTGGCATGATAAAGAAGATTCAAAGAGAGTGAGATGCCAGCTCTTTTCATTCAGTCAGTAGCTTCAAACATTTCTGGTATATGAATAACATGTTTTTCAATGGCAAAAATCAATGAATATTGTAAATGCACAAACAGTAATTTCTCCGCATTGCAAGGTGCAATTCTGAAATTTTTTGCTTTTTCCTGCAAATCCTAGCATGATAAAGAAGATTCAAAGAGAGTGAGATGCCAGCTCCTTTCATTCAGTCAGTAGCTTCAAACATTTCTGGACGTTTTTCAATGGCAAAAATCAATGAATATTGTAAATGCATGAACAGTAATATCTCCACATTGCAAGGTGCAATTCTGAAATTTTTTGCCTTTTCCTGCTAATCCTGGCATGATAAAGAAGATTCAAAGAGAGTGAGATGCCAGCTCTTTTCATTCAGTCAGTAGCTTCAAACATTTCTGGTATATGAATAACATGTTTTTCAATGGCAAAAATCAATGAATATTGTAAATGCACAAACAGTAATTTCTCCGCATTGCAAGGTGCAATTCTGAAATTTTTTGCTTTTTCCTGCTAATCCTAGCATGATAAAGAAGATTCAAAGAGAGTGAGATGCCAGCTCCTTTCATTCAGTCAGTAGCTTCAAACATTTCTGGTATATGAATAACATGATGTTTTTCAATGGCAAAAATCAATGAATATTGTAAATGCACAAACAGTAATTTCTCCGCATTGCAATGTGCAATTCTGAAATTTTTTGCTTTTTCCTGCTAATCCTAGCATGATAAAGAAGATTCAAAGAGAGTGAGATGCCAGCTCCTTTCATTCAGTCAGTAGCTTCAAACATTTCTGGACGTTTTTCAATGGCAAAAATCAATGAATATTGTAAATGCACAAACAGTAATATCTCCACATTGCAAGGTGCAATTCTGAAATTTTTTGCTTTTTCCTGCTAATCCTGGCATGATAAAGAAGATTCAAAGAGAGTGAGATGCCAGCTCTTTTCATTCAGTCAGTAGCTTCAAACATTTCTGGTATATGAATAACATGTTTTTCAATGGCAAAAATCAATGAATATTGTAAATGCACAAACAGTAATATCTCCACATTGCAAGGTGCAATTCTGAAATTTTTTGCTTTTTCCTGCTAATCCTGGCATGATAAAGAAGATTCAGAGAGTGAGATGCCAGCTCTTTTCATTCAGTCAGTAGCTTCAAACATTTCTGGTATATGAATAACGATGTTTTTCAATGGCAAAAATCAATGAATATTGTAAATGCACACACATTAATTTCTCCGCATTGCAAGGTGCAATTCTGAAATTTTTTGCTTTTTCCTGCTAATCCTAGCATGATAAAGAAGATTCAAAGAGAGTGAGATGCCAGCTCCTTTCATTCAGTCAGTCGCTTCAAACATTTCTGGACGTTTTTCAATGGCAAAAATCAATGAATATTGTAAATGCACAAACAGTAATATCTCCACATTGCAACGTGCAATTCTGAAATTTTTTGGTTTTTCCTGCTCCTCTTAGCATGATAAAGAAGATTCAAAGAGAGTGAGATGCCAGCTCTTTTCATTCAGTCAGTAGCTTCAAACATTTCTGGTATATGAATAACATGATGTTTTTCAATGGCAAAAATCAATGAATATTGTAAATGCACAAACAGTAATTTCTCCGCATTCCAAGGTGCAATTCTGAAATTTTTTGCTTTTTAATGCTCATCCTAGCATGATAAAGAAGATTCAAAGAGAGTGAGATGCCAGCTCTTTTCATTCAGTCAGTAGCTTCAAACATTTCTGGACGTTTTTCAATGGCATAAATCAATGAATATTGTAAATGCACAAACAGTAATTTCTCCGCATTGCAAGGTGCAATTCTGAAATTTTTTGCTTTTTCCTGCTAATCCTAGCATGATAAAGAAGATTCAAAGAGAGTGAGATGCCAGCTCCTTTCATTCAGTCAGTAGCTTCAAACATTTCTGGTATATGAATAACATGATGTTTTTCAATGGCAAAAATCAATGAATATTGTAAATGCACAAACAGTAATTTCTCCGCATTGCAAGGTGCAATTCTGAAATTTTTTGCTTTTTCCTGCTAATCCTAGCATGATAAAGAAGATTCAAAGAGAGTGAGATGCCAGCTCCTTTCATTCAGTCAGTAGCTTCAAACATTTCTGGACGTTTTTCAATGGCAAAAATCAATGAATATTGTAAATGCACAAACAGTAATATCTCCACATTGCAAGGTGCAATTCTGAAATTTTTTGCTTTTTCCTGCTAATCCTGGCATGATAAAGAAGATTCTAAGAGAGTGAGATGCCAGCTCTTTTCATTCAGTCAGTAGCTTCAAACATTTCTGGTATATGAATAACATGTTTTTCAATGGCAAAAATCAATGAATATTGTAAATGCACAAACAGTAATATCTCCACATTGCAAGGTGCAATTCTGAAATTTTTTGCTTTTTCCTGCTAATCCTAGCATGATAAAGAAGATTCAAAGAGAGTGAGATGCCAGCTCCTTTCATTCAGTCAGCAGCTTCAAACATTTCTGGTATATGAATAACATGATGTTTTTCAACGGCAAAAATCAATGAATATTGTAAATGCACAAACAGTAATTTCTCCGCATTGCAATGTGCAATTCTGAAATTTTTTGCTTTTTCCTGCTAATCCTGGCATGTTAAAGAAGATTCAAAGAGAGTGAGATGCCAGCTCTTTTCATTCAGTCAGTAGCTTCAAACATTTCTGGTATATGAATAACATGTTTTTCAATGGCAAAAATCAATGAATATTGTAAATGAATGCACAAACAGTAATATCTCCACATTGCAAGGTGCAATTCTGAAATTTTTTGCTTTTTCCTGCTAATCCTAGCATGATAAAGAAGATTCAAAGAGAGTGAGATGCCAGCTCCTTTCATTCAGTCAGTAGCTTCAAACATTTCTGGTATATGAATAACATGATGTTTTTCAATGGCAAAAATCAATGAATATTGTAAATGCACAAACAGTAATTTCTCCGCATTGCAATGTGCAATTCTGAAATTTTTTGCTTTTTCCTGCTAATCCTAGCATGATAAAGAAGATTCAAAGAGAGTGAGATGCCAGCTCCTTTCATTCAGTCAGTAGCTTCAAACATTTCTGGACGTTTTTCAATGGCAAAAATCAATGAATATTGTAAATGCACAAACAGTAATATCTCCACATTGCAAGGTGCAATTCTGAAATTTTTTGCTTTTTCCTGCTAATCCTGGAATGATAAAGAAGATTCAAAGAGAGTGAGATGCCAGCTCTTTTCATTCAGTCAGTAGCTTCAAACATTTCTGGTATATGAATAACGATGTTTTTCAATGGCAAAAATCAATGAATATTGTAAATGCACACACAGTAATTTCTCCGCATTGCAAGGTGCAATTCTGAAATTTTTTGCTTTTTCCTGCTAATCCTAGCATGATAAAGAAGATTCAAAGAGAGTGAGATGCCAGCTCCTTTCATTCAGTCAGTAGCTTCAAACATTTCTGGACGTTTTTCAATGGCAAAAATCAATGAATATTGTAATTGCACAAACAGTAATATCTCCACATTGCAAGGTGCAATTCTGAAATTTTTTGCTTTTTCCTGCTAATCCTGGCATGATAAAGAAGATTCAAAGAGAGTGAGATGCCAGCTCTTTTCATTCAGTCAGTAGCTTCAAACATTTCTGGTATATGAATAACATGTTTTTCAATGGCAAAAATCAATGAATATTGTAAATGCACAAACAGTAATTTCTCCGCATTGCAAGGTGCAATTCTGAAATTTTTTGCTTTTTCCTGCTAATCCTAGCATGATAAAGAAGATTCAAAGAGAGTGAGATGCCAGCTCCTTTCATTCAGTCAGTAGCTTCAAACATTTCTGGACGTTTTTCAATGGCAAAAATCAATGAATATTGTAAATGCACAAACAGTAATATCTCCACATTGCAAGGTGCAATTCTGAAATTTTTTGCTTTTTCCTGCTAATCCTGGCATGATAAAGAAGATTCAAAGAGAGTGAGATGCCAGCTCTTTTCATTCAGTCAGTAGCTTCAAACATTTCTGGTATATGAATAACATGTTTTTCAATGGCAAAAATCAATGAATATTGTAAATGCACAAACAGTAATTTCTCCGCATTGCAAGGTGCAATTCTGAAATTTTTTGCTTTTTCCTGCTAATCCTAGCATGATAAAGAAGATTCAAAGAGAGTGAGATGCCAGCTCCTTTCATTCAGTCAGTAGCTTCAAACATTTCTGGTATATGAATAACATGATGTTTTTCAATGGCAAAAATCAATGAATATTGTAAATGCACAAACAGTAATTTCTCCGCATTGCAATGTACAATTCTGAAATTTTTTGCTTTTTCCTGCTAATCCTAGCATGATAAAGAAGATTCAAAGAGAGTGAGATGCCAGCTCCTTTCATTCAGTCAGTAGCTTCAAACATTTCTGGACGTTTTTCAATGGCAAAAATCAATGAATATTGTAAATGCACAAACAGTAATATCTCCACATTGCAAGGTGCAATTCTGAAATTTTTTGCTTTTTCCTGCTAATCCTGGCATGATAAAGAAGATTCAAAGAGAGTGAGATGCCAGCTCTTTTCATTCAGTCAGTAGCTTCAAACATTTCTGGTATATGAATAACATGTTTTTCAATGGCAAAAACCAATGAATATTGTAAATGCACAAACAGTAATATCTCCACATTGCAAGGTGCAATTCTGAATTTTTTTGCTTTTTCCTGCTAATCCTGGCATGATAAAGAAGATTCAAAGAGAGTGAGATGCCAGCTCTTTTCATTCAGTCAGTAGCTTCAAACATTTCTGGTATATGAATAACGATGTTTTTCAATGGCAAAAATCAATGAATATTGTAAATGCACACACAGTAATTTCTCCGCATTGCAAGGTGCAATTCTGAAATTTTTTGCTTTTTCCTGCTAATCCTAGCATGATAAAGAAGATTCAAAGAGAGTGAGATGCCAGCTCCTTTCATTCAGTCAGTAGCTTCAAACATTTCTGGACGTTTTTCAATGGCAAAAATCAATGAATATTGTAAATGCACAAACAGTAATATCTCCACATTGCAACGTGCAATTCTGAAATTTTTTGCTTTTTCCTGCTCCTCTTAGCATGATAAAGAAGATTCAAAGAGAGTGAGATGCCAGCTCTTTTCATTCAGTCAGTAGCTTCAAACATTTCTGGTATATGAATAACATGATGTTTTTCAATGGCAAAAATCAATGAATATTGTAAATGCACAAACAGTAATTTCTCCGCATTGCAAGGTGCAATTCTGAAATTTTTTGCTTTTCCTGCTAATCCTAGCATGATAAAGAAGATTCAAAGAGAGTGAGATGCCAGCTCCTTTCATTCAGTCAGTAGCTTCAAACATTTCTGGACGTTTTTCAATGGCAAAAATCAATGAATATTGTAAATGCACAAACAGTAATATCTCCATATTGCAACGTGCAATTCTGAAATTTTTTGCTTTTTCCTGCTCCTCTTAGCATGATAAAGAAGATTCAAAGAGAGTGAGATGCCAGCTCTTTTCATTCAGTCAGTAGCTTCAAACATTTCTGGTATATGAATAACATGATGTTTTTCAATGGCAAAAATCAATGAATATTGTAAATGCACAAACAGTAATTTCTCCGCATTGCAAGGTGCAATTCTGAAATTTTTTGCTTTTTCCTGCTAATCCTAGCATGATAAAGAAGATTCAAAGAGAGTGAGATGCCAGCTCCTTTCATTCAGTCAGTAGCTTCAAACATTTCTGGACGTTTTTCAATGGCAAAAATCAATGAATATTGTAAATGCACAAACAGTAATATCTCCACATTGCAACGTGCAATTCTGAAATTTTTTGCTTTTTCCTGCTCCTCTTAGCATGATAAAGAAGATTCAAAGAGAGTGAGATGCCAGCTCTTTTCATTCAGTCAGTAGCTTCAAACATTTCTGGACGTTTTTCAATGGCAAAAATCAATGAATATTGTAAATGCACAAACAGTAATTTCTCCGCATTGCAAGGTGCAATTCTGAAATTTTTTGCTTTTTCCTGCTAATCCTAGCATGGTAAAGAAGATTCAAAGAGAGTGAGATGCCAGCTCCTTTCATTCAGTCAGTAGCTTCAAACATTTCTGGACGTTTTTCAATGGCAAAAATCAATGAATATTGTAAATGCACAAACAGTAATTTCTCCGCATTACAAGGTGCAATTCTGAAATTTTTTGCTTTTTCCTGCTAATCCTGGCATGATAAAGAAGATTCAAAGAGAGTGAGATGCCAGCTCCTTTCATTCAGTCAGTAGCTTCAAACATTTCTGGACGTTTTTCAATGGCAAAAATCAATGAATATTGTAAATGCACAAACATTAATATCTCCACATTGCAACGTGCAATTCTGAAATTTTTTGCTTTTTCCTGCTAATCCTGGCATGATAAAGAAGATTCAAAGAGAGTGAGATGCCAGCTCTTTTCATTCAGTCAGTAGCTTCAAACATTTCTGGTATATGAATAACATGTTTTTCATTGGCAAAAATCAATGAATATTGTAAATGCACAAACAGTAATTTCTCCGCATTGCAAGGTGCAATTCTGAAATTTTTTGCTTTTTCCTGCTAATCCTAGCATGATAAAGAAGATTCAAAGAGAGTGAGATGCCAGCTCCTTTCATTCAGTCAGTACCTTCAAACATTTCTGGTATATGAATAACATGATGTTTTTCAATGGCAAAAATCAATGAATATTGTAAATGCACAAACAGTAATTTCTCCGCATTGCAATGTGCAATTCTGAAATTTTTTGCTTTTTCCTGCTAATCCTAGCATGATAAAGAAGATTCAAAGAGAGTGAGATGCCAGCTCCTTTCATTCAGTCAGTAGCTTCAAACATTTCTGGACGTTTTTCAATGGCAAAAATCAATGAATATTGTAAATGCACAAACAGTAATATCTCCACATTGCAAGGTGCAATTCTGAAATTTTTTGCTTTTTCCTGCTAAACCTGGCACGATAAAGAAGATTCAAAGAGAGTGAGATGCCAGCTCTTTTCATTCAGTCAGTAGCTTCAAACATTTCTGGTATATGAATAACATGTTTTTCAATGGCAAAAATCAATGAATATTGTAAATGCACAAACAGTAATATCTCCACATTGCAAGGTGCAATTCTGAAATGTTTTGCTTTTTCCTGCTAATCCTGGCATGATAAAGAAGATTCAAAGAGAGTGAGATGCCAGCTCTTTTCATTCAGTCAGTAGCTTCAAACATTTCTGGTATATGAATAACGATGTTTTTCAATGGCAAAAATCAATGAATATTGTAAATGCACACACAGTAATTTCTCCGCATTGCAAGGTGCAATTCTGAAATTTTTTGCTTTTTCCTGCTAATCCTAGCATGATAAAGAAGATTCAAAGAGAGTGAGATGCCAGCTCCTTTCATTCAGTCAGTAGCTTCAAACATTTCTGGACGTTTTTCAATGGCAAAAATCAATGAATATTGTAAATGCACAAACAGTAATATCTCCACATTGCAAGGTGCAATTCTGAAATTTTTTGCTTTTTCCTGCTAATCCTGGCATGATAAAGAAGATTCAAAGAGAGTGAGATGCCAGCTCTTTTCATTCAGTCAGTAGCTTCAAACATTTCTGGTATATGAATAACATGTTTTTCAATGGCAAAAATCAATGAATATTGTAAATGCACAAACAGTAATTTCTCCGCATTGCAAGGTGCAATTCTGAAATTTTTTGCTTTTTCCTGCTAATCCTAGCATGATAAAGAAGATTCAAAGAGAGTGAGATGCCAGCTCCTTTCATTCAGTCAGTAGCTTCAAACATTTCTGGACGTTTTTCAATGGCAAAAATCAATGAATATTGTAAATGCACAAACAGTAATATCTCCACATTGCAAGGTGCAATTCTGAAATTTTTTGCTTTTTCCTGCTAATCCTGGCATGATAAAGAAGATTCAAAGAGAGTGAGATGCCAGCTCTTTTCATTCAGTCAGTAGCTTCAAACATTTCTGGTATATGAATAACATGTTTTTCAATGGCAAAAATCAATGAATATTGTAAATGCACAAACAGTAATTTCTCCGCATTGCAAGGTGCAATTCTGAAATTTTTTGCTTTTTCCTGCTAATCCTAGCATGATAAAGAAGATTCAAAGAGAGTGAGATGCCAGCTCCTTTCATTCAGTCAGTAGCTTCCAACATTTCTGGTATATGAATAACATGATGTTTTTCAATGGCAAAAATCAATGAATATTGTAAATGCACAAACAGTAATTTCTCCGCATTGCAATGTGCAATTCTGAAATTTTTTGCTTTTTCCTGCTAATCCTAGCATGATAAAGAAGATTCAAAGAGAGTGAGATGCCAGCTCCTTTCATTCAGTCAGTAGCTTCAAACATTTCTGGACGTTTTTCAATGGCAAAAATCAATGAATATTGTAAATGCACAAACAGTAATATCTCCACATTGCAAGGTGCAATTCTGAAATTTTTTGCTTTTTCCTGCTAATCCTGGCATGATAAAGAAGATTCAAAGAGAGTGAGATGCCAGCTCTTTTCATTCAGTCAGTAGGTTCAAACATTTCTGGTATATGAATAACATGTTTTTCAATGGCAAAAATCAATGAATATTGTAAATGCACAAACAGTAATATCTCCACATTGCAAGGTGCAATTCTGAAATTTTTTGCTTTTTCCTGCTAATCCTGGCATGATAAAGAAGATTCAAAGAGAGTGAGATGCCAGCTCTTTTCATTCAGTCAGTAGCTTCAAACATTTCTGGTATATGAATAACGATGTTTTTCAATGGCAAAAATCAATGAATATTGTAAATGCACACACAGTAATTTCTCCGCATTGCAAGGTGCAATTCTGAAATTTTTTGCTTTTTCCTGCTAATCCTAGCATGATAAAGAAGATTCAAAGAGAGTGAGATGCCAGCTCCTTTCATTCAGTCAGTAGCTTCAAACATTTCTGGACGTTTTTCAATGGCAAAAATCAATGAATATTGTAAATGCACAAACAGTAATATCTCCACATTGCAAGGTGCAATTCTGAAATTTTTTGCTTTTTCCTGCTAATCCTGGCATGATAAAGAAGATTCAAAGAGAGTGAGATGCCAGCTCTTTTCATTCAGTCAGTAGCTTCAAAGATTTCTGGTATATGAATAACATGTTTTTCAATGGCAAAAATCAATGAATATTGTAAATGCACAAACAGTAATTTCTCCGCATTGCAAGGTGCAATTCTGAAATTTTTTGCTTTTTCCTGCTAATCCTAGCATGATAAAGAAGATTCAAAGAGAGTGAGATGCCAGCTCCTTTCATTCAGTCAGTAGCTTCAAACATTTCTGGACGTTTTTCAATGGCAAAAATCAATGAATATTGTAAATGCACAAACAGTAATATCTCCACATTGCAAGGTGCAATTCTGAAATTTTTTGCTTTTTCCTGCTAATCCTGGCATGATAAAGAAGATTCAAAGAGAGTGAGATGCCAGCTCTTTTCATTCAGTCAGTAGCTTCAAACATTTCTGGTATATGAATAACATGTTTTTCAATGGCAAAAATCAATGAATATTGTAAATGCACAAACAGTAATTTCTCCGCATTGCAAGGTGCAATTCTGAAATTTTTTGCTTTTTCCTGCTAATCCTAGCATGATAAAGAAGATTCAAAGAGAGTGAGATGCCAGCTCCTTTCATTCAGTCAGTAGCTTCAAACATTTCTGGTATATGAATAACATGATGTTTTTCAATGGCAAAAATCAATGAATATTGTAAATGCACAAACAGTAATTTCTCCGCATTGCAATGTACAATTCTGAAATTTTTTGCTTTTTCCTGCTAATCCTAGCATGATAAAGAAGATTCAAAGAGAGTGAGATGCCAGCTCCTTTCATTCAGTCAGTAGCTTCAAACATTTCTGGACGTTTTTCAATGGCAAAAATCAATGAATATTGTAAATGCACAAACAGTAATATCTCCACATTGCAAGGTGCAATTCTGAAATTTTTTGCTTTTTCCTGCTAATCCTGGCATGATAAAGAAGATTCAAAGAGAGTGAGATGCCAGCTCTTTTCATTCAGTCAGTAGCTTCAAACATTTCTGGTATATGAATAACATGTTTTTCAATGGCAAAAATCAATGAATATTGTAAATGCACAAACAGTAATATCTCCACATTGCAAGGTGCAATTCTGAAATTTTTTGCTTTTTCCTGCTAATCCTGGCATGATAAAGAAGATTCAAAGAGAGTGAGATGCCAGCTCTTTTCATTCAGTCAGTAGCTTCAAACATTTCTGGTATATGAATAACGATGTTTTTCAATGGCAAAAATCAATGAATATTGTAAATGCACAAACAGTAATATCTCCACATTGCAAGGTGCAATTCTGAAATTTTTTGCTTTTTCCTGCTAATCCTAGCATGATAAAGAAGATTCAAAGAGAGTGAGATGCCAGCTCCTTTCATTCAGTCAGTAGCTTCAAACATTTCTGGACGTTTTTCAATGGCAAAAATCAATGAATATTGTAAATGCACAAACAGTAATATCTCCACATTGCAACGTGCAATTCTGAAATTTTTTGCTTTTTCCTGCTCCTCTTAGCATGATAAAGAAGATTCAAAGAGAGTGAGATGCCAGCTCTTTTCATTCAGTCAGTAGCTTCAAACATTTCTGGTATATGAATAACATGATGTTTTTCAATGGCAAAAATCAATGAATATTGTAAATGCACAAACAGTAATTTCTCCGCATTGCAAGGTGCAATTCTGAAATTTTTTGCTTTTTCCTGCTAATCCTAGCATGATAAAGAAGATTCAAAGAGAGTGAGATGCCAGCTCCTTTCATTCAGTCAGTAGCTTCAAACATTTCTGGACGTTTTTCAATGGCAAAAATCAATGAATATTGTAAATGCACAAACAGTAATATCTCCATATTGCAACGTGCAATTCTGAAATTTTTTGCTTTTTCCTGCTCCTCTTAGCATGATAAAGAAGATTCAAAGAGAGTGAGATGCCAGCTCTTTTCATTCAGTCAGTAGCTTCAAACATTTCTGGTATATGAATAACATGATGTTTTTCAATGGCAAAAATCAATGAATATTGTAAATGCACAAACAGTAATTTCTCCGCATTGCAAGGTGCAATTCTGAAATTTTTTGCTTTTTCCTGCTAATCCTAGCATGATAAAGAAGATTCAAAGAGAGTGAGATGCCAGCTCCTTTCATTCAGTCAGTAGCTTCAAACATTTCTGGACGTTTTTCAATGGCAAAAATCAATGAATATTGTAAATGCACAAACAGTAATATCTCCACATTGCAACGTGCAATTCTGAAATTTTTTGCTTTTTCCTGCTCCTCTTAGCATGATAAAGAAGATTCAAAGAGAGTGAGATGCCAGCTCTTTTCATTCAGTCAGTAGCTTCAAACATTTCTGGACGTTTTTCAATGGCAAAAATCAATGAATATTGTAAATGCACAAACAGTAATTTCTCCGCATTGCAAGATGCAATTCTGAAATTTTTTGCTTTTTCCTGCTAATCCTAGCATGGTAAAGAAGATTCAAAGAGAGTGAGATGCCAGCTCCTTTCATTCAGTCAGTAGCTTCAAACATTTCTGGACGTTTTTCAATGGCAAAAATCAATGAATATTGTAAATGCACAAACAGTAATTTCTCCGCATTACAAGGTGCAATTCTGAAATTTTTTGCTTTTTCCTGCTAATCCTGGCATGATAAAGAAGATTCAAAGAGAGTGAGATGCCAGCTCCTTTCATTCAGTCAGTAGCTTCAAACATTTCTGGACGTTTTTCAATGGCAAAAATCAATGAATATTGTAAATGCACAAACATTAATATCTCCACATTGCAACGTGCAATTCTGAAATTTTTTGCTTTTTCCTGCTAATCCTGGCATGATAAAGAAGATTCAAAGAGAGTGAGATGCCAGCTCTTTTCATTCAGTCAGTAGCTTCAAACATTTCTGGTATATGAATAACATGTTTTTCAATGGCAAAAATCAATGAATATTGTAAATGCACAAACAGTAATTTCTCCGCATTGCAAGGTGCAATTCTGAAATTTTTTGCTTTTTCCTGCTAATCCTAGCATGATAAAGAAGATTCAAAGAGAGTGAGATGCCAGCTCCTTTCATTCAGTCAGTACCTTCAAACATTTCTGGTATATGAATAACATGATGTTTTTCAATGGCAAAAATCAATGAATATTGTAAATGCACAAACAGTAATTTCTCCGCATTGCAATGTGCAATTCTGAAATTTTTTGCTTTTTCCTGCTAATCCTAGCATGATAAAGAAGATTCAAAGAGAGTGAGATGCCAGCTCCTTTCATTCAGTCAGTAGCTTCAAACATTTCTGGACGTTTTTCAATGGCAAAAATCAATGAATATTGTAAATGCACAAACAGTAATATCTCCACATTGCAAGGTGCAATTCTGAAATTTTTTGCTTTTTCCTGCTAATCCTGGCATGATAAAGAAGATTCAAAGAGAGTGAGATGCCAGCTCTTTTCATTCAGTCAGTAGCTTCAAACATTTCTGGTATATGAATAACATGTTTTTCAATGGCAAAAATCAATGAATATTGTAAATGCACAAACAGTAATTTCTCCGCATTGCAAGGTGCAATTCTGAAATTTTTTGCTTTTTCCTGCTAATCCTAGCATGATAAAGAAGATTCAAAGAGAGTGAGATGCCAGCTCCTTTCATTCAGTCAGTAGCTTCAAACATTTCTGGACGTTTTTCAATGGCAAAAATCAATGAATATTGTAAATGCACAAACAGTAATATCTCCACATTGCAAGGTGCAATTCTGAAATTTTTTGCTTTTTCCTGCTAATCCTGGCATGATAAAGAAGATTCAAAGAGAGTGAGATGCCAGCTCTTTTCATTCAGTCAGTAGCTTCAAACATTTCTGGTATATGAATAACATGTTTTTCAATGGCAAAAATCAATGAATATTGTAAATGCACAAACAGTAATTTCTCCGCATTGCAAGGTGCAATTCTGAAATTTTTTGCTTTTTCCTGCTAATCCTAGCATGATAAAGAAGATTCAAAGAGAGTGAGATGCCAGCTCCTTTCATTCAGTCAGTAGCTTCCAACATTTCTGGTATATGAATAACATGATGTTTTTCAATGGCAAAAATCAATGAATATTGTAAATGCACAAACAGTAATTTCTCCGCATTGCAATGTGCAATTCTGAAATTTTTTGCTTTTTCCTGCTAATCCTAGCATGATAAAGAAGATTCAAAGAGAGTGAGATGCCAGCTCCTTTCATTCAGTCAGTAGCTTCAAACATTTCTGGACGTTTTTCAATGGCAAAAATCAATGAATATTGTAAATGCACAAACAGTAATATCTCCACATTGCAAGGTGCAATTCTGAAATTTTTTGCTTTTTCCTGCTAATCCTGGCATGATAAAGAAGATTCAAAGAGAGTGAGATGCCAGCTCTTTTCATTCAGTCAGTAGCTTCAAACATTTCTGGTATATGAATAACATGTTTTTCAATGGCAAAAATCAATGAATATTGTAAATGCACAAACAGTAATATCTCCACATTGCAAGGTGCAATTCTGAAATTTTTTGCTTTTTCCTGCTAATCCTGGCATGATAAAGAAGATTCAAAGAGAGTGAGATGCCAGCTCTTTTCATTCAGTCAGTAGCTTCAAACATTTCTGGTATATGAATAACGATGTTTTTCAATGGCAAAAATCAATGAATATTGTAAATGCACACACAGTAATTTCTCCGCATTGCAAGGTGCAATTCTGAAATTTTTTGCTTTTTCCTGCTAATCCTAGCATGATAAAGAAGATTCAAAGAGAGTGAGATGCCAGCTCCTTTCATTCAGTCAGTAGCTTCAAACATTTCTGGACGTTTTTCAATGGCAAAAATCAATGAATATTGTAAATGCACAAACAGTAATATCTCCACATTGCAAGGTGCAATTCTGAAATTTTTTGCTTTTTCCTGCTAATCCTGGCATGATAAAGAAGATTCAAAGAGAGTGAGATGCCAGCTCTTTTCATTCAGTCAGTAGCTTCAAAGATTTCTGGTATATGAATAACATGTTTTTCAATGGCAAAAATCAATGAATATTGTAAATGCACAAACAGTAATTTCTCCGCATTGCAAGGTGCAATTCTGAAATTTTTTGCTTTTTCCTGCTAATCCTAGCATGATAAAGAAGATTCAAAGAGAGTGAGATGCCAGCTCCTTTCATTCAGTCAGTAGCTTCAAACATTTCTGGACGTTTTTCAATGGCAAAAATCAATGAATATTGTAAATGCACAAACAGTAATATCTCCACATTGCAAGGTGCAATTCTGAAATTTTTTGCTTTTTCCTGCTAATCCTGGCATGATAAAGAAGATTCAAAGAGAGTGAGATGCCAGCTCTTTTCATTCAGTCAGTAGCTTCAAACATTTCTGGTATATGAATAACATGTTTTTCAATGGCAAAAATCAATGAATATTGTAAATGCACAAACAGTAATTTCTCCGCATTGCAAGGTGCAATTCTGAAATTTTTTGCTTTTTCCTGCTAATCCTAGCATGATAAAGAAGATTCAAAGAGAGTGAGATGCCAGCTCCTTTCATTCAGTCAGTAGCTTCAAACATTTCTGGTATATGAATAACATGATGTTTTTCAATGGCAAAAATCAATGAATATTGTAAATGCACAAACAGTAATTTCTCCGCATTGCAATGTACAATTCTGAAATTTTTTGCTTTTTCCTGCTAATCCTAGCATGATAAAGAAGATTCAAAGAGAGTGAGATGCCAGCTCCTTTCATTCAGTCAGTAGCTTCAAACATTTCTGGACGTTTTTCAATGGCAAAAATCAATGAATATTGTAAATGCACAAACAGTAATATCTCCACATTGCAAGGTGCAATTCTGAAATTTTTTGCTTTTTCCTGCTAATCCTGGCATGATAAAGAAGATTCAAAGAGAGTGAGATGCCAGCTCTTTTCATTCAGTCAGTAGCTTCAAACATTTCTGGTATATGAATAACATGTTTTTCAATGGCAAAAATCAATGAATATTGTAAATGCACAAACAGTAATATCTCCACATTGCAAGGTGCAATTCTGAAATTTTTTGCTTTTTCCTGCTAATCCTGGCATGATAAAGAAGATTCAAAGAGAGTGAGATGCCAGCTCTTTTCATTCAGTCAGTAGCTTCAAACATTTCTGGTATATGAATAACGATGTTTTTCAATGGCAAAAATCAATGAATATTGTAAATGCACAAACAGTAATATCTCCACATTGCAAGGTGCAATTCTGAAATTTTTTGCTTTTTCCTGCTAATCCTAGCATGATAAAGAAGATTCAAAGAGAGTGAGATGCCAGCTCCTTTCATTCAGTCAGTAGCTTCAAACATTTCTGGACGTTTTTCAATGGCAAAAATCAATGAATATTGTAAATGCACAAACAGTAATATCTCCACATTGCAACGTGCAATTCTGAAATTTTTTGCTTTTTCCTGCTCCTCTTAGCATGATAAAGAAGATTCAAAGAGAGTGAGATGCCAGCTCTTTTCATTCAGTCAGTAGCTTCAAACATTTCTGGTATATGAATAACATGATGTTTTTCAATGGCAAAAATCAATGAATATTGTAAATGCACAAACAGTAATTTCTCCGCATTGCAAGGTGCAATTCTGAAATTTTTTGCTTTTTCCTGCTAATCCTAGCATGATAAAGAAGATTCAAAGAGAGTGAGATGCCAGCTCCTTTCATTCAGTCAGTAGCTTCAAACATTTCTGGACGTTTTTCAATGGCAAAAATCAATGAATATTGTAAATGCACAAACAGTAATATCTCCATATTGCAACGTGCAATTCTGAAATTTTTTGCTTTTTCCTGCTCCTCTTAGCATGATAAAGAAGATTCAAAGAGAGTGAGATGCCAGCTCTTTTCATTCAGTCAGTAGCTTCAAACATTTCTGGTATATGAATAACATGATGTTTTTCAATGGCAAAAATCAATGAATATTGTAAATGCACAAACAGTAATTTCTCCGCATTGCAAGGTGCAATTCTGAAATTTTTTGCTTTTTCCTGCTAATCCTAGCATGATAAAGAAGATTCAAAGAGAGTGAGATGCCAGCTCCTTTCATTCAGTCAGTAGCTTCAAACATTTCTGGACGTTTTTCAATGGCAAAAATCAATGAATATTGTAAATGCACAAACAGTAATATCTCCACATTGCAACGTGCAATTCTGAAATTTTTTGCTTTTTCCTGCTCCTCTTAGCATGATAAAGAAGATTCAAAGAGAGTGAGATGCCAGCTCTTTTCATTCAGTCAGTAGCTTCAAACATTTCTGGACGTTTTTCAATGGCAAAAATCAATGAATATTGTAAATGCACAAACAGTAATTTCTCCGCATTGCAAGGTGCAATTCTGAAATTTTTTGCTTTTTCCTGCTAATCCTAGCATGGTAAAGAAGATTCAAAGAGAGTGAGATGCCAGCTCCTTTCATTCAGTCAGTAGCTTCAAACATTTCTGGACGTTTTTCAATGGCAAAAATCAATGAATATTGTAAATGCACAAACAGTAATTTCTCCGCATTACAAGGTGCAATTCTGAAATTTTTTGCTTTTTCCTGCTAATCCTGGCATGATAAAGAAGATTCAAAGAGAGTGAGATGCCAGCTCCTTTCATTCAGTCAGTAGCTTCAAACATTTCTGGACGTTTTTCAATGGCAAAAATCAATGAATATTGTAAATGCACAAACATTAATATCTTCACATTGCAACGTGCAATTCTGAAATTTTTTGCTTTTTCCTGCTAATCCTGGCATGATAAAGAAGATTCAAAGAGAGTGAGATGCCAGCTCTTTTCATTCAGTCAGTAGCTTCAAACATTTCTGGTATATGAATAACATGTTTTTCAATGGCAAAAATCAATGAATATTGTAAATGCACAAACAGTAATTTCTCCGCATTGCAAGGTGCAATTCTGAAATTTTTTGCTTTTTCCTGCTAATCCTAGCATGATAAAGAAGATTCAAAGAGAGTGAGATGCCAGCTCCTTTCATTCAGTCAGTACCTTCAAACATTTCTGGTATATGAATAACATGATGTTTTTCAATGGCAAAAATCAATGAATATTGTAAATGCACAAACAGTAATTTCTCCGCATTGCAATGTGCAATTCTGAAATTTTTTGCTTTTTCCTGCTAATCCTAGCATGATAAAGAAGATTCAAAGAGAGTGAGATGCCAGCTCCTTTCATTCAGTCAGTAGCTTCAAACATTTCTGGACGTTTTTCAATGGCAAAAATCAATGAATATTGTAAATGCACAAACAGTAATATCTCCACATTGCAAGGTGCAATTCTGAAATTTTTTGCTTTTTCCTGCTAAACCTGGCACGATAAAGAAGATTCAAAGAGAGTGAGATGCCAGCTCTTTTCATTCAGTCAGTAGCTTCAAACATTTCTGGTATATGAATAACATGTTTTTCAATGGCAAAAATCAATGAATATTGTAAATGCACAAACAGTAATATCTCCACATTGCAAGGTGCAATTCTGAAATGTTTTGCTTTTTCCTGCTAATCCTGGCATGATAAAGAAGATTCAAAGAGAGTGAGATGCCAGCTCTTTTCATTCAGTCAGTAGCTTCAAACATTTCTGGTATATGAATAACGATGTTTTTCAATGGCAAAAATCAATGAATATTGTAAATGCACACACAGTAATTTCTCCGCATTGCAAGGTGCAATTCTGAAATTTTTTGCTTTTTCCTGCTAATCCTAGCATGATAAAGAAGATTCAAAGAGAGTGAGATGCCAGCTCTTTTCATTCAGTCAGTAGCTTCAAACATTTCTGGACGTTTTTCAATGGCAAAAATCAATGAATATTGTAAATGCACAAACAGTAATTTCTCCGCATTGCAAGGTGCAATTCTGAAATTTTTTGCTTTTTCCTGCTAATCCTAGCATGGTAAAGAAGATTCAAAGAGAGTGAGATGCCAGCTCCTTTCATTCAGTCAGTAGCTTCAAACATTTCTGGACGTTTTTCAATGGCAAAAATCAATGAATATTGTAAATGCACAAACAGTAATTTCTCCGCATTACAAGGTGCAATTCTGAAATTTTTTGCTTTTTCCTGCTAATCCTGGCATGATAAAGAAGATTCAAAGAGAGTGAGATGCCAGCTCCTTTCATTCAGTCAGTAGCTTCAAACATTTCTGGACGTTTTTCAATGGCAAAAATCAATGAATATTGTAAATGCACAAACATTAATATCTCCACATTGCAACGTGCAATTCTGAAATTTTTTGCTTTTTCCTGCTAATCCTGGCATGATAAAGAAGATTCAAAGAGAGTGAGATGCCAGCTCTTTTCATTCAGTCAGTAGCTTCAAACATTTCTGGTATATGAATAACATGTTTTTCAATGGCAAAAATCAATGAATATTGTAAATGCACAAACAGTAATTTCTCCGCATTGCAAGGTGCAATTCTGAAATTTTTTGCTTTTTCCTGCTAATCCTAGCATGATAAAGAAGATTCAAAGAGAGTGAGATGCCAGCTCCTTTCATTCAGTCAGTACCTTCAAACATTTCTGGTATATGAATAACATGATGTTTTTCAATGGCAAAAATCAATGAATATTGTAAATGCACAAACAGTAATTTCTCCGCATTGCAATGTGCAATTCTGAAATTTTTTGCTTTTTCCTGCTAATCCTAGCATGATAAAGAAGATTCAAAGAGAGTGAGATGCCAGCTCCTTTCATTCAGTCAGTAGCTTCAAACATTTCTGGACGTTTTTCAATGGCAAAAATCAATGAATATTGTAAATGCACAAACAGTAATATCTCCACATTGCAAGGTGCAATTCTGAAATTTTTTGCTTTTTCCTGCTAAACCTGGCACGATAAAGAAGATTCAAAGAGAGTGAGATGCCAGCTCTTTTCATTCAGTCAGTAGCTTCAAACATTTCTGGTATATGAATAACATGTTTTTCAATGGCAAAAATCAATGAATATTGTAAATGCACAAACAGTAATATCTCCACATTGCAAGGTGCAATTCTGAAATGTTTTGCTTTTTCCTGCTAATCCTGGCATGATAAAGAAGATTCAAAGAGAGTGAGATGCCAGCTCTTTTCATTCAGTCAGTAGCTTCAAACATTTCTGGTATATGAATAACGATGTTTTTCAATGGCAAAAATCAATGAATATTGTAAATGCACACACAGTAATTTCTCCGCATTGCAAGGTGCAATTCTGAAATTTTTTGCTTTTTCCTGCTAATCCTAGCATGATAAAGAAGATTCAAAGAGAGTGAGATGCCAGCTCCTTTCATTCAGTCAGTAGCTTCAAACATTTCTGGACGTTTTTCAATGGCAAAAATCAATGAATATTGTAAATGCACAAACAGTAATATCTCCACATTGCAAGGTGCAATTCTGAAATTTTTTGCTTTTTCCTGCTAATCCTGGCATGATAAAGAAGATTCAAATAGAGTGAGATGCCAGCTCTTTTCATTCAGTCAGTAGCTTCAAACATTTCTGGTATATGAATAACATGTTTTTCAATGGCAAAAATCAATGAATATTGTAAATGCACAAACAGTAATTTCTCCGCATTGCAAGGTGCAATTCTGAAATTTTTTGCTTTTTCCTGCTAATCCTAGCATGATAAAGAAGATTCAAAGAGAGTGAGATGCCAGCTCCTTTCATTCAGTCAGTAGCTTCAAACATTTCTGGACGTTTTTCAATGGCAAAAATCAATGAATATTGTAAATGCACAAACAGTAATATCTCCACATTGCAAGGTGCAATTCTGAAATTTTTTGCTTTTTCCTGCTAATCCTGGCATGATAAAGAAGATTCAAAGAGAGTGAGATGCCAGCTCTTTTCATTCAGTCAGTAGGTTCAAACATTTCTGGTATATGAATAACATGTTTTTCAATGGCAAAAATCAATGAATATTGTAAATGCACAAACAGTAATATCTCCACATTGCAAGGTGCAATTCTGAAATTTTTTGCTTTTTCCTGCTAATCCTGGCATGATAAAGAAGATTCAAAGAGAGTGAGATGCCAGCTCTTTTCATTCAGTCAGTAGCTTCAAACATTTCTGGTATATGAATAACGATGTTTTTCAATGGCAAAAATCAATGAATATTGTAAATGCACACACAGTAATTTCTCCGCATTGCAAGGTGCAATTCTGAAATTTTTTGCTTTTTCCTGCTAATCCTAGCATGATAAAGAAGATTCAAAGAGAGTGAGATGCCAGCTCTTTTCATTCAGTCAGTAGCTTCAAACATTTCTGGACGTTTTTCAATGGCAAAAATCAATGAATATTGTAAATGCACAAACAGTAATATCTCCACATTGCAAGGTGCAATTCTGAAATTTTTTGCTTTCTCCTGCTAATCCTGGCATGATAAAGAAGATTCAAAGAGAGTGAGATGCCAGCTCTTTTCATTCAGTCAGTAGCTTCAAACATTTCTGGTATATGAATAACGATGTTTTTCAATGGCAAAAATCAATGAATATTGTAAATGCACACACAGTAATTTCTCCGCATTGCAAGGTGCAATTCTGAAATTTTTTGCTTTTTCCTGCTAATCCTAGCATGATAAAGAAGATTCAAAGAGAGTGAGATGCCAGCTCCTTTCATTCAGTCAGTAGCTTCAAACATTTCTGGACGTTTTTCAATGGCAAAAATCAATGAATATTGTAAATGCACAAACAGTAATATCTCCACATTGCAAGGTGCAATTCTGAAATTTTTTGCTTTTTCCTGCTAATCCTGGCATGATAAAGAAGATTCAAAGAGAGTGAGATGCCAGCTCTTTTCATTCAGTCAGTAGCTTCAAACATTTCTGGTATATGAATAACATGTTTTTCAATGGCAAAAATCAATGAATATTGTAAATGCACAAACAGTAATTTCTCCGCATTGCAAGGTGCAATTCTGAAATTTTTTGCTTTTTCCTGCTAATCCTAGCATGATAAAGAAGATTCAAAGAGAGTGAGATGCCAGCTCCTTTCATTCAGTCAGTAGCTTCAAACATTTCTGGACGTTTTTCAATGGCAAAAATCAATGAATATTGTAAATGCACAAACAGTAATATCTCCACATTGCAAGGTGCAATTCTGAAATTTTTTGCTTTTTCCTGCTAATCCTGGCATGATAAAGAAGATTCAAAGAGAGTGAGATGCCAGCTCTTTTCATTCAGTCAGTAGCTTCAAACATTTCTGGTATATGAATAACATGTTTTTCAATGGCAAAAATCAATGAATATTGTAAATGCACAAACAGTAATTTCTCCGCATTGCAATGTGCAATTCTGAAATTTTTTGCTTTTTCCTGCTAATCCTAGCATGATAAAGAAGATTCAAAGAGAGTGAGATGCCAGCTCCTTTCATTCAGTCAGTAGCTTCCAACATTTCTGGTATATGAATAACATGATGTTTTTCAATGGCAAAAATCAATGAATATTGTAAATGCACAAACAGTAATTTCTCCGCATTGCAATGTGCAATTCTGAAATTTTTTGCTTTTTCCTGCTAATCCTAGCATGATAAAGAAGATTCAAAGAGAGTGAGATGCCAGCTCCTTTCATTCAGTCAGTAGCTTCAAACATTTCTGGACGTTTTTCAATGGCAAAAATCAATGAATATTGTAAATGCACAAACAGTAATATCTCCACATTGCAAGGTGCAATTCTGAAATTTTTTGCTTTTTCCTGCTAATCCTGGCATGATAAAGAAGATTCAAAGAGAGTGAGATGCCAGCTCTTTTCATTCAGTCAGTAGGTTCAAACATTTCTGGTATATGAATAACATGTTTTTCAATGGCAAAAATCAATGAATATTGTAAATGCACAAACAGTAATATCTCCACGTTGCAAGGTGCAATTCTGAAATTTTTTGCTTTTTCCTGCTAATCCTGGCATGATAAAGAAGATTCAAAGAGAGTGAGATGCCAGCTCTTTTCATTCAGTCAGTAGCTTCAAACATTTCTGGTATATGAATAACGATGTTTTTCAATGGCAAAAATCAATGAATATTGTAAATGCACACACAGTAATTTCTCCGCATTGCAAGGTGCAATTCTGAAATTTTTTGCTTTTTCCTGCTAATCCTAGCATGATAAAGAAGATTCAAAGAGAGTGAGATGCCAGCTCCTTTCATTCAGTCAGTAGCTTCAAACATTTCTGGACGTTTTTCAATGGCAAAAATCAATGAATATTGTAAATGCACAAACAGTAATATCTCCACATTGCAAGGTGCAATTCTGAAATTTTTTGCTTTCTCCTGCTAATCCTGGCATGATAAAGAAGATTCAAAGAGAGTGAGATGCCAGCTCTTTTCATTCAGTCAGTAGCTTCAAACATTTCTGGTATATGAATAACATGTTTTTCAATGGCAAAAATCAATGAATATTGTAAATGCACAAACAGTAATTTCTCCGCATTGCAAGGTGCAATTCTGAAATTTTTTGCTTTTTCCTGCTAATCCTAGCATGGTAAAGAAGATTCAAAGAGAGTGAGATGCCAGCTCCTTTCATTCAGTCAGTAGCTTCAAACATTTCTGGACGTTTTTCAATGGCAAAAATCAATGAATATTGTAAATGCACAAACAGTAATATCTCCACATTGCAAGGTGCAATTCTGAAATTTTTTGCTTTTTCCTGCTAATCCTGGCATGATAAAGAAGATTCAAAGAGAGTGAGATGCCAGCTCTTTTCATTCAGTCAGTAGCTTCAAACATTTCTGGTATATGAATAACATGTTTTTCAATGGCAAAAATCAATGAATATTGTAAATGCACAAACAGTAATTTCTCCGCATTGCAAGGTGCAATTCTGAAATTTTTTGCTTTTTCCTGCTAATCCTAGCATGATAAAGAAGATTCAAAGAGAGTGAGATGCCAGCTCCTTTCATTCAGTCTGTAGCTTCAAACATTTCTGGATGTTTTTCAATGGCAAAAATCAATGAATATTGTAAATGCACAAACAGTAATATCTCCACATTGCAAGGTGCAATTCTGAAATTTTTTGCTTTTTCCTGCTAATCCTGGCATGATAAAGAAGATTCAAAGAGAGTGAGATGCCAGCTCTTTTCATTCAGTCAGTAGCTTCAAACATTTCTGGTATATGAATAACATGTTTTTCAATGGCAAAAATCAATGAATATTGTAAATGCACAAACAGTAATATCTCCACATTGCAAGGTGCAATTCTGAAATTTTTTGCTTTTTCCTGCTAATCCTAGCATGATAAAGAAGATTCAAAGAGAGTGAGATGCCAGCTCTTTTCGTTCAGTCAGTAGCTTCAAACATTTCTGGTATATGAATAACGATGTTTTTCAATGGCAAAAATCAATGAATATTGTAAATGCACACACAGTAATTTCTCCGCATTGCAAGGTGCAATTCTGAAATTTTTTGCTTTTTCCTGCTAATCCTAGCATGATAAAGAAGATTCAAAGAGAGTGAGATGCCAGCTCCTTTCATTCAGTCAGTAGCTTCAAACATTTCTGGACGTTTTTCAATGGCAAAAATCAATGAATATTGTAAATGCACAAACAGTAATATCTCCACATTGCAAGGTGCAATTCTGAAATTTTTTGCTTTTTCCTGCTAATCCTGGCATGATAAAGAAGATTCAAAGAGAGTGAGATGCCAGCTCTTTTCATTCAGTCAGTAGCTTCAAACATTTCTGGTATATGAATAACATGTTTTTCAATGGCAAAAATCAATGAATATTGTAAATGCACAAACAGTAATTTCTCCGCATTGCAAGGTGCAATTCTGAAATTTTTTGCTTTTTCCTGCTAATCCTAGCATGATAAAGAAGATTCAAAGAGAGTGAGATGCCAGCTCCTTTCATTCAGTCAGTAGCTTCAAACATTTCTGGACGTTTTTCAATGGCAAAAATCAATGAATATTGTAAGTGCACAAACAGTAATATCTCCACATTGCAAGGTGCAATTCTGAAATTGTTTGCTTTTTCCTGCTAGTCCTGGCATGATAAAGAAGATTCAAAGATAGTGAGATGCCAGCTCTTTTCATTCAGTCAGTAGCTTCAAACATTTCTGGTATATGAATAACGATGTTTTTCAATGGCAAAAATCAATGAATATTGTAAATGCACACACAGTAATTTCTCCGCATTGCAAGGTGCAATTCTGAAATTTTTTGCTTTTTCCTGCTAATCCTAGCATGATAAAGGAGATTCAAAGAGAGTGAGATGCCAGCTCCTTTCATTCAGTCAGTAGCTTCAAACATTTCTGGACGTTTTTCAATGGCAAAAATCAATGAATATTGTAAATGCACAAACAGTAATATCTCCACATTGCAAGGTGCAATTCTGAAATTTTTTGCTTTTTCCTGCTAATCCTGGCATGATAAAGAAGATTCAAAGAGAGTGAGATGCCAGCTCTTTTCATTCAGTCAGTAGCTTCAAACATTTCTGGTATATGAATAACATGTTTTTCAATGGCAAAAATCAATGAATATTGTAAATGCACAAACAGTAATTTCTCCGCATTGCAAGGTGCAATTCTGAAATTTTTTGCTTTTTCCTGTTAATCCTAGCATGGTAAAGAAGATTCAAAGAGAGTGAGATGCCAGCTCCTTTCATTCAGTCAGTAGCTTCAAACATTTCTGGACGTTTTTCAATGGCAAAAATCAATGAATATTGTAAATGCACAAACAGTAATATCTCCACATTGCAAGGTGCAATTCTGAAATTTTTTGCTTTTTCCTGCTAATCCTGGCATGATAAAGAAGATTCAAAGAGAGTGAGATGCCAGCTCTTTTCATTCAGTCAGTAGCTTCTAACATTTCTGGTATATGAATAACGATGTTTTTCAATGGCAAAAATCAATGAATATTGTAAATGCACACACAGTAATTTCTCCGCATTGCAAGGTGCAATTCTGAAATTTTTTGCTTTTTCCTGCTAATCCTAGCATGATAAAGAAGATTCAAAGAGAGTGAGATGCCAGCTCCTTTCATTCAGTCAGTAGCTTCAAACATTTCTGGACGTTTTTCAATGGCAAAAATCAATGAATATTGTAAATGCACAAACAGTAATATCTCCACATTGCAAGGTGCAATTCTGAAATTTTTTGCTTTTTCCTGCTAATCCTGGCATGATAAAGAAGATTCAAAGAGAGTGAGATGCCAGCTCTTTTCATTCAGTCAGTAGCTTCAAACATTTCTGGTATATGAATAACATGTTTTTCAATGGCAAAAATCAATGAATATTGTAAATGCACAAACAGTAATTTCTCCGCATTGCAAGGTGCAATTCTGAAATTTTTTGCTTTTTCCTGCTAATCCTAGCATGATAAAGAAGATTCAAAGAGAGTGAGATGCCAGCTCCTTTCATTCAGTCAGTAGCTTCAAACATTTCTGGACGTTTTTCAATGGCAAAAATCAATGAATATTGTAAATGCACAAACAGTAATATCTCCACATTGCAAGGTGCAATTCTGAAATTTTTTGCTTTTTCCTGCTAATCCTGGCATGATAAAGAAGATTCAAAGAGAGTGAGATGCCAGGTCTTTTCATTCAGTCAGTAGGTTCAAACATTTCTGGTATATGAATAACATGTTTTTCAATGGCAAAAATCAATGAATATTGTAAATGCACAAACAGTAATATCTCCACATTGCAAGGTGCAATTCTGAAATTTTTTGCTTTTTCCTGCTAATCCTGGCATGATAAAGAAGATTCAAAGAGAGTGAGATGCCAGCTCTTTTCATTCAGTCAGTAGCTTCAAACATTTCTGGTATATGAATAACGATGTTTTTCAATGGCAAAAATCAATGAATATTGTAAATGCACACACAGTAATTTCTCCGCATTGCAAGGTGCAATTCTGAAATTTTTTGCTTTTTCCTGCTAATCCTAGCATGATAAAGAAGATTCAAAGAGAGTGAGATGCCAGCTCTTTTCATTCAGTCAGTAGCTTCAAACATTTCTGGACGTTTTTCAATGGCAAAAAACAATGAATATTGTAAATGCACAAACAGTAATATCTCCACATTGCAAGGTGCAATTCTGAAATTTTTTGCTTTCTCCTGCTAATCCTGGCATGATAAAGAAGATTCAAAGAGAGTGAGATGCCAGCTCTTTTCATTCAGTCAGTAGCTTCAAACATTTCTGGTATATGAATAACGATGTTTTTCAATGGCAAAAATCAATGAATATTGTAAATGCACACACAGTAATTTCTCCGCATTGCAAGGTGCAATTCTGAAATTTTTTGCTTTTTCCTGCTAATCCTAGCATGATAAAGAAGATTCAAAGAGAGTGAGATGCCAGCTCCTTTCATTCAGTCAGTAGCTTCAAACATTTCTGGACGTTTTTCAATGGCAAAAATCAATGAATATTGTAAATGCACAAACAGTAATATCTCCACATTGCAAGGTGCAATTCTGAAATTTTTTGCTTTTTCCTGCTAATCCTGGCATGATAAAGAAGATTCAAAGAGAGTGAGATGCCAGCTCTTTTCATTCAGTCAGTAGCTTCAAACATTTCTGGTATATGAATAACATGTTTTTCAATGGCAAAAATCAATGAATATTGTAAATGCACAAACAGTAATTTCTCCGCATTGCAAGGTGCAATTCTGAAATTTTTTGCTTTTTCCTGCTAATCCTAGCATGATAAAGAAGATTCAAAGAGAGTGAGATGCCAGCTCCTTTCATACAGTCAGTAGCTTCAAACATTTCTGGACGTTTTTCAATGGCAAAAATCAATGAATATTGTAAATGCACAAACAGTAATATCTCCACATTGCAAGGTGCAATTCTGAAATTTTTTGCTTTTTCCTGCTAATCCTGGCATGATAAAGAAGATTCAAAGAGAGTGAGATGCCAGCTCTTTTCATTCAGTCAGTAGCTTCAAACATTTCTGGTATATGAATAACATGTTTTTCAATGGCAAAAATCAATGAATATTGTAAATGCACAAACAGTAATTTCTCCGCATTGCAATGTGCAATTCTGAAATTTTTTGCTTTTTCCTGCTAATCCTAGCATGATAAAGAAGATTCAAAGAGAGTGAGATGCCAGCTCCTTTCATTCAGTCAGTAGCTTCCAACATTTCTGGTATATGAATAACATGATGTTTTTCAATGGCAAAAATCAATGAATATTGTAAATGCACAAACAGTAATTTCTCCGCATTGCAATGTGCAATTCTGAAATTTTTTGCTTTTTCCTGCTAATCCTAGCATGATAAAGAAGATTCAAAGAGAGTGAGATGCCAGCTCCTTTCATTCAGTCAGTAGCTTCAAACATTTCTGGACGTTTTTCAATGGCAAAAATCAATGAATATTGTAAATGCACAAACAGTAATATCTCCACATTGCAAGGTGCAATTCTGAAATTTTTTGCTTTTTCCTGCTAATCCTGGCATGATAAAGAAGATTCAAAGAGAGTGAGATGCCAGCTCTTTTCATTCAGTCAGTAGGTTCAAACATTTCTGGTATATGAATAACATGTTTTTCAATGGCAAAAATCAATGAATATTGTAAATGCACAAACAGTAATATCTCCACGTTGCAAGGTGCAATTCTGAAATTTTTTGCTTTTTCCTGCTAATCCTGGCATGATAAAGAAGATTCAAAGAGAGTGAGATGCCAGCTCTTTTCATTCAGTCAGTAGCTTCAAACATTTCTGGTATATGAATAACGATGTTTTTCAATGGCAAAAATCAATGAATATTGTAAATGCACACACAGTAATTTCTCCGCATTGCAAGGTGCAATTCTGAAATTTTTTGCTTTTTCCTGCTAATCCTAGCATGATAAAGAAGATTCAAAGAGAGTGAGATGCCAGCTCCTTTCATTCAGTCAGTAGCTTCAAACATTTCTGGACGTTTTTCAATGGCAAAAATCAATGAATATTGTAAATGCACAAACAGTAATATCTCCACATTGCAAGGTGCAATTCTGAAATTTTTTGCTTTCTCCTGCTAATCCTGGCATGATAAAGAAGATTCAAAGAGAGTGAGATGCCAGCTCTTTTCATTCAGTCAGTAGCTTCAAACATTTCTGGTATATGAATAACATGTTTTTCAATGGCAAAAATCAATGAATATTGTAAATGCACAAACAGTAATTTCTCCGCATTGCAAGGTGCAATTCTGAAATTTTTTGCTTTTTCCTGCTAATCCTAGCATGGTAAAGAAGATTCAAAGAGAGTGAGATGCCAGCTCCTTTCATTCAGTCAGTAGCTTCAAACATTTCTGGACGTTTTTCAATGGCAAAAATCAATGAATATTGTAAATGCACAAACAGTAATATCTCCACATTGCAAGGTGCAATTCTGAAATTTTTTGCTTTTTCCTGCTAATCCTGGCATGATAAAGAAGATTCAAAGAGAGTGAGATGCCAGCTCTTTTCATTCAGTCAGTAGCTTCAAACATTTCTGGTATATGAATAACATGTTTTTCAATGGCAAAAATCAATGAATATTGTAAATGCACAAACAGTAATTTCTCCGCATTGCAAGGTGCAATTCTGAAATTTTTTGCTTTTTCCTGCTAATCCTAGCATGATAAAGAAGATTCAAAGAGAGTGAGATGCCAGCTCCTTTCATTCAGTCTGTAGCTTCAAACATTTCTGGACGTTTTTCAATGGCAAAAATCAATGAATATTGTAAATGCACAAACAGTAATATCTCCACATTGCAAGGTGCAATTCTGAAATTTTTTGCTTTTTCCTGCTAATCCTGGCATGATAAAGAAGATTCAAAGAGAGTGAGATGCCAGCTCTTTTCATTCAGTCAGTAGCTTCAAACATTTCTGGTATATGAATAACATGTTTTTCAATGGCAAAAATCAATGAATATTGTAAATGCACAAACAGTAATATCTCCACATTGCAAGGTGCAATTCTGAAATTTTTTGCTTTTTCCTGCTAATCCTAGCATGATAAAGAAGATTCAAAGAGAGTGAGATGCCAGCTCTTTTCATTCAGTCAGTAGCTTCAAACATTTCTGGTATATGAATAACGATGTTTTTCAATGGCAAAAATCAATGAATATTGTAAATGCACACACAGTAATTTCTCCGCATTGCAAGGTGCAATTCTGAAATTTTTTGCTTTTTCCTGCTAATCCTAGCATGATAAAGAAGATTCAAAGAGAGTGAGATGCCAGCTCCTTTCATTCAGTCAGTAGCTTCAAACATTTCTGGACGTTTTTCAATGGCAAAAATCAATGAATATTGTAAATGCACAAACAGTAATATCTCCACATTGCAAGGTGCAATTCTGAAATTTTTTGCTTTTTCCTGCTAATCCTGGCATGATAAAGAAGATTCAAAGAGAGTGAGATGCCAGCTCTTTTCATTCAGTCAGTAGCTTCAAACATTTCTGGTATATGAATAACATGTTTTTCAATGGCAAAAATCAATGAATATTGTAAATGCACAAACAGTAATTTCTCCGCATTGCAAGGTGCAATTCTGAAATTTTTTGCTTTTTCCTGCTAATCCTAGCATGATAAAGAAGATTCAAAGAGAGTGAGATGCCAGCTCCTTTCATTCAGTCAGTAGCTTCAAACATTTCTGGACGTTTTTCAATGGCAAAAATCAATGAATATTGTAAGTGCACAAACAGTAATATCTCCACATTGCAAGGTGCAATTCTGAAATTGTTTGCTTTTTCCTGCTAGTCCTGGCATGATAAAGAAGATTCAAAGAGAGTGAGATGCCAGCTCTTTTCATTCAGTCAGTAGCTTCAAACATTTCTGGTATATGAATAACGATGTTTTTCAATGGCAAAAATCAATGAATATTGTAAATGCACACACAGTAATTTCTCCGCATTGCAAGGTGCAATTCTGAAATTTTTTGCTTTTTCCTGCTAATCCTAGCATGATAAAGGAGATTCAAAGAGAGTGAGATGCCAGCTCCTTTCATTCAGTCAGTAGCTTCAAACATTTCTGGACGTTTTTCAATGGCAAAAATCAATGAATATTGTAAATGCACAAACAGTAATATCTCCACATTGCAAGGTGCAATTCTGAAATTTTTTGCTTTTTCCTGCTAATCCTGGCATGATAAAGAAGATTCAAAGAGAGTGAGATGCCAGCTCTTTTCATTCAGTCAGTAGCTTCAAACATTTCTGGTATATGAATAACATGTTTTTCAATGGCAAAAATCAATGAATATTGTAAATGCACAAACAGTAATTTCTCCGCATTGCAAGGTGCAATTCTGAAATTTTTTGCTTTTTCCTGTTAATCCTAGCATGGTAAAGAAGATTCAAAGAGAGTGAGATGCCAGCTCCTTTCATTCAGTCAGTAGCTTCAAATATTTCTGGACGTTTTTCAATGGCAAAAATCAATGAATATTGTAAATGCACAAACAGTAATATCTCCACATTGCAAGGTGCAATTCTGAAATTTTTTGCTTTTTCCTGCTAATCCTGGCATGATAAAGAAGATTCAAAGAGAGTGAGATGCCAGCTCTTTTCATTCAGTCAGTAGCTTCTAACATTTCTGGTATATGAATAACGATGTTTTTCAATGGCAAAAATCAATGAATATTGTAAATGCACACACAGTAATTTCTCCGCATTGCAAGGTGCAATTCTGAAATTTTTTGCTTTTTCCTGCTAATCCTAGCATGATAAAGAAGATTCAAAGAGAGTGAGATGCCAGCTCCTTTCATTCAGTCAGTAGCTTCAAACATTTCTGGACGTTTTTCAATGGCAAAAATCAATGAATATTGTAAATGCACAAACAGTAATATCTCCACATTGCAAGGTGCAATTCTGAAATTTTTTGCTTTTTCCTGCTAATCCTGGCATGATAAAGAAGATTCAAAGAGAGTGAGATGCCAGCTCTTTTCATTCAGTCAGTAGCTTCAAACATTTCTGGTATATGAATAACATGTTTTTCAATGGCAAAAATCAATGAATATTGTAAATGCACAAACAGTAATTTCTCCGCATTGCAAGGTGCAATTCTGAAATTTTTTGCTTTTTCCTGCTAATCCTAGCATGATAAAGAAGATTCAAAGAGAGTGAGATGCCAGCTCCTTTCATTCAGTCAGTAGCTTCAAACATTTCTGGACGTTTTTCAATGGCAAAAATCAATGAATATTGTAAATGCACAAACAGTAATATCTCCACATTGCAAGGTGCAATTCTGAAATTGTTTGCTTTTTCCTGCTAATCCTGGCATGATAAAGAAGATTCAAAGAGAGTGAGATGCCAGCTCTTTTCATTCAGTCAGTAGCTTCAAACATTTCTGGTATATGAATAACATGTTTTTCAATGGCAAAAATCAATGAATATTGTAAATGCACAAACAGTAATTTCTCCGCATTGCAAGGTGCAATTCTGAAATTTTTTGCTTTTTCCTGCTAATCCTAGCATGATAAAGAAGATTCAAGGAGAGTGAGATGCCAGCTCCTTTCATTCAGTCAGTAGCTTCAAACATTTCTGGTATATGAATAACATGATGTTTTTCAATGGCAAAAATCAATGAATATTGTAAATGCACAAACAGTAATTTCTCCGCATTGCAATGTGCAATTCTGAAATTTTTTGCTTTTTCCTGCTAATCCTAGCATGATAAAGAAGATTCAAAGAGAGTGAGATGCCAGCTCCTTTCATTCAGTCAGTAGCTTCAAACATTTCTGGTATATGAATAACGATGTTTTTCAATGGCAAAAATCAATGAATATTGTAAATGCACACACAGTAATTTCTCCGCATTGCAAGGTGCAATTCTGAAATTTTTTGCTTTTTCCTGCTAATCCTAGCATGATAAAGAAGATTCAAAGAGAGTGAGATGCCAGCTCCTTTCATTCAGTCAGTAGCTTCAAACATTTCTGGACGTTTTTCAATGGCAAAAATCAATGAATATTGTAAATGCACAAACAGTAATATCTCCACATTGCAAGGTGCAATTCTGAAATTTTTTGCTTTTTCCTGCTAATCCTGGCATGATAAAGAAGATTCAAAGAGAGTGAGATGCCAGCTCTTTTCATTCAGTCAGTAGCTTCAAACATTTCTGGTATATGAATAACATGTTTTTCAATGGCAAAAATCAATGAATATTGTAAATGCACAAACAGTAATATCTCCACATTGCAAGGTGCAATTCTGAAATTTTTTGCTTTTTCCTGCTAATCCTGGCATGATAAAGAAGATTCAAAGACAGTGAGATGACAGCTCTTTTCATTCAGTCAGTAGCTTCAAACATTTCTGGTATATGAATAACGATGTTTTTCAATGGCAAAAATCAATGAATATTGTAAATGCACACACAGTAATTTCTCCGCATTGCAAGGTGCAATTCTGAAATTTTTTGCTTTTTCCTGCTAATCCTAGCATGATAAAGAAGATTCAAAGAGAGTGAGATGCCAGCTCCTTTCATTCAGTCAGTAGCTTCAAACATTTCTGGACGTTTTTCAATGGCAAAAATCAATGAATATTGTAAATGCACAAACAGTAATATCTCCACATTGCAAGGTGCAATTCTGAAATTTTTTGCTTTTTCCTGCTAATCCTGGCATGATAAAGAAGATTCAAAGAGAGTGAGATGCCAGCTCTTTTCATTGTCAGTAGCTTCAAACATTTCTGGTATATGAATAACATGTTTTTCAATGGCAAAAATCAATGAATATTGTAAATGCACAAACAGTAATTTCTCCGCATTGCAAGGTGCAATTCTGAAATTTTTTGCTTTTTCCTGCTAATCCTAGCATGATAAAGAAGATTCAAAGAGAGTGAGATGCCAGCTCCTTTCATTCAGTCAGTAGCTTCAAACATTTCTGGACGTTTTTCAATGGCAAAAATCAATGAATATTGTAAATGCACAAACAGTAATATCTCCACATTGCAAGGTGCAATTCTGAAATTTTTTGCTTTTTCCTGCTAATCCTGGCATGATAAAGAAGATTCAAAGAGAGTGAGATGCCAGCTCTTTTCATTCAGTCAGTAGCTTCAAACACTTCTGGTATATGAATAACATGTTTTTCAATGGCAAAAATCAATGAATATTGTAAATGCACAAACAGTAATTTCTCCGCATTGCAAGGTGCAATTCTGAAATTTTTTGCTTTTTCCTGCTAATCCTAGCATGATAAAGAAGATTCAAAGAGAGTGAGATGCCAGCTCCTTTCATTCAGTCAGTAGCTTCAAACATTTCTGGTATATGAATAACATGATGTTTTTCAATGGCAAAAATCAATGAATATTGTAAATGCACAAACTGTAATTTCTCCGCATTGCAATGTGCAATTCTGAAATTTTTTGCTTTTTCCTGCTAATCCTAGCATGATAAAGAAGATTCAAAGAGAGTGAGATGCCAGCTCCTTTCATTCAGTCAGTAGCTTCAAACATTTCTGGACGTTTTTCAATGGCAAAAATCAATGAATATTGTAAATGCACAAACAGTAATATCTCCACATTGCAAGGTGCAATTCTGAAATTTTTTGCTTTTTCCTGCTAATCCTGGCATGATAAAGAAGATTCAAAGAGAGTGAGATGCCAGCTCTTTTCATTCAGTCAGTAGCTTCAAACATTTCTGGTATATGAATAACATGTTTTTCAATGGCAAAAATCAATGAATATTGTAAATGCACAAACAGTAATATCTCCACATTGCAAGGTGCAATTCTGAAATTTTTTGCTTTTTCCTGCTAATCCTGGCATGATAAAGAAGATTCAAAGAGAGTGAGATGCCAGCTCTTTTCATTCAGTCAGTAGCTTCAAACATTTATGGTATATGAATAACGATGTTTTTCAATGGCAAAAATCAATGAATATTGTAAATGCACACACAGTAATTTCTCCGCATTGCAAGGTGCAATTCTGAAATTTTTTGCTTTTTCCTGCTAATCCTAGCATGATAAAGAAGATTCAAAGAGAGTGAGATGCCAGCTCCTTTCATTCAGTCAGTAGCTTCAAACATTTCTGGACGTTTTTCAATGGCAAAAATCAATGAATATTGTAAATGCACAAACAGTAATATCTCCACATTGCAAGGTGCAATTCTGAAATTTTTTGCTTTTTCCTGCTAATCCTGGCATGATAAAGAAGATTCAAAGAGAGTGAGATGCCAGCTCTTTTCATTCAGTCAGTAGCTTCAAACATTTCTGGTATATGAATAACATGTTTTTCAATGGCAAAAATCAATGAATATTGTAAATGCACAAACAGTAATTTCTCCGCATTGCAAGGTGCAATTCTGAAATTTTTTGCTTTTTCCTGCTAATCCTAACATGGTAAAGAAGATTCAAAGAGAGTGAGATGCCAGCTCCTTTCATTCAGTCAGTAGCTTCAAACATTTCTGGACGTTTTTCAATGGCAAAAATCAATGAATATTGTAAATGCACAAACAGTAATATCTCCACATTGCAAGGTGCAATTCTGAAATTTTTTGCTTTTTCCTGCTAATCCTGGCATGATAAAGAAGATTCAAAGAGAGTGAGATGCCAGCTCTTTTCATTCAGTCAGTAGCTTCAAACATTTCTGGTATATGAATAACATGTTTTTCAATGGCAAAAATCAATGAATATTGTAAATGCACAAACAGTAATTTCTCCGCATTTCAAGGTGCAATTCTGAAATTTTTTGCTTTTTCCTGCTAATCCTAGCATGATAAAGAAGATTCAAAGAGAGTGAGATGCCAGCTCCTTTCATTCAGTCAGTAGCTTCAAACATTTCTGGACGTTTTTCAATGGCAAAAATCAATGAATATTGTAAATGCACAAACAGTAATATCTCCACATTGCAACGTGCAATTCTGAAATTTTTTGCTTTTTCCTGCTAATCCTGGCATGATAAAGAAGATTCAAAGAGAGTGAGATGCCAGCTCTTTTCATTCAGTCAGTAGCTTCAAACATTTCTGGTATATGAATAACATGTTTTTCAATGGCAAAAATCAATGAATATTGTAAATGCACAAACAGTAATATCTCCACATTGCAAGGTGCAATTCTGAAATTTTTTGCTTTTTCCTGCTAATCCTGGCATGATAAAGAAGATTCAAAGAGAGTGAGATGCCAGCTCTTTTCATTGTCAGTAGCTTCAAACATTTCTGGTATATGAATAACATGTTTTTCAATGGCAAAAATCATTGAATATTGTAAATGCACAAACAGTAATTTCTCCGCATTGCAAGGTGCAATTCTGAAATTTTTTGCTTTTTCCTGCTAATCCTAGCATGATAAAGAAGATTCAAAGAGAGTGAGATGCCAGCTCCTTTCATTCAGTCAGTAGCTTCAAACATTTCTGGACGTTTTTCAATGGCAAAAATCAATGAATATTGTAAATGCACAAACAGTAATATCTCCACATTGCAAGGTGCAATTCTGAAATTTTTTGCTTTTTCCTGCTAATCCTGGCATGATAAAGAAGATTCAAAGAGAGTGAGATGCCAGCTCTTTTCATTCAGTCAGTAGCTTCAAACATTTCTGGTATATGAATAACATGTTTTTCAATGGCAAAAATCAATGAATATTGTAAATGCACAAACAGTAATTTCTCCGCATTGCAAGGTGCACTTCTGAAATTTTTTGCTTTTTCCTGCTAATCCTGGCATGATAAAGAAGATTCAAAGAGATTGAGATGCCAGCTCTTTTCATTCAGTCAGTAGCTTCAAACATTTCTGGTATATGAATAACGATGTTTTTCAATGGCAAAAATCAATGAATATTGTAAATGCACACACAGTAATTTCTCCGCATTGCAAGGTGCAATTCTGAAATTTTTTGCTTTTTCCTGCTAATCCTAGCATGATAAAGAAGATTCAAAGAGAGTGAGATGCCAGCTCCTTTCATTCAGTCAGTAGCTTCAAACATTTCTGGACGTTTTTCAATGACAAAAATCAATGAATATTGTAAATGCACAAACAGTAATATCTCCACATTGCAAGGTGCAATTCTGAAATTTTTTGCTTTTTCCTGCTAATCCTGGCATGATAAAGAAGATTCAAAGAGAGTGAGATGCCAGCTCTTTTCATTCAGTCAGTAGCTTCAAACATTTCTGGTATATGAATAACATGTTTTTCAATGGCAAAAATCAATGAATATTGTAAATGCACAAACAGTAATTTCTCCGCATTGCAAGGTGCAATTCTGAAATTTTTTGCTTTTTCCTGCTAATCCTAACATGGTAAAGAAGATTCAAAGAGAGTGAGATGCCAGCTCCTTTCATTCAGTCAGTAGCTTCAAACATTTCTGGACGTTTTTCAATGGCAAAAATCAATGAATATTGTAAATGCACAAACAGTAATATCTCCACATTGCAAGGTGCAATTCTGAAATTTTTTGCTTTTTCCTGCTAATCCTGGCATGATAAAGAAGATTCAAAGAGAGTGAGATGCCAGCTCTTTTCATTCAGTCAGTAGCTTCAAACATTTCTGGTATATGAATAACATGTTTTTCAATGGCAAAAATCAATGAATATTGTAAATGCACAAACAGTAATTTCTCCGCATTGCAAGGTGCAATTCTGAAATTTTTTGCTTTTTCCTGCTAATCCTAGCATGATAAAGAAGATTCAAAGAGAGTGAGATGCCAGCTCCTTTCATTCAGTCAGTAGCTTCAAACATTTCTGGACGTTTTTCAATGGCAAAAATCAATGAATATTGTAAATGCACAAACAGTAATATCTCCACATTGCAACGTGCAATTCTGAAATTTTTTGCTTTTTCCTGCTAATCCTGGCATGATAAAGAAGATTCAAAGAGAGTGAGATGCCAGCTCTTTTCATTCAGTCAGTAGCTTCAAACATTTCTGGTATATGAATAACATGTTTTTCAATGGCAAAAATCAATGAATATTGTAAATGCACAAACAGTAATATCTCCACATTGCAAGGTGCAATTCTGAAATTTTTTGCTTTTTCCTGCTAATCCTGGCATGATAAAGAAGATTCAAAGAGAGTGAGATGCCAGATCTTTTCATTCAGTCAGTAGCTTCAAACATTTCTGGTATATGAATAACGATGTTTTTCAATGGCAAAAATCAATGAATATTGTAAATGCACATCCTGTAATTTCTCCACATTGCAAGGTGCAATTCTGAAATTTTTTGCTTTTTCCTGCTAATCCTAGCATGATAAAGAAGATTCAAAGAGAGTGAGATGCCAGCTCCTTTCATTCAGTCAGTAGCTTCAAACATTTCTGGACGTTTTTCAATGGCAAAAATCAATGAATATTGTAAATGCACAAACAGTAATATCTCCACATTGCAAGGTGCAATTCTGAAATTTTTTGCTTTTTCCTGCTAATCCTGGCATGATAAAGAAGATTCAAAGAGAGTGAGATGCCAGCTCTTTTCATTCAGTCAGTAGCTTCAAACATTTCTGGTATATGAATAACATGTTTTTCAATGGCAAAAATCAATGAATATTGTAAATGCACAAACAGTAATTTCTCCGCATTGCAAGGTGCAATTCTGAAATTTTTTACTTTTTCCTGCTAATCCTAGCATGATAAAGAAGATTCAAAGAGAGTGAGATGCCAGCTCCTTTCATTCAGTCAGTAGCTTCAAACATTTCTGGTATATGAATAACATGATGTTTTTCAATGGCAAAAATCAATGAATATTGTAAATGCACAAACAGTAATTTCTCCGCATTGCAATGTGCAATTCTGAAATTTTTTGCTTTTTCCTGCTAATCCTAGCATGATAAAGAAGATTCAAAGAGAGTGAGATGCCAGCTCCTTTCATTCAGTCAGTAGCTTCAAACATTTCTGGACGTTTTTCAATGGCAAAAATCAATGAATATTGTAAATGCACAAACAGTAATATCTCCACATTGCAAGGTGCAATTCTGAAATTTTTTGCTTTTTCCTGCTAATCCTGGCATGATAAAGAAGATTCAAAGAGAGTGAGATGCCAGCTCTTTTCATTCAGTCAGTAGCTTCAAACATTTCTGGTATATGAATAACATGTTTTTCAATGGCAAAAATCAATGAATATTGTAAATGCACAAACAGTAATATCTCCACATTGCAAGGTGCAATTCTGAAATTTTTTGCTTTTTCCTGCTAATCCTGGCATGATAAAGAAGATTCAAAGAGAGTGAGATGCCAGCTCTTTTCATTCAGTCAGTAGCTTCAAACATTTCTGGTATATGAATAACGATGTTTTTCAATGGCAAAAATCAATGAATATTGTAAATGCACACACAGTAATTTCTCCGCATTGCAAGGTGCAATTCTGAAATTTTTTGCTTTTTCCTGCTAATCCTAGCATGATAAAGAAGATTCAAAGAGAGTGAGATGCCAGCTCCTTTCATTCAGTCAGTAGCTTCAAACATTTCTGGACGTTTTTCAATGGCAAAAATCAATGAATATTGTAAATGCACAAACAGTAATATCTCCACATTGCAAGGTGCAATTCTGAAATTTTTTACTTTTTCCTGCTAATCCTGGCATGATAAAGAAGATTCAAAGAGAGTGAGATGCCAGCTCTTTTCATTCAGTCAGTAGCTTCAAACATTTCTGGTATATGAATAACATGTTTTTCAATGGCAAAAATCAATGAATATTGTAAATGCACAAACAGTAATTTCTCCGCATTGCAAGGTGCAATTCTGAAATTTTTTACTTTTTCCTGCTAATCCTAGCATGATAAAGAAGATTCAAAGAGAGTGAGATGCCAGCTCCTTTCATTCAGTCAGTAGCTTCAAACATTTCTGGTATATGAATAACATGATGTTTTTCAATGGCAAAAATCAATGAATATTGTAAATGCACAAACAGTAATTTCTCCGCATTGCAATGTGCAATTCTGAAATTTTTTGCTTTTTCCTGCTAATCCTAGCATGATAAAGAAGATTCAAAGAGAGTGAGATGCCAGCTCCTTTCATTCAGTCAGTAGCTTCAAACATTTCTGGTATATGAATAACGATGTTTTTCAATGGCAAAAATCAATGAATATTGTAAATGCACACACAGTAATTTCTCCGCATTGCAAGGTGCAATTCTGAAATTTTTTGCTTTTTCCTGCTAATCCTAGCATGATAAAGAAGATTCAAAGAGAGTGAGATGCCAGCTCCTTTCATTCAGTCAGTAGCTTCAAACATTTCTGGACGTTTTTCAATGGCAAAAATCAATGAATATTGTAAATGCACAAACAGTAATATCTCCACATTGCAAGGTGCAATTCTGAAATTTTTTGCTTTTTCCTGCTAATCCTGGCATGATAAAGAATATTCAAAGAGAGTGAGATGCCAGCTCTTTTCATTCAGTCAGTAGCTTCAAACATTTCTGGTATATGAATAACATGTTTTTCAATGGCAAAAATCAATGAATATTGTAAATGCACAAACAGTAATATCTCCACATTGCAAGGTGCAATTCTGAAATTTTTTGCTTTTTCCTGCTAATCCTGGCATGATAAAGAAGATTCAAAGAGAGTGAGATGCCAGCTCTTTTCATTCAGTCAGTAGCTTCAAACATTTCTGGTATATGAATAACGATGTTTTTCAATGGCAAAAATCAATGAATATTGTAAATGCACACACAGTAATTTCTCCGCATTGCAAGGTGCAATTCTGAAATTTTTTGCTTTTTCCTGCTAATCCTAGCATGATAAAGAAGATTCAAAGAGCGTGAGATGCCAGCTCCTTTCATTCAGTCAGTAGCTTCAAACATTTCTGGACGTTTTTCAATGGCAAAAATCAATGAATATTGTAAATGCACAAACAGTAATATCTCCACATTGCAAGGTGCAATTCTGAAATTTTTTGCTTTTTCCTGCTAATCCTGGCATGATAAAGAAGATTCAAAGAGAGTGAGATGCCAGCTCTTTTCATTCAGTCAGTAGCTTCAAACATTTCTGGCATATGAATAACATGTTTTTCAATGGCAAAAATCAATGAATATTGTAAATGCACAAACAGTAATTTCTCCGCATTGCAAGGTGCAATTCTGAAATTTTTTGCTTTTTCCTGCTAATCCTAGCATGATAAAGAAGATTCAAAGAGAGTGAGATGCCAGCTCCTTTCATTCAGTCAGTAGCTTCAAACATTTCTGGTATATGAATAACATGATGTTTTTCAATGGCAAAAATCAATGAATATTGTAAATGCACAAACAGTAATTTCTCCGCATTGCAATGTGCAATTCTGAAATTTTTTGCTTTTTCCTGCTAATCCTAGCATGATAAAGAAGATTCAAAGAGAGTGAGATGCCAGCTCCTTTCATTCAGTCAGTAGCTTCAAACATTTCTGGACGTTTTTCAATGGCAAAAATCAATGAATATTGTAAATGCACAAACAGTAATATCTCCACATTGCAAGGTGCAATTCTGAAATTTTTTGCTTTTTCCTGCTAATCCTGGCATGATAAAGAAGATTCAAAGAGAGTGAGATGCCAGCTCTTTTCATTCAGTCAGTAGCTTCAAACATTTCTGGTATATGAATAACATGTTTTTCAATGGCAAAAATCAATGAATATTGTAAATGCACAAACAGTAATATCTCCACATTGCAAGGTGCAATTCTGAAATTTTTTGCTTTTTCCTGCTAATCCTGGCATGATAAAGAAGATTCAAAGAGAGTGAGATGCCAGCTCTTTTCATTCAGTCAGTAGCTTCAAACATTTCTGGTATATGAATAACGATGTTTTTCAATGGCAAAAATCAATGAATATTGTAAATGCACACACAGTAATTTCTCCGCATTGCAAGGTGCAATTCTGAAATTTTTTGCTTTTTCCTGCTAATCCTAGCATGATAAAGAAGATTCAAAGAGAGTGAGATGCCAGCTCCTTTCATTCAGTCAGTAGCTTCAAACATTTCTGGACGTTTTTCAATGGCAAAAATCAATGAATATTGTAAATGCACAAACAGTAATATCTCCACATTGCAAGGTGCAATTCTGAAATTTTTTGCTTTTTCCTGCTAATCCTGGCATGATAAAGAAGATTCAAAGAGAGTGAGATGCCAGCTCTTTTCATTCAGTCAGTAGATTCAAACATTTCTGGTATATGAATAACATGTTTTTCAATGGCAAAAATCAATGAATATTGTAAATGCACAAACAGTAATTTCTCCGCATTGCAAGGTGCAATTCTGAAATTTTTTGCTTTTTCCTGCTAATCCTAGCATGATAAAGAAGATTCAAAGAGAGTGAGATGCCAGCTCCTTTCATTCAGTCAGTAGCTTCAAACATTTCTGGACGTTTTTCAATGGCAAAAATCAATGAATATTGTAAATGCACAAACAGTAATATCTCCACATTGCAACGTGCAATTCTGAAATTTTTTGCTTTTTCCTGCTAATCCTGGCATGATAAAGAAGATTCAAAGAGAGTGAGATGCCAGCTCTTTTCATTCAGTCAGTAACTTCAAACATTTCTGGTATATGAATAACATGTTTTTCAATGGCAAAAATCAATGAATATTGTAAATGCACAAACAGTAATATCTCCACATTGCAAGGTGCAATTCTGAAATTTTTTGCTTTTTCCTGCTAATCCTGGCATGATAAAGAAGATTCAAAGAGAGTGAGATGCCAGCTCTTTTCATTCAGTCAGTAGCTTCAAACATTTCTGGTATATGAATAACGATGTTTTTCAATGGCAAAAATCAATGAATATTGTAAATGCACACACAGTAATTTCTCCGCATTGCAAGGTGCAATTCTGAAATTTTTTGCTTTTTCCTGCTAATCCTAGCATGATAAAGAAGATTCAAAGAGAGTGAGATGCCAGCTCCTTTCATTCAGTCAGTAGCTTCAAACATTTCTGGACGTTTTTCAATGGCAAAAATCAATGAATATTGTAAATGCACAAACAGTAATATCTCCACATTGCAAGGTGCAATTCTGAAATTTTTTGCTTTTTCCTGCTAATCCTGGCATGATAAAGAAGATTCAAAGAGAGTGAGATGCCAGCTCTTTTCATTCAGTCAGTAGCTTCAAACATTTCTGGTATATGAATAACATGTTTTTCAATGGCAAAAATCAATGAATATTGTAAATGCACAAACAGTAATTTCTCCGCATTGCAAGGTGCAATTCTGAAATTTTTTGCTTTTTCCTGCTAATCCTAGCATGATAAAGAAGATTCAAAGAGAGTGAGATGCCAGCTCCTTTCATTCAGTCAGTAGCTTCAAACATTTCTGGACGTTTTTCAATGGCAAAAATCAATGAATTTTGTAAATGCACAAACAGTAATATCTCCACATTGCAAGGTGCAATTCTGAAATTTTTTGCTTTTTCCTGCTAATCCTGGCATGATAAAGAAGATTCAAAGAGAGTGAGATGCCAGCTCTTTTCATTCAGTCAGTAGCTTCAAACATTTCTGGTATATGAATAACATGTTTTTCAATGGCAAAAATCAATGAATATTGTAAATGCACAAACAGTAATTTCTCCGCATTGCAAGGTGCAATTCTGAAATTTTTTGCTTTTTCCTGCTAATCCTAGCATGATAAAGAAGATTCAAAGAGAGTGAGATGCCAGCTCCTTTCATTCAGTCAGTAGCTTCAAACATTTCTGGTATATGAATAACATGATGTTTTTCAATGGCAAAAATCAATGAATATTGTAAATGCACAAACAGTAATTTCTCCGCATTGCAATGTGCAATTCTGAAATTTTTTGCTTTTTCCTGCTAATCCTAGCATGATAAAGAAGATTCAAAGAGAGTGAGATGCCAGCTCCTTTCATTCAGTCAGTAGCTTCAAACATTTCTGGACGTTTTTCAATGGCAAAAATCAATGAATATTGTAAATGCACAAACAGTAATATCTCCACATTGCAAGGTGCAATTCTGAAATTTTTTGCTTTTTCCTGCTAATCCTGGCATGATAAAGAAGATTCAAAGAGAGTGAGATGCCAGCTCTTTTCATTCAGTCAGTAGCTTCAAACATTTCTGGTATATGAATAACATGTTTTTCATTGGCAAAAATCAATGAATATTGGTAATGCACAAACAGTAATATCTCCACATTGCAAGGTGCAATTCTGAAATTTTTTGCTTTTTCCTGCTAATCCTGGCATGATAAAGAAGATTCAAAGAGAGTGAGATGCCAGCTCTTTTCATTCAGTCAGTAGCTTCAAACATTTCTGGTATATGAATAACGATGTTTTTCAATGGCAAAAATCAATGAATATTGTAAATGCACACACAGTAATTTCTCCGCATTGCAAGGTGCAATTCTGAAATTTTTTGCTTTTTCCTGCTAATCCTAGCATGATAAAGAAGATTCAAAGAGAGTGAGATGCCAGCTCCTTTCATTCAGTCAGTAGCTTCAAACATTTCTGGACGTTTTTCAATGGCAAAAATCAATGAATATTGTAAATGCACAAACAGTAATATCTCCACATTGCAAGGTGCAATTCTGAAATTTTTTGCTTTTTCCTGCTAATCCTGGCATGATAAAGAAGATTCAAAGAGAGTGAGATGCCAGCTCTTTTCATTCAGTCAGTAGCTTCAAACATTTCTGGTATATGAATAACATGTTTTTCAATGGCAAAAATCAATGAATATTGTAAATGCACAAACAGTAATATCTCCACATTGCAAGGTGCAATTCTGAAATTTTTTGCTTTTTCCTGCTAATCCTGGCATGATAAAGAAGATTCAAAGAGAGTGAGATGCCAGCTCTTTTCATTCAGTCAGTAGCTTCAAACATTTCTGGTATATGAATAACGATGTTTTTCAATGGCAAAAATCAATGAATATTGTAAATGCACACACAGTAATTTCTCCGCATTGCAAGGTGCAATTCTGAAATTTTTTGCTTTTTCCTGCTAATCCTAGCATGATAAAGAAGATTCAAAGAGAGTGAGATGCCAGCTCCTTTCATTCAGTCAGTAGCTTCAAACATTTCTGGACGTTTTTCAATGGCAAAAATCAATGAATATTGTAAATGCACAAACAGTAATATCTCCACATTGCAAGGTGCAATTCTGAAATTTTTTACTTTTTCCTGCTAATCCTGGCATGATAAAGAAGATTCAAAGAGAGTGAGATGCCAGCTCTTTTCATTCAGTCAGTAGCTTCAAACATTTCTGGTATATGAATAACATGTTTTTCAATGGCAAAAATCAATGAATATTGTAAATGCACAAACAGTAATTTCTCCGCATTGCAAGGTGCAATTCTGAAATTTTTTGCTTTTTCCTGCTAATCCTAGCATGATAAAGAAGATTCAAAGAGAGTGAGATGCCAGCTCCTTTCATTCAGTCAGTAGCTTCAAACATTTCTGGACGTTTTTCAATGGCAAAAATCAATGAATATTGTAAATGCACAAACAGTAATATCTCCACATTGCAAGGTGCAATTCTGAAATTTTTTGCTTTTTCCTGCTAATCCTGGCATGATAAAGAAGATTCAAAGAGAGTGAGATGCCAGCTCTTTTCATTCAGTCAGTAGCTTCAAACATTTCTGGTATATGAATAACATGTTTTTCAATGGCAAAAATCAATGAATATGGTAAATGCACAAACAGTAATTTCTCCGCATTGCAAGGTGCAATTCTGAATTTTTTTGCTTTTTCCTGCTAATCCTAGCATGATAAAGAAGATTCAAAGAGAGTGAGATGCCAGCTCCTTTCATTCAGTCAGTAGCTTCAAACATTTCTGGTATATGAATAACATGTTGTTTTTCAATGGCAAAAATCAATGAATATTGTAAATGCACAAACAGTAATTTCTCCGCATTGCAATGTGCAATTCTGAAATTTTTGCTTTTTCCTGCTAATCCTAGCATGATAAAGAAAATTCAAAGAGAGTGAGATGCCAGCTCCTTTCATTCAGTCAGTAGCTTCAAACATTTCTGGACGTTTTTCAATGGCAAAAATCAATGAATATTGTAAATGCACAAACAGTAATATCTCCACATTGCAAGGTGCAATTCTGAAATTTTTTGCTTTTTCCTGCTAATCCTGGCATGATAAAGAAGATTCAAAGAGAGTGAGATGCCAGCTCTTTTTATTCAGTCAGTAGCTTCAAACATTTATGGTATATGAATAACGATGTTTTTCAATGGCAAAAATCAATGAATATTGTAAATGCACACACAGTAATTTCTCCGCATTGCAAGGTGCAATTCTGAAATTTTTTGCTTTTTCCTGCTAATCCTAGCATGATAAAGAAGATTCAAAGAGAGTGAGATGCCAGCTCCTTTCATTCAGTCAGTAGCTTCAAACATTTCTGGACGTTTTTCAATGGCAAAAATCAATGAATATTGTAAATGCACAAACAGTAATATCTCCACATTGCAAGGTGCAATTCTGAAATTTTTTGCTTTTTCCTGCTAATCCTGGCATGATAAAGAAGATTCAAAGAGAGTGAGATGCCAGCTCTTTTCATTCAGTCAGTAGCTTCAAACATTTCTGGTATATGAATAACATGTTTTTCAATGGCAAAAATCAATGAATATTGTAAATGCACAAACAGTAATTTCTCCGCATTGCAAGGTGCAATTCTGAAATTTTTTGCTTTTTCCTGCTAATCCTAGCATGATAAAGAAGATTCAAAGAGAGTGAGATGCCAGCTGCTTTCATTCAGTCAGTAGCTTCAAACATTTCTGGATGTTTTTCAATGGCAAAAATCAATGAATATTGTAAATGCATAAACAGTAATATCTCCACATTGCAAGGTGCAATTCTGAAATTTTTTGCTTTTTCCTGCTAATCCTGGCATGATAAAGAAGATTCAAAGAGAGTGAGATGCCAGCTCTTTTCATTCAGTCAGTAGCTTCAAACATTTCTGGTATATGAATAACATGTTTTTCAATGGCTAAAATCAATGAATATTGTAAATGCACAAACAGTAATTTCTCCGCATTGCAATGTGCAATTCTGAAATTTTTTGCTTTTTCCTGCTAATCCTAGCATGATAAAGAAGATTCAAAGAGAGTGAGATGCCAGCTCCTTTCATTCATTCAGTAGCTTCAAACATTTCTGGACGTTTTTCAATGGCAAAAATCAATGAATATTGTAAATGCACAAACAGTAATATCTCCACATTGCAAGGTGCAATTCTGAAATTTTTTGCTTTTTCCTGCTAATCCTGGCATGATAAAGAAGATTCAAAGAGAGTGAGATGCCAGCTCTTTTCATTCAGTCAGTAGCTTCAAACATTTCTGGTATATGAATAACATGTTTTTCAATGGCAAAAATCAATGAATATTGTAAATGCACAAACAGTAATATCTCCACATTGCAAGGTGCAATTCTGAAATTTTTTGCTTTTTCCTGCTAATCCTGGCATGATAAAGAAGATTCAAAGAGAGTGAGATGCCAGCTCTTTTCATTCAGTCCGTAGCTTCAAACATTTCTGGTATATGAATAACGATGTTTTTCAATGGCAAAAATCAATGAATATTGTAAATGCACACACAGTAATTTCTCCGCATTGCAAGGTGCAATTCTGAAATTTTTTGCTTTTTCCTGCTAATCCTAGCATGATAAAGAAGATTCAAAGAGAGTGAGATGCCAGCTCCTTTCATTCAGTCAGTAGCTTCAAACATTTCTGGACGTTTTTCAATGGCAAAAATCAATGAATATTGTAAATGCACAAACAGTAATATCTCCACATTGCAACGTGCAATTCTGAAATTTTTTGCTTTTTCCTGCTCCTCTTAGCATGATAAAGAAGATTCAAAGAGAGTGAGATGCCAGCTCTTTTCATTCAGTCAGTAGCTTCAAACATTTCTGGTATATGAATAACATGATGTTTTTCAATGGCAAAAATCAATGAATATTGTAAATGCACAAACAGTAATTTCTCCGCATTGCAAGGTGCAATTCTGAAATTTTTTGCTTTTTCCTGCTAATCCTAGCATGATAAAGAAGATTCAAAGAGAGTGAGATGCCAGCTCCTTTCATTCAGTCAGTAGCTTCAAACATTTCTGGACGTTTTTCAATGGCAAAAATCAATGAATATTGTAAATGCACAAACAGTAATTTCTCCGCATTGCAAGGTGCAATTCTGAAATTTTTTGCTTTTTCCTGCTAATCCTAGCATGATAAAGAAGATTCAAAGAGAGTGAGATGCCAGCTCTTTTCATTCAGTCAGTAGCTTCAAACATTTCTGGTATATGAATAACATGTTTTTCAATGGCAAAAATCAATGAATATTGTAAATGCACAAACAGTAATTTCTCCGCATTGCAAGGTGCAATTCTGAAATTTTTTGCTTTTTCCTGCTAATCCTAGCATGGTAAAGAAGATTCAAAGAGAGTGAGATGCCAGCTCCTTTCATTCAGTCAGTAGCTTCAAACATTTCTGGACGTTTTTCAATGGCAAAAATCAATGAATATTGTAAATGCACAAACAGTAATATCTCCACATTGCAAGGTGCAATTCTGAAATTTTTTGCTTTTTCCTGCTAATCCTGGCATGATAATGAAGATTCAAAGAGAGTGAGATCCAGCTCTTTTCATTCAGTCAGTAGATTCAAACATTTCTGGTATATGAATAACATGTTTTTCAATGGCAAAAATCAATGAATATTGTAAATGCACAAACAGTAATTTCTCCGCATTGCAAGGTGCAATTCTGAAATTTTTTGCTTTTTCCTGCTAATCCTAGCATGATAAAGAAGATTCAAAGAGAGTGAGATGCCAGCTCCTTTCATTCAGTCAGTAGCTTCAAACATTTCTGGACGTTTTTCAATGGCAAAAATCAATGAATATTGTAAATGCACAAACAGTAATATCTCCACATTGCAACGTGCAATTCTGAAATTTTTTGCTTTTTCCTGCTAATCCTGGCATGATAAAGAAGATTCAAAGAGAGTGAGATGCCAGCTCTTTTCATTCAGTCAGTAACTTCAAACATTTCTGGTATATGAATAACATGTTTTTCAATGGCAAAAATCAATGAATATTGTAAATGCACAAACAGTAATATCTCCACATTGCAAGGTGCAATTCTGAAATTTTTTGCTTTTTCCTGCTAATCCTGGCATGATAAAGAAGATTCAAAGAGAGTGAGATGCCAGCTCTTTTCATTCAGTCAGTAGCTTCAAACATTTCTGGTATATGAATAACGATGTTTTTCAATGGCAAAAATCAATGAATATTGTAAATGCACACACAGTAATTTCTCCGCATTGCAAGGTGCAATTCTGAAATTTTTTGCTTTTTCCTGCTAATCCTAGCATGATAAAGAAGATTCAAAGAGAGTGAGATGCCAGCTCCTTTCATTCAGTCAGTAGCTTCAAACATTTCTGGACGTTTTTCAATGGCAAAAATCAATGAATATTGTAAATGCACAAACAGTAATATCTCCACATTGCAAGGTGCAATTCTGAAATTTTTTGCTTTTTCCTGCTAATCCTGGCATGATAAAGAAGATTCAAAGAGAGTGAGATGCCAGCTCTTTTCATTCAGTCAGTAGCTTCAAACATTTCTGGTATATGAATAACATGTTTTTCAATGGCAAAAATCAATGAATATTGTAAATGCACAAACAGTAATTTCTCCGCATTGCAAGGTGCAATTCTGAAATTTTTTGCTTTTTCCTGCTAATCCTAGCATGATAAAGAAGATTCAAAGAGAGTGAGATGCCAGCTCCTTTCATTCAGTCAGTAGCTTCAAACATTTCTGGACGTTTTTCAATGGCAAAAATCAATGAATATTGTAAATGCACAAACAGTAATATCTCCACATTGCAAGGTGCAATTCTGAAATTTTTTGCTTTTTCCTGCTAATCCTGGCATGATAAAGAAGATTCAAAGAGAGTGAGATGCCAGCTCTTTTCATTCAGTCAGTAGCTTCAAACATTTCTGGTATATGAATAACATGTTTTTCAATGGCAAAAATCAATGAATATTGTAAATGCACAAACAGTAATTTCTCCGCATTGCAAGGTGCAATTCTGAAATTTTTTGCTTTTTCCTGCTAATCCTAGCATGATAAAGAAGATTCAAAGAGAGTGAGATGCCAGCTCCTTTCATTCAGTCAGTAGCTTCAAACATTTCTGGTATATGAATAACATGATGTTTTTCAATGGCAAAAATCAATGAATATTGTAAATGCACAAACAGTAATTTCTCCGCATTGCAATGTGCAATTCTGAAATGTTTTGCTTTTTCCTGCTAATCCTAGCATGATAAAGAAGATTCAAAGAGAGTGAGATGCCAGCTCCTTTCATTCAGTCAGTAGCTTCAAACATTTCTGGACGTTTTTCAATGGCAAAAATCAATGAATATTGTAAATGCACAAACAGTAATATCTCCACATTGCAAGGTGCAATTCTGAAATTTTTTGCTTTTTCCTGCTAATCCTGGCATGATAAAGAAGATTCAAAGAGAGTGAGATGCCAGCTCTTTTCATTCAGTCAGTAGCTTCAAACATTTCTGGTATATGAATAACATGTTTTTCATTGGCAAAAATCAATGAATATTGTAAATGCACAAACAGTAATATCTCCACATTGCAAGGTGCAATTCTGAAATTTTTTGCTTTTTCCTGCTAATCCTGGCATGATAAAGAAGATTCAAAGAGAGTGAGATGCCAGCTCTTTTCATTCAGTCAGTAGCTTCAAACATTTCTGGTATATGAATAACGATGTTTTTCAATGGCAAAAATCAATGAATATTGTAAATGCACACACAGTAATTTCTCAGCATTGCAAGGTGCAATTCTGAAATTTTTTGCTTTTTCCTGCTAATCCTAGCATGATAAAGAAGATTCAAAGAGAGTGAGATGCCAGCTCCTTTCATTCAGTCAGTAGCTTCAAACATTTCTGGATGTTTTTCAATGGCAAAAATCAATGAATATTGTAAATGCACAAACAGTAATATCTCCACATTGCAAGGTGCAATTCTGAAATTTTTTGCTTTTTCCTGCTAATCCTGGCATGATAAAGAAGATTCAAAGAGAGTGAGATGCCAGCTCTTTTCATTCAGTCAGTAGCTTCAAACATTTCTGGTATATGAATAACATGTTTTTCAATGGCAAAAATCAATGAATATTGTAAATGCACAAACAGTAATATCTCCACATTGCAAGGTGCAATTCTGAAATTTTTTGCTTTTTCCTGCTAATCCTGGCATGATAAAGAAGATTCAAAGAGAGTGAGATGCCAGCTCTTTTCATTCAGTGAGTAGCTTCAAACATTGCTGGTATATGAATAACGATGTTTTTCAATGGCAAAAATCAATGAATATTGTAAATGCACAAACAGTAATTTCTCCGCATTGCAAGGTGCAATTCTGAAATTTTTTGCTTTTTCCTGCTAATCCTAGCATGATAAAGAAGATTCAAAGAGAGTGAGATGCCAGCTCCTTTCATTCAGTCAGTAGCTTCAAACATTTCTGGACGTTTTTCAATGGCAAAAATCAATGAATATTGTAAATGCACAAACAGTAATATCTCCACATTGCAAGGTGCAATTCTGAAATTTTTTGCTTTTTCCTGCTAATCCTGGCATGATAAAGAAGATTCAAAGAGAGTGAGATGCCAGCTCCTTTCATTCAGTCAGTAGCTTCAAACATTTCTGGACGTTTTTCAATGGCAAAAATCAATGAATATTGTAAATGCACAAACAGTAATATCTCCACATTGCAAGGTGCAATTCTGAAATTTTTTGCTTTTTCCTGCTAATCCTGGCATGATAAAGAAGATTCAAAGAGAGTGAGATGCCAGCTCTTTTCATTCAGTCAGTAGCTTCAAACATTTCTGGTATATGAATAACATGTTTTTCAATGGCAAAAATCAATGAATATGGTAAATGCACAAACAGTAATTTCTCCGCATTGCAAGGTGCAATTCTGAATTTTTTTGCTTTTTCCTGCTAATCCTAGCATGATAAAGAAGATTCAAAGAGAGTGAGATGCCAGCTCCTTTCATTCAGTCAGTAGCTTCAAACATTTCTGGTATATGAATAACATGTTGTTTTTCAATGGCAAAAATCAATGAATATTGTAAATGCACAAACAGTAATTTCTCCGCATTGCAATGTGCAATTCTGAAATTTTTGCTTTTTCCTGCTAATCCTAGCATGATAAAGAAAATTCAAAGAGAGTGAGATGCCAGCTCCTTTCATTCAGTCAGTAGCTTCAAACATTTCTGGACGTTTTTCAATGGCAAAAATCAATGAATATTGTAAATGCACAAACAGTAATATCTCCACATTGCAAGGTGCAATTCTGAAATTTTTTGCTTTTTCCTGCTAATCCTGGCATGATAAAGAAGATTCAAAGAGAGTGAGATGCCAGCTCTTTTCATTCAGTCAGTAGCTTCAAACATTTCTGGTATATGAATAACATGTTTTTCAATGGCAAAAATCAATGAATATTGTAAATGCACAAACAGTAATATCTCCACATTGCAAGGTGCAATTCTGAAATTTTTTGCTTTTTCCTGCTAATCCTGGCATGATAAAGAAGATTCAAAGAGAATGAGATGCCAGCTCTTTTCATTCAGTCAGTAGCTTCAAACATTTATGGTATATGAATAACGATGTTTTTCAATGGCAAAAATCAATGAATATTGTAAATGCACACACAGTAATTTCTCCGCATTGCAAGGTGCAATTCTGAAATTTTTTGCTTTTTCCTGCTAATCCTAGCATGATAAAGAAGATTCAAAGAGAGTGAGATGCCAGCTCCTTTCATTCAGTCAGTAGCTTCAAACATTTCTGGACGTTTTTCAATGGCAAAAATCAATGAATATTGTAAATGCACAAACAGTAATATCTCCACATTGCAAGGTGCAATTCTGAAATTTTTTGCTTTTTCCTGCTAATCCTGGCATGATAAAGAAGATTCAAAGAGAGTGAGATGCCAGCTCTTTTCATTCAGTCAGTAGCTTCAAACATTTCTGGTATATGAATAACATGTTTTTCAATGGCAAAAATCAATGAATATTGTAAATGCACAAACAGTAATTTCTCCGCATTGCAAGGTGCAATTCTGAAATTTTTTGCTTTTTCCTGCTAATCCTAGCATGATAAAGAAGATTCAAAGAGAGTGAGATGCCAGCTGCTTTCATTCAGTCAGTAGCTTCAAACATTTCTGGATGTTTTTCAATGGCAAAAATCAATGAATATTGTAAATGCATAAACAGTAATATCTCCACATTGCAAGGTGCAATTCTGAAATTTTTTGCTTTTTCCTGCTAATCCTGGCATGATAAAGAAGATTCAAAGAGAGTGAGATGCCAGCTCTTTTCATTCAGTCAGTAGCTTCAAACATTTCTGGTATATGAATAACATGTTTTTCAATGGCTAAAATCAATGAATATTGTAAATGCACAAACAGTAATTTCTCCGCATTGCAAGGTGCAATTCTGAAATTTTTTGCTTTTTCCTGCTAATCCTATCATGATAAAGAAGATTCAAAGAGAGTGAGATGCCAGCTCCTTTCATTCAGTCAGTAGCTTCAAACATTTCTGGTATATGAATAACATGATGTTTTTCAATGGCAAAAATCAATGAATATTGTAAATGCACAAACAGTAATTTCTCCGCATTGCAATGTGCAATTCTGAAATTTTTTGCTTTTTCCTGCTAATCCTAGCATGATAAAGAAGATTCAAAGAGAGTGAGATGCCAGCTCCTTTCATTCATTCAGTAGCTTCAAACATTTCTGGACGTTTTTCAATGGCAAAAATCAATGAATATTGTAAATGCACAAACAGTAATATCTCCACATTGCAAGGTGCAATTCTGAAATTTTTTGCTTTTTCCTGCTAATCCTGGCATGATAAAGAAGATTCAAAGAGAGTGAGATGCCAGCTCTTTTCATTCAGTCAGTAGCTTCAAACATTTCTGGTATATGAATAACATGTTTTTCAATGGCAAAAATCAATGAATATTGTAAATGCACAAACAGTAATATCTCCACATTGCAAGGTGCAATTCTGAAATTTTTTGCTTTTTCCTGCTAATCCTGGCATGATAAAGAAGATTCAAAGAGAGTGAGATGCCAGCTCTTTTCATTCAGTCCGTAGCTTCAAACATTTCTGGTATATGAATAACGATGTTTTTCAATGGCAAAAATCAATGAATATTGTAAATGCACACACAGTAATTTCTCCGCATTGCAAGGTGCAATTCTGAAATTTTTTGCTTTTTCCTGCTAATCCTAGCATGATAAAGAAGATTCAAAGAGAGTGAGATGCCAGCTCCTTTCATTCAGTCAGTAGCTTCAAACATTTCTGGACGTTTTTCAATGGCAAAAATCAATTAATATTGTAAATGCACAAACAGTAATTTCTCCGCATTGCAAGGTGCAATTCTGAAATTTTTTGCTTTTTCCTGCTAATCCTAGCATGATAAAGAAGATTCAAAGAGAGTGAGATGCCAGCTCCTTTCATTCAGTCAGTAGCTTCAAACATTTCTGGTATATGAATAACATGATGTTTTTCAATGGCAAAAATCAATGAATATTGTAAATGCACAAACAGTAATTTCTCCGCATTGCAAGGTGCAATTCTGAAATTTTTTGCTTTTTCCTGCTAATCCTAGAATGATAAAGAAGATTCAAAGAGAGTGAGATGCCAGCTCCTTTCATTCAGTCAGTAGCTTCAAACATTTCTGGATGTTTTTCAATGGCAAAAATCAATGAATATTGTAAATGCACAAACAGTAATATCTCCACATTGCAAGGTGCAATTCTGAAATTTTTTGCTTTTTCCTGCTAATCCTGGCATGATAAAGAAGATTCAAAGAGAGTGAGATGCCAGCTCTTTTCATTCAGTCAGTAGCTTCAAACATTTCTGGTATATGAATAACATGTTTTTCAATGGCAAAAATCAATGAATATTGTAAATGCACAAACAGTAATATCTCCACATTGCAAGGTGCAATTCTGAAATTTTTTGCTTTTTCCTGCTAATCCTGGCATGATAAAGAAGATTCAAAGAGAGTGAGATGCCAGCTCTTTTCATTCAGTCAGTAGCTTCAAACATTTCTGGTATATGAATAATGATGTTTTTCAATGGCAAAAATCAATGAATATTGTAAATGCACACACAGTAATTTCTCCGCATTGCAAGGTGCAATTCTGAAATTTTTTGCTTTTTCCTGCTAATCCTAGCATGATAAAGAAGATTCAAAGAGAGTGAGATGCCAGCTCCTTTCATTCAGTCAGTAGCTTCAAACATTTCTGGACGTTTTTCAATGGCAAAAATCAATGAATATTGTAAATGCACAAACAGTAATATCTCCACATTGCAAGGTGCAATTCTGAAATTTTTTGCTTTTTCCTGCTAATCCTGGCATGATAAAGAAGATTCAAAGAGAGTGAGATGCCAGCTCTTTTCATTCAGTCAGTAGCTTCAAACATTTCTGGTATATGAATAACATGTTTTTCAATGGCAAAAATCAATGAATATTGTAAATGCACAAACAGTAATTTCTCCGCATTGCAAGGTGCAATTCTGAAATTTTTTGCTTTTTCCTGCTAATCCTAGCATGATAAAGAAGATTCAAAGAGAGTGAGATGCCAGCTCCTTTCATTCAGTCAGTAGCTTCAAACATTTCTGGACGTTTTTCAATGGCAAAAATCAATGAATATTGTAAATGCACAAACAGTAATATCTCCACATTGCAAGGTGCAATTCTGAAATTTTTTGCTTTTTCCTGCTAATCCTGGCATGATAAAGAAGATTCAAAGAGAGTGAGATGCCAGCTCTTTTCATTCAGTCAGTAGCTTCAAACATTTCTGGTATATGAATAACGATGTTTTTCAATGGCAAAAATCAATGAATATTGTAAATGCACAAACAGTAATTTCTCCGCATTGCAAGGTGCAATTCTGAAATTTTTTGCTTTTTCCTGCTAATTCTAGCATGATAAAGAAGATTCAAAGAGAGTGAGATGCCAGCTCCTTTCATTCAGTCAGTAGCTTCAAACATTTCTGGTATATGAATAACATGATGTTTTTCAATGGCAAAAATCAATGAATATTGTAAATGCACAAACAGTAATTTCTCCGCATTGCAATGTGCAATTCTGAAATTTTTTGCTTTTTCCTGCTAATCCTAGCATGATAAAGAAGATTCAAAGAGAGTGAGATGCCAGCTCCTTTCATTCAGTCAGTAGCTTCAAACATTTCTGGACGTTTTTGAATGGCAAAAATCAATGAATATTGTAAATGCACAAACAGTAATATCTCCACATTGCAAGGTGCAATTCTGAAATTTTTTGCTTTTTCCTGCTAATCCTGGCATGATAAAGAAGATTCAAAGAGAGTGAGATGCCAGCTCTTTTCATTCAGTCAGTAGCTTCAAACATTTCTGGTATATGAATAACATGTTTTTCAATGGCAAAAATCAATGAATATTGTAAATGCACAAACAGTAATATCTCCACATTGCAAGGTGCAATTCTGAAATTTTTTGCTTTTTCCTGCTAATCCTGGCATGATAAAGAAGATTCAAAGAGAGTGAGATGCCAGCTCTTTTCATTCAGTCAGTAGCTTCAAACATTTCTGGTATATGAATAACGATGTTTTTCAATGGCAAAAATCAATGAATATTGTAAATGCACACACAGTAATTTCTCAGCATTGCAAGGTGCAATTCTGAAATTTTTTGCTTTTTCCTGCTAATCCTAGCATGATAAAGAAGATTCAAAGGGAGTGAGATGCCAGCTCCTTTCATTCAGTCAGTAGCTTCAAACATTTCTGGACGTTTTTCAATGGCAAAAATCAATGAATATTGTAAATGCACAAACAGTAATATCTCCACATTGCAAGGTGCAATTATGAAATTTTTTGCTTTTTCCTGCTAATCCTGGCATGATAAAGAAGATTCAAAGAGAGTGAGATGCCAGCTCTTTTCATTCAGTCAGTAGCTTCAAACATTTCTGGTATATGAATAACATGTTTTTCAATGGCAAAAATCAATGAATATTGTAAATGCACAAACAGTAATATCTCCACATTGCAAGGTGCAATTCTGAAATTTTTTGCTTTTTCCTGCTAATCCTGGCATGATAAAGAAGATTCAAAGAGAGTGAGATGCCAGCTCTTTTCATTCAGTCAGTAGCTTCAAACATTTCTGGTATATGAATAACGATGTTTTTCAATGGCAAAAATCAATGAATATTGTAAATGCACACACAGTAATTTCTCCGCATTGCAAGGTGCAATTCTGAAATTTTTTGCTTTTTCCTGCTAATCCTAGCATGATAAAGAAGATTCAAAGAGAGTGAGATGCCAGCTCCTTTCAGTCAGTAGCTTCAAACATTTCTGGACGTTTTTCAATTGCAAAAATCAATGAATATTGTAAATGCACAAACAGTAATATCTCCACATTGCAAGGTGCAATTCTGAAATTTTTTACTTTTTCCTGCTAATCCTGGCATGATAAAGAAGATTCAAAGAGAGTGAGATGCCAGCTCTTTTCATTCAGTCAGTAGCTTCAAACATTTCTGGTATATGAATAACATGTTTTTCAATGGCAAAAATCAATGAATATTGTAAATGCACAAACAGTAATTTCTCCGCATTGCAAGGTGCAATTCTGAAATTTTTTGCTTTTTCCTGCTAATCCTAGCATGATAAAGAAGATTCAAATAGAGTGAGATGCCAGCTCCTTTCATTCAGTCAGTAGCTTCAAACATTTCTGGACGTTTTTCAATGGCAAAAATCAATGAATATTGTAAATGCACAAACAGTAATATCTCCACATTGCAAGGTGCAATTCTGAAATTTTTTGCTTTTTCCTGCTAATCCTGGCATGATAAAGAAGATTCAAAGAGAGTGAGATGCCAGCTCTTTTCATTCAGTCAGTAGCTTCAAACATTTCTGGTATATGAATAACATGTTTTTCAATGGCAAAAATCAATGAATATTGTAAATGCACAAACAGTAATTTCTCCGCATTGCAAGGTGCAATTCTGAAATTTTTTGCTTTTTCCTGCTAATCCTAGCATGATAAAGAAGATTCAAAGAGAGTGAGATGCCAGCTCCTTTCATTCAGTCAGTAGCTTCAAACATTTCTGGTATATGAATAACATGTTGTTTTTCAATGGCAAAAATCAATGAATATTGTAAATGCACAAACAGTAATTTCTCCGCATTGCAATGTGCAATTCTGAAATTTTTTGCTTTTTCCTGCTAATCCTAGCATGATAAAGAAGATTCAAAGAGAGTGAGATGCCAGCTCCTTTCATTCAGTCAGTAGCTTCAAACATTTCTGGACGTTTTTCAATGGCAAAAATCAATGAATATTGTAAATGCACAAACAGTAATATCTCCACATTGCAAGGTGCAATTCTGAAATTTTTTGCTTTTTCCTGCTAATCCTGGCATGATAAAGAAGATTCAAAGAGAGTGAGATGCCAGCTCTTTTCATTCAGTCAGTAGCTTCAAACATTTCTGGTATATGAATAACATGTTTTTCAATGGCAAAAATCAATGAATATTGTAAATGCACAAACAGTAATATCTCCACATTGCAAGGTGCAATTCTGAAATTTTTTGCTTTTTCCTGCTAATCCTGGCATGATAAAGAAGATTCAAAGAGAGTGAGATGCCAGCTCTTTTCATTCAGTCAGTAGCTTCAAACATTTCTGGTATATGAATAACGATGTTTTTCAATGGCAAAAATCAATGAATATTGTAAATGCACACACAGTAATTTCTCCGCATTGCAAGGTGCAATTCTGAAATTTTTTGCTTTTTCCTGCTAATCCTAGCATGATAAAGAAGATTCAAAGAGAGTGAGATGCCAGCTCCTTTCATTCAGTCAGTAGCTTCAAACATTTCTGGACGTTTTTCAATGGCAAAAATCAATGAATATTGTAAATGCACAAACAGTAATATCTCCACATTGCAAGGTGCAATTCTGAAATTTTTTGCTTTTTCCTGCTAATCCTGGCATGATATAGAAGATTCAAAGAGAGTGAGATGCCAGCTCTTTTCATTCAGTCAGTAGCTTCAAACATTTCTGGTATATGAATAACATGTTTTTCAATGGCAAAAATCAATGAATATTGTAAATGCACAAACAGTAATTTCTCCGCATTGCAAGGTGCAATTCTGAAATTTTTTGCTTTTTCCTGCTAATCCTAGCATGATAAAGAAGATTCAAAGAGAGTGAGATGCCAGCTGCTTTCATTCAGTCAGTAGCTTCAAACATTTCTGGACGTTTTTCAATGGCAAAAATCAATGAATATTGTAAATGCACAAACAGTAATATCTCCACATTGCAAGGTGCAATTCTGAAATTTTTTGCTTTTTCCTGCTAATCCTGGCATGATAAAGAAGATTCAAAGAGAGTGACATGCCAGCTCTTTTCATTCAATCAGTAGCTTCAAACATTTCTGGTATATGAATAACATGTTTTTCAATGGCAAAAATCAATGAATATTGTAAATGCACAAACAGTAATTTCTCCGCATTGCAAGGTGCAATTCTGAAATTTTTTGCTTTTTCCTGCTAATCCTATCATGATAAAGAAGATTCAAAGAGAGTGAGATGCCAGCTCCTTTCATTCAGTCAGTAGCTTCAAACATTTCTGGTATATGAATAACATGATGTTTTTCAATGGCAAAAATCAATGAATATTGTAAATGCACAAACAGTAATTTCTCCGCATTGCAATGTGCAATTCTGAAATTTTTTGCTTTTTCCTGCTAATCCTAGCATGATAAAGAAGATTCAAAGAGAGTGAGATGCCAGCTCCTTTCATTCAGTCAGTAGCTTCAAACATTTCTGGATGTTTTTCAATGGCAAAAATCAATGAATATTGTAAATGCACAAACAGTAATATCTCCACATTGCAAGGTGCAATTCTGAAATTTTTTGCTTTTTCCTGCTAATCCTGGCATGATAAAGAAGATTCAAAGAGAGTGAGATGCCAGCTCTTTTCATTCAGTCAGTAGCTTCAAACATTTCTGGTATATGAATAACATGTTTTTCAATGGCAAAAATCAATGAATATTGTAAATGCACAAACAGTAATATCTCCACATTGCAAGGTGCAATTCTGAATTTTTTTGCTTTTTCCTGCTAATCCTGGCATGATAAAGAAGATTCAAAGAGAGTGAGATGCCAGCTCTTTTCATTCAGTCAGTAGCTTCAAACATTTCTGGTATATGAATAACGATGTTTTTCAATGGCAAAAATCAATGAATATTGTAAATGCACACACAGTAATTTCTCCGCATTGCAAGGTGCAATTCTGAAATTTTTTGCTTTTTCCTGCTAATCCTAGCATGATAAAGAAGATTCAAAGAGAGTGAGATGCCAGCTCCTTTCATTCAGTCAGTAGCTTCAAACATTTCTGGACGTTTTTCAATGGCAAAAATCAATGAATATTGTAAATGCGCAAACAGTAATATCTCCACATTGCAACGTGCAATTCTGAAATTTTTTGCCTTTTCCTGCTCCTCTTAGCATGATAAAGAAGATTCAAAGAGAGTGAGATGCCAGCTCTTTTCATTCAGTCAGTAGCTTCAAACATTTCTGGTATATGAATAACATGATGTTTTTCAATGGCAAAAATCAATGAATATTGTAAATGCACAAACAGTAATTTCTCCGCATTGCAAGGTGCAATTCTGAAATTTTTTGCTTTTTCCTGCTAATCCTAGCATGATAAAGAAGATTCAAAGAGAGTGAGATGCCAGCTCCTTTCATTCAGTCAGTAGCTTCAAACATTTCTGGACGTTTTTCAATGGCAAAAATCAATGAATATTGTAAATGCACAAACAGTAATTTCTCCGCATTGCAAGGTGCAATTCTGAAATTTTTTGCTTTTTCCTGCTAATCCTAGCATGATAAAGAAGATTCAAAGAGAGTGAGATGCCAGCTCCTTTCATTCAGTCAGTAGCTTCAAACATTTCTGGTATATGAATAACATGATGTTTTTCAATGGCAAAAATCAATGAATATTGTAAATGCACAAACAGTAATTTCTCCGCATTGCAAGGTGCAATTCTGAAATTTTTTGCTTTTTCCTGCTAATCCTAGCATGATAAAGAAGATTCAAAGAGAGTGAGATGCCAGCTCCTTTCATTCAGTCAGTAGCTTCAAACATTTCTGGATGTTTTTCAATGGCAAAAATCAATGAATATTGTAAATGCACAAACAGTAATATCTCCACATTGCAAGGTGCAATTCTGAAATTTTTTGCTTTTTCCTGCTAATCCTGGCATGATAAAGAAGATTCAAAGAGAGTGAGATGCCAGCTCTTTTCATTCAGTCAGTAGCTTCAAACATTTCTGGTATATGAATAACATGTTTTTCAATGGCAAAAATCAATGAATATTGTAAATGCACAAACAGTAATTTCTCCGCATTGCAAGGTGCAATTCTGAAATTTTTTGCTTTTTCCTGCTAATCCTAGCATGATAAAGAAGATTCAAAGAGAGTGAGATGCCAGCTCCTTTCATTCAGTCAGTAGCTTCAAACATTTCTGGTATATGAATAACATGATGTTTTTCAATGGCAAAAATCAATGAATATTGTAAATGCACAAACAGTAATTTCTCCGCATTGCAATGTGCAATTCTGAAATTTTTTGCTTTTTCCTGCTAATCCTAGCATGATAAAGAAGATTCAAAGAGAGTGAGATGCCAGCTCCTTTCATTCAGTCAGTAGCTTCAAACATTTCTGGACGTTTTTCAATGGCAAAAATCAATGAATATTGTAAATGCACAAACAGTAATATCTCCACATTGCAAGGTGCAATTCTGAAATTTTTTGCTTTTTCCTGCTAATCCTGGCATGATAAAGAAGATTCAAAGAGAGTGAGATGCCAGCTCTTTTCATTCAGTCAGTAGCTTCAAACATTTCTGGTATATGAATAACATGTTTTTCAATGGCAAAAATAAATGAATATTGTAAATGCACAAACAGTAATATCTCCACATTGCAAGGTGCAATTCTGAAATTTTTTGCTTTTTCCTGCTAATCCTGGCATGATAAAGAAGATTCAAAGAGAGTGAGATGCCAGCTCTTTTCATTCAGTCAGTAGCTTCAAACATTTCTGGTATATGAATAACGATGTTTTTCATTGGCAAAAATCAATGAATATTGTAAATGCACACACAGTAATTTCTCCGCATTGCAAGGTGCAATTCTGAAATTTTTTGCTTTTTCCTGCTAATCCTAGCATGATAAAGAAGATTCAAAGAGAGTGAGATGCCAGCTCCTTTCATTCAGTCAGTAGCTTCAAACATTTCTGGACGTTTTTCAATGGCAAAAATCAATGAATATTGTAAATGCACAAACAGTAATATCTCCACATTGCAAGGTGCAATTCTGAAATTTTTTGCTTTTTCCTGCTAATCCTGGCATGATAAAGAAGATTCAAAGAGAGTGAGATGCCAGCTCTTTTCATTCAGTCAGTAGCTTCAAACATTTCTGGTATATGAATAACGATGTTTTTCAATGGCAAAAATCAATGAATTTTGTAAATGCACACACAGTAATTTCTCCGCATTGCAAGGTGCAATTCTGAAATTTTTTGCTTTTTCCTGCTAATCCTAGCATGGTAAAGAAGATTCAAAGAGAGTGAGATGCCAGCTCCTTTCATTCAGTCAGTAGCTTCAAACATTTCTGGACGTTTTTCAATGGCAAAAATCAATGAATATTGTAAATGCACAAACAGTAATATCTCCACATTGCAAGGTGCAATTCTGAAATTTTTTGCTTTTTCCTGCTAATCCTGGCATGATAAAGAAGATTCAAAGAGAGTGAGATGCCAGCTCTTTTCATTCAGTCAGTAGCTTCAAACATTTCTGGTATATGAATAACATATTTTTCAATGGCAAAAATCAATGAATATTGTAAATGCACAAACAGTAATTTCTCCGCATTGCAAGGTGCAATTCTGAAATTTTTTGCTTTTTCCTGCTAATCCTAGTATGATAAAGAAGATTCAAAGAGAGTGAGATGCCAGCTCCTTTCATTCAGTCAGTAGCTTCAAACATTTCTGGACGTTTTTCAATGGCAAAAATCAATGAATATTGTAAATGCACAAACAGTAATATCTCCACATTGCAAGGTGCAATTCTGAAATTTTTTGCTTTTTCCTGCTAATCCTGGCATGATAAAGAAGATTCAAAGAGAGTGAGATGCCAGCTCTTTTCATTCAGTCAGTAGCTTCAAACATTTCTGGTATATGAATAACATGTTTTTCAATGGCAAAAATCAATGAATATTGTAAATGCACAAACAGTAATTTCTCCGCATTGCAAGGTGCAATTCTGAAATTTTTTTGCTTTTTCCTGCTAATCCTAGCATGATAAAGAAGATTCAAAGAGAGTGAGATGCCAGCTCCTTTCATTCAGTCAGTAGCTTCAAACATTTCTGGACGTTTTTCAATGGCAAAAATCAATGAATATTGTAAATGCACAAACAGTAATATCTCCACATTGCAAGGTGCAATTCTGAAATTTTTTGCTTTTTCCTGCTAATCCTGGCATGATAAAGAAGATTCAAAGAGAGTGAGATGCCAGCTCTTTTCATTCAGTCAGTAGCTTCAAACATTTCTGGTATATGAATAACATGTTTTTCAATGGCAAAAATCAATGAATATTGTAAATGCACAAACAGTAATTTCTCCGCATTGCAAGGTGCAATTCTGAAATTTTTTTGCTTTTTCCTGCTAATCCTAGCATGATAAAGAAGATTCAAAGAGAGTGAGATGCCAGCTCCTTTCATTCAGTCAGTAGCTTCAAACATTTCTGGACGTTTTTCAATGGCAAAAATCAATGAATATTGTAAATGCACAAACAGTAATATCTCCACATTGCAAGGTGCAATTCTGAAATTTTTTGCTTTTTCCTGCTAATCCTGGCATGATAAAGAAGATTCAAAGAAAGTGAGATGCCAGCTCTTTTCATTCAGTCAGTAGCTTCAAACATTTCTGGTATATGAATAACATGTTTTTCAATGGCAAAAATCAATGAATATTGTAAATGCACAAACAGTAATATCTCCACATTGCAAGGTGCAATTCTGAAATTTTTTGCTTTTTCCTGCTAATCCTGGCATGATAAAGAAGATTCAAAGAGAGTGAGATGCCAGCTCTTTTCATTCAGTCAGTAGCTTCAAACATTTCTGGTATATGAATAACGATGTTTTTCAATGGCAAAAATCAATGAATATTGTAAATGCACACACAGTAATTTCTCCGCATTGCAAGGTGCAATTCTGAAATTTTTTGCTTTTTCCTGCTAATCCTAGCATGATAAAGAAGATTCAAAGAGAGTGAGATGCCAGCTCCTTTCATTCAGTCAGTAGCTTCAAACATTTCTGGACGTTTTTCAATGGCAAAAATCAATGAATATTGTAAATGCACAAACAGTAATATCTCCACATTGCAACGTGCAATTCTGAAATTTTTTGCTTTTTCCTGCTCCTCTTAGCATGATAAAGAAGATTCAAAGAGAGTGAGATGCCAGCTCTTTTCATTGAGTCAGTAGCTTCAAACATTTCTGGTATATGAATAACATGATGTTTTTCAATGGCAAAAATCAATGAATATTGTAAATGCACAAACAGTAATTTCTCCGCATTGCAAGGTGCAATTCTGAAATTTTTTGCTTTTTCCTGCTAATCCTAGCATGATAAAGAAGATTCAAAGAGAGTGAGATGCCAGCTCCTTTCATTCAGTCAGTAGCTTCAAACATTTCTGGACGTTTTTCAATGGCAAAAATCAATGAATATTGTAAATGCACAAACAGTAATTTCTCCGCATTGCAAGGTGCAATTCTGAAATTTTTTGCTTTTTCCTGCTAATCCTAGCATGATAAAGAAGATTCAAAGAGAGTGAGATGCCAGCTCCTTTCATTCAGTCAGTAGCTTCAAACATTTCTGGTATATGAATAACATGATGTTTTTCAATGGCAAAAATCAATGAATATTGTAAATGCACAAACAGTAATTTCTCCGCATTGCAAGGTGCAATTCTGAAATTTTTTGCTTTTTCCTGCTAATCCTAGCATGATAAAGAAGATTCAAAGAGAGTGAGATGCCAGCTCCTTTCATTCAGTCAGTAGCTTCAAACATTTCTGGATGTTTTTCAATGGCAAAAATCAATGAATATTGTAAATGCACAAACAGTAATATCTCCACATTGCAAGGTGCAATTCTGAATTTTTTTGCTTTTTCCTGCTAATCCTGGCATGATAAAGAAGATTCAAAGAGAGTGAGATGCCAGCTCTTTTCATTCAGTCAGTAGCTTCAAACATTTCTGGTATATGAATAACATGTTTTTCAATGGCAAAAATCAATGAATATTGTAAATGCACAAACAGTAATATCTCCACATTGCAAGGTGCAATTCTGAAATTTTTTGCTTTTTCCTGCTAATCCTGGCATGATAAAGAAGATTCAAAGAGAGTGAGATGCCAGCTCTTTTCATTCAGTCAGTAGCTTCAAACATTTCTGGTATATGAATAACGATGTTTTTCAATGGCAAAAATCAATGAATATTGTAAATGCACACACAGTAATTTCTCCGCATTGCAAGGTGCAATTCTGAAATTTTTTGCTTTTTCCTGCTAATCCTAGCATGATAAAAAAGATTCAAAGAGAGTGAGATGCCAGCTCCTTTCATTCAGTCAGTAGCTTCAAACATTTCTGGACGTTTTTCAATGGCAAAAATCAATGAATATTGTAAATGCACAAACAGTAATATCTCCACATTGCAAGGTGCAATTCTGAAATTTTTTGCTTTTTCCTGCTAATCCTGGCATGATAAAGAAGATTCAAAGAGAGTGAGATGCCAGCTCTTTTCATTCAGTCAGTAGCTTCAAACATTTCTGGTATATGAATAACTTGTTTTTCAATGGCAAAAATCAATGAATATTGTAAATGCACAAACAGTAATTTCTCCGCATTGCAAGGTGCAATTCTGAAATTTTTTGCTTTTTCCTGCTAATCCTAGCATGATAAAGAAGATTCAAAGAGAGTGAGATGCCAGCTCCTTTCATTCAGTCAGTAGCTTCAAACATTTCTGGACGTTTTTCAATGGCAAAAATCAATGAATATTGTAAATGCACAAACAGTAATATCTCCACATTGCAAGGTGCAATTCTGAAATGTTTTGCTTTTTCCTGCTAATCCTGGCATGATAAAGAAGATTCAAAGAGAGTGAGATGCCAGCTCTTTTCATTCAGTCAGTAGCTTCAAACATTTCTGGTATATGAATAACATGTTTTTCAATGGCAAAAATCAATGAATATTGTAAATGCACAAACAGTAATTTCTCCGCATTGCAAGGTGCAATTCTGAAATTTTTTGCTTTTTCCTGCTAATCCTAGCATGATAAAGAAGATTCAAAGAGAGTGAGATGCCAGCTCCTTTCATTCAGTCAGTAGCTTCAAACATTTCTGGTATATGAATAACATGATGTTTTTCAATGGCAAAAATCAATGAATATTGTAAATGCACAAACAGTAATTTCTCCGCATTGCAATGTGCAATTCTGAAATTTTTTGCTTTTTCCTGCTAATCCTAGCATGATAAAGAAGATTCAAAGAGAGTGAGATGCCAGCTCCTTTCATTCAGTCAGTAGCTTCAAACATTTCTGGACGTTTTTCAATGGCAAAAATCAATGAATATTGTAAATGCACAAACAGTAATATCTCCACATTGCAAGGTGCAATTCTGAAATTTTTTGCTTTTTCCTGCTAATCCTGGCATGATAAAGAAGATTCAAAGAGAGTGAGATGCCAGCTCTTTTCATTCAGTCAGTAGCTTCAAACATTTCTGGTATATGAATAACATGTTTTTCAATGGCAAAAATCAATGAATATTGTAAATGCACAAACAGTAATATCTCCACATTGCAAGGTGCAATTCTGAAATTTTTTGCTTTTTCCTGCTAATCCTGGCATGATAAAGAAGATTCAAAGAGAGTGAGATGCCAGCTCTTTTCATTCAGTCAGTAGCTTCAAACATTTCTGGTATATGAATAACGATGTTTTTCAATGGCAAAAATCAATGAATATTGTAAATGCACACACAGTAATTTCTCAGCATTGCAAGGTGCAATTCTGAAATTTTTTGCTTTTTCCTGCTAATCCTAGCATGATAAAGAAGATTCAAAGAGAGTGAGATGCCAGCTCCTTTCATTCAGTCAGTAGCTTCAAACATTTCTGGACGTTTTTCAATGGCAAAAATCAATGAATATTGTAAATGCACAAACAGTAATATCTCCACATTGCAAGGTGCAATTCTGAAATTTTTTGCTTTTTCCTGCTAATCCTGGCATGATAAAGAAGATTCAAAGAGAGTGAGATGCCAGCTCTTTTCATTCAGTCAGTAGCTTCAAACATTTCTGGTATATGAATAACATGTTTTTCAATGGCAAAAATCAATGAATATTGTAAATGCACAAACAGTAATATCTCCACATTGCAAGGTGCAATTCTGAAATTTTTTGCTTTTTCCTGCTAATCCTGGCATGATAAAGAAGATTCAAAGAGAGTGAGATGCCAGCTCTTTTCATTCAGTCAGTAGCTTCAAACATTTCTGGTATATGAATAACGATGTTTTTCAATGGCAAAAATCAATGAATATTGTAAATGCACACACAGTAATTTCTCCGCATTGCAAGGTGCAATTCTGAAATTTTTTGCTTTTTCCTGCTAATCCTAGCATGATAAAGAAGATTCAAAGAGAGTGAGATGCCAGCTCCTTTCATTCAGTCAGTAGCTTCAAACATTTCTGGACGTTTTTCAATGGCAAAAATCAATGAATATTGTAAATGCACAAACAGTAATATCTCCACATTGCAAGGTGCAATTCTGAAATTTTTTACTTTTTCCTGCTAATCCTGGCATGATAAAGAAGATTCAAAGAGAGTGAGATGCCAGCTCTTTTCATTCAGTCAGTAGCTTCAAACATTTCTGGTATATGAATAACATGTTTTTCAATGGCAAAAATCAATGAATATTGTAAATGCACAAACAGTAATTTCTCCGCATTGCAAGGTGCAATTCTGAAATTTTTTGCTTTTTCCTGCTAATCCTAGCATGATAAAGAAGATTCAAAGAGAGTGAGATGCCAGCTCCTTTCATTCAGTCAGTAGCTTCAAACATTTCTGGACGTTTTTCAATGGCAAAAATCAATGAATATTGTAAATGCACAAACAGTAATATCTCCACATTGCAAGGTGCAATTCTGAAATTTTTTGCTTTTTCCTGCTAATCCTGGCATGATAAAGAAGATTCAAAGAGAGTGAGATGCCAGCTCTTTTCATTCAGTCAGTAGCTTCAAACATTTCTGGTATATGAATAACATGTTTTTCAATGGCAAAAATCAATGAATATTGTAAATGCACAAACAGTAATTTCTCCGCATTGCAAGGTGCAATTCTGAAATTTTTTGCTTTTTCCTGCTAATCCTAGCATGATAAAGAAGATTCAAAGAGAGTGAGATGCCAGCTCCTTTCATTCAGTCAGTAGCTTCAAACATTTCTGGTATATGAATAACATGTTGTTTTTCAATGGCAAAAATCAATGAATATTGTAAATGCACAAAGAGTAATTTCTCCGCATTGCAATGTGCAATTCTGAAATTTTTTGCTTTTTCCTGCTAATCCTAGCATGATAAAGAAGATTCAAAAAGAGTGAGATGCCAGCTCCTTTCATTCAGTCAGTAGCTTCAAACATTTCTGGACGTTTTTCAATGGCAAAAATCAATGAATATTGTAAATGCACAAACAGTAATATCTCCACATTGCAAGGTGCAATTCTGAATTTTTTTGCTTTTTCCTGCTAATCCTGGCATGATAAAGAAGATTCAAAGAGAGTGAGATGCCAGCTCTTTTCATTCAGTCAGTAGCTTCAAACATTTCTGGTATATGAATAACATGTTTTTCAATGGCAAAAATCAATGAATATTGTAAATGCACAAACAGTAATATCTCCACATTGCAAGGTGCAATTCTGAAATTTTTTGCTTTTTCCTGCTAATCCTGGCATGATAAAGAAGATTCAAAGAGAGTGAGATGCCAGCTCTTTTCATTCAGTCAGTAGCTTCAAACATTTCTGGTATATGAATAACGATGTTTTTCAATGGCAAAAATCAATGAATATTGTAAATGCACACACAGTAATTTCTCCGCATTGCAAGGTGCAATTCTGAAATTTTTTGCTTTTTCCTGCTAATCCTAGCATGATAAAGAAGATTCAAAGAGAGTGAGATGCCAGCTCCTTTCATTCAGTCAGTAGCTTCAAACATTTCTGGACGTTTTTCAATGGCAAAAATCAATGAATATTGTAAATGCACAAACAGTAATATCTCCACATTGCAAGGTGCAATTCTGAAATTTTTTGCTTTTTCCTGCTAATCCTGGCATGATAAAGAAGATTCAAAGAGAGTGAGATGCCAGCTCTTTTCATTCAGTCAGTAGCTTCAAACATTTCTGGTATATGAATAACATGTTTTTCAATGGCAAAAATAAATGAATTTTGTAAATGCACAAACAGTAATTTCTCCGCATTGCAAGGTGCAATTCTGAAATTTTTTGCTTTTTCCTGCTAATCCTAGCATGATAAAGAAGATTCAAAGAGAGTGAGATGCCAGCTGCTTTCATTCAGTCAGTAGCTTCAAACATTTCTGGACGTTTTTCAATGGCAAAAATCAATGAATATTGTAAATGCACAAACAGTAATATCTCCACATTGCAAGGTGCAATTCTGAAATTTTTTGCTTTTTCCTGCTAATCCTGGCATGATAAAGAAGATTCAAAGAGAGTGAGATGCCAGCTCTTTTCATTCAGTCAGTAGCTTCAAACATTTCTGGTATATGAATAACATGTTTTTCAATGGCAAAAATCAATGAATATTGTAAATGCACAAACAGTAATTTCTCCGCATTGCAAGGTGCAATTCTGAAATTTTTTGCTTTTTCCTGCTAATCCTATCATGATAAAGAAGATTCAAAGAGAGTGAGATGCCAGCTCCTTTCATTCAGTCAGTAGCTTCAAACATTTCTGGTATATGAATAACATGATGTTTTTCAATGGCAAAAATCAATGAATATTGTAAATGCACAAACAGTAATTTCTCCGCATTGCAATGTGCAATTCTGAAATTTTTTGCTTTTTCCTGCTAATCCTAGCATGATAAAGAAGATTCAAAGAGAGTGAGATGCCAGCTCCTTTCATTCAGTCAGTAGCTTCAAACATTTCTGGACGTTTTTCAATGGCAAAAATCAATGAATATTGTAAATGCACAAACAGTAATATCTCCACATTGCAAGGTGCAATTCTGAAATTTTTTGCTTTTTCCTGCTAATCCTGGCATGATAAAGAAGATTCAAAGAGAGTGAGATGCCAGCTCTTTTCATTCAGTCAGTAGCTGCAAACATTTCTGGTATATGAATAACATGTTTTTCAATGGCAAAAATCAATGAATATTGTAAATGCACAAACAGTAATATCTCCACATTGCAAGGTGCAATTCTGAAATTTTTTGCTTTTTCCTGCTAATCCTAGCATGATAAAGAAGATTCAAAGAGAGTGAGATGCCAGCTCCTTTCATTCAGTCATTAGCTTCAAACATTTCTGTTATATGAATAACATGATGTTTTTCAATGGCAAAAATCAATGAATATTGTAAATGCACAAACAGTAATTTCTCCGCATTGCAATGTGCGATTCTGAAATTTTTTGCTTTTTCCTGCTAATCCTAGCATGATAAAGAAGATTCAAAGAGAGTGAGATGCCAGCTCTTTTCATTCAGTCAGTAGCTTCAAACATTTCTGGTATATGAATAACATGTTTTTCAATGGCAAAAATCAATGAATATTGTAAATGCACAAACAGTAATATCTCCACATTGCAAGGTGCAATTCTGAAATTTTTTGCTTTTTCCTGCTAATCCTGGCATGATAAAGAAGATTCAAAGAGAGTGAGATGCCAGCTCTTTTCATTCAGTCAGTAGCTTCAAACATTTCTGGTATATGAATAACGATGTTTTTCAATGGCAAAAATCAATGAATATTGTAAATGCACACACAGTAATTTCTCCGCATTGCAAGGTGCAATTCTGAAATTTTTTGCTTTTTCCTGCTAATCCTAGCATGATAAAAAAGATTCAAAGAGAGTGAGATGCCAGCTCCTTTCATTCAGTCAGTAGCTTCAAACATTTCTGGACGTTTTTCAATGGCAAAAATCAATGAATATTGTAAATGCACAAACAGTAATATCTCCACATTGCAAGGTGCAATTCTGAAATTTTTTGCTTTTTCCTGCTAATCCTGGCATGATAAAGAAGATTCAAAGAGAGTGAGATGCCAGCTCTTTTCATTCAGTCAGTAGCTTCAAACATTTCTGGTATATGAATAACATGTTTTTCAATGGCAAAAATCAATGAATATTGTAAATGCACAAACAGTAATATCTCCACATTGCAAGGTGCAATTCTGAAATTTTTTGCTTTTTCCTGCTAATCCTGGCATGATAAAGAAGATTCAAAGAGAGTGAGATGCCAGCTCTTTTCATTCAGTCAGTAGCTTCAAACATTTCTGGACGTTTTTCAATGGCAAAAATCAATGAATATTGTAAATGCACAAACAGTAATATCTCCACATTGCAAGGTGCAATTCTGAAATTTTTTGCTTTTTCCTGCTAATCCTGGCATGATAAAGAAGATTCAAAGAGAGTGAGATGCCAGCTCTTTTCATTCAGTCAGTAGCTTCAAACATTTCTGGTATATGAATAACATGTTTTTCAATGGCAAAAATCAATGAATATTGTAAATGCACAAACAGTAATTTCTCCGCATTGCAAGGTGCAATTCTGAAATTTTTTGCTTTTTCCTGCTAATCCTAGCATGATAAAGAAGATTCAAAGAGAGTGAGATGCCAGCTCCTTTCATTCAGTCAGTAGCTTCAAACATTTCTGGTATATGAATAACATGATGTTTTTCAATGGCAAAAATCAATGAATATTGTAAATGCACAAACAGTAATTTCTCCGCATTGCAATGTGCAATTCTGAAATTTTTTGCATTTTCCTGCTAATCCTAGCATGATAAAGAAGATTCAAAGAGAGTGAGATGCCAGCTCCTTTCATTCAGTCAGTAGCTTCAAACATTTCTGGACGTTTTTCAATGGCAAAAATCAATGAATATTGTAAATGCACAAACAGTAATATCTCCACATTGCAAGGTGCAATTCTGAAATTTTTTGCTATTTCCTGCTAATCCTGGCATGATAAAGAAGATTCAAAGAGAGTGAGATGCCAGCTCTTTTCATTCAGTCAGTAGCTTCAAACATTTCTGGTATATGAATAACATGTTTTTCAATGGCAAAAATCAATGAATATTGTAAATGCACAAACAGTAATATCTCCACATTGCAAGGTGCAATTCTGAAATTTTTTGCTTTTTCCTGCTAATCCTGGCATGATAAAGAAGATTCAAAGAGAGTGAGATGCCAGCTCTTTTCATTCAGTCAGTAGCTTCAAACATTTCTGGTATATGAATAACGATGTTTTTCAATGGCAAAAATCAATGAATATTGTAAATGCACACACAGTAATTTCTCAGCATTGCAAGGTGCAATTCTGAAATTTTTTGCTTTTTCCTGCTAATCCTAGCATGATAAAGAAGATTCAAAGAGAGTGAGATGCCAGCTCCTTTCATTCAGTCAGTAGCTTCAAACATTTCTGGACGTTTTTCAATGGCAAAAATCAATGAATATTGTAAATGCACAAACAGTAATATCTCCACATTGCAAGGTGCAATTCTGAAATTTTTTGCTTTTTCCTGCTAATCCTGGCATGATAAAGAAGATTCAAAGAGAGTGAGATGCCAGCTCTTTTCATTCAGTCAGTAGCTTCAAACATTTCTGGTATATGAATAACATGTTTTTCAATGGCAAAAATCAATGAATATTGTAAATGCACAAACAGTAATATCTCCACATTGCAAGGTGCAATTCTGAAATTTTTTGCTTTTTCCTGCTAATCCTGGCATGATAAAGAAGATTCAAAGAGAGTGAGATGCCAGCTCTTTTCATTCAGTCAGTAGCTTCAAACATTTCTGGTATATGAATAACGATGTTTTTCAATGGCAAAAATCAATGAATATTGTAAATGCACACACAGTAATTTCTCCGCATTGCAAGGTGCAATTCTGAAATTTTTTGCTTTTTCCTGCTAATCCTAGCATGATAAAGAAGATTCAAAGAGAGTGAGATGCCAGCTCCTTTCATTCAGTCAGTAGCTTCAAACATTTCTGGACGTTTTTCAATGGCAAAAATCAATGAATATTGTAAATGCACAAACAGTAATATCTCCACATTGCAAGGTGCAATTCTGAAATTTTTTACTTTTTCCTGCTAATCCTGGCATGATAAAGAAGATTCAAAGAGAGTGAGATGCCAGCTCTTTTCATTCAGTCAGTAGCTTCAAACATTTCTGGTATATGAATAACATGTTTTTCAATGGCAAAAATCAATGAATATTGTAAATGCACAAACAGTAATTTCTCCGCATTGCAAGGTGCAATTCTGAAATTTTTTGCTTTTTCCTGCTAATCCTAGCATGATAAAGAAGATTCAAAGAGAGTGAGATGCCAGCTCCTTTCATTCAGTCAGTAGCTTCAAACATTTCTGGACGTTTTTCAATGGCAAAAATCAATGAATATTGTAAATGCACAAACAGTAATATCTCCACATTGCAAGGTGCAATTCTGAAATTTTTTGCTTTTTCCTGCTAATCCTGGCATGATAAAGAAGATTCAAAGAGAGTGAGATGCCAGCTCTTTTCATTCAGTCAGTAGCTTCAAACATTTCTGGTATATGAATAACATGTTTTTCAATGGCAAAAATCAATGAATATTGTAAATGCACAAACAGTAATTTCTCCGCATTGCAAGGTGCAATTCTGAAATTTTTTGCTTTTTCCTGCTAATCCTAGCATGATAAAGAAGATTCAAAGAGAGTGAGATGCCAGCTCCTTTCATTCAGTAAGTAGCTTCAAACATTTCTGGTATATGAATAACATGTTGTTTTTCAATGGCAAAAATCAATGAATATTGTAAATGCACAAAGAGTAATTTCTCCGCATTGCAATGTGCAATTCTGAAATTTTTTGCTTTTTCCTGCTAATCCTAGCATGATAAAGAAGATTCAAAAAGAGTGAGATGCCAGCTCCTTTCATTCAGTCAGTAGCTTCAAACATTTCTGGACGTTTTTCAATGGCAAAAATCAATGAATATTGTAAATGCACAAACAGTAATATCTCCACATTGCAAGGTGCAATTCTGAATTTTTTTGCTTTTTCCTGCTAATCCTGGCATGATAAAGAAGATTCAAAGAGAGTGAGATGCCAGCTCTTTTCATTCAGTCAGTAGCTTCAAACATTTCTGGTATATGAATAACATGTTTTTCAATGGCAAAAATCAATGAATATTGTAAATGCACAAACAGTAATATCTCCACATTGCAAGGTGCAATTCTGAAATTTTTTGCTTTTTCCTGCTAATCCTGGCATGATAAAGAAGATTCAAAGAGAGTGAGATGCCAGCTCTTTTCATTCAGTCAGTAGCTTCAAACATTTCTGGTATATGAATAACGATGTTTTTCAATGGCAAAAATCAATGAATATTGTAAATGCACACACAGTAATTTCTCCGCATTGCAAGGTGCAATTCTGAAATTTTTTGCTTTTTCCTGCTAATCCTAGCATGATAAAGAAGATTCAAAGAGAGTGAGATGCCAGCTCCTTTCATTCAGTCAGTAGCTTCAAACATTTCTGGACGTTTTTCAATGGCAAAAATCAATGAATATTGTAAATGCACAAACAGTAATATCTCCACATTGCAAGGTGCAATTCTGAAATTTTTTGCTTTTTCCTGCTAATCCTGGCATGATAAAGAAGATTCAAAGAGAGTGAGATGCCAGCTCTTTTCATTCAGTCAGTAGCTTCAAACATTTCTGGTATATGAATAACATGTTTTTCAATGGCAAAAATCAATGAATTTTGTAAATGCACAAACAGTAATTTCTCCGCATTGCAAGGTGCAATTCTGAAATTTTTTGCTTTTTCCTGCTAATCCTAGCATGATAAAGAAGATTCAAAGAGAGTGAGATGCCAGCTCCTTTCATTCAGTCAGTAGCTTCAAACATTTCTGGACGTTTTTCAATGGCAAAAATCAATGAATATTGTAAATGCACAAACAGTAATATCTCCACATTGCAAGGTGCAATTCTGAAATTTTTTGCTTTTTCCTGCTAATCCTGGCATGATAAAGAAGATTCAAAGAAAGTGAGATGCCAGCTCTTTTCATTCAGTCAGTAGCTTCAAACATTTCTGGTATATGAATAACATGTTTTTCAATGGCAAAAATCAATGAATATTGTAAATGCACAAACAGTAATATCTCCACATTGCAAGGTGCAATTCTGAAATTTTTTGCTTTTTCCTGCTAATCCTGGCATGATAAAGAAGATTCAAAGAGAGTGAGATGCCAGCTCTTTTCATTCAGTCAGTAGCTTCAAACATTTCTGGTATATGAATAACGATGTTTTTCAATGGCAAAAATCAATGAATATTGTAAATGCACACACAGTAATTTCTCCGCATTGCAAGGTGCAATTCTGAAATTTTTTGCTTTTTCCTGCTAATCCTAGCATGATAAAGAAGATTCAAAGAGAGTGAGATGCCAGCTCCTTTCATTCAGTCAGTAGCTTCAAACATTTCTGGACGTTTTTCAATGGCAAAAATCAATGAATTTTGTAAATGCACAAACAGTAATATCTCCACATTGCAACGTGCAATTCTGAAATTTTTTGCTTTTTCCTGCTCCTCTTAGCATGATAAAGAAGATTCAAAGAGAGTGAGATGCCAGCTCTTTTCATTGAGTCAGTAGCTTCAAACATTTCTGGTATATGAATAACATGATGTTTTTCAATGGCAAAAATCAATGAATATTGTAAATGCACAAACAGTAATTTCTCCGCATTGCAAGGTGCAATTCTGAAATTTTTTGCTTTTTCCTGCTAATCCTAGCATGATAAAGAAGATTCAAAGAGAGTGAGATGCCAGCTCCTTTCATTCAGTCAGTAGCTTCAAACATTTCTGGACGTTTTTCAATGGCAAAAATCAATGAATATTGTAAATGCACAAACAGTAATTTCTCCGCATTGCAAGGTGCAATTCTGAAATTTTTTGCTTTTTCCTGCTAATCCTAGCATGATAAAGAAGATTCAAAGAGAGTGAGATGCCAGCTCCTTTCATTCAGTCAGTAGCTTCAAACATTTCTGGTATATGAATAACATGATGTTTTTCAATGGCAAAAATCAATGAATATTGTAAATGCACAAACAGTAATTTCTCCGCATTGCAAGGTGCAATTCTGAAATTTTTTGCTTTTTCCTGCTAATCCTAGCATGATAAAGAAGATTCAAAGAGAGTGAGATGCCAGCTCCTTTCATTCAGTCAGTAGCTTCAAACATTTCTGGATGTTTTTCAATGGCAAAAATCAATGAATATTGTAAATGCACAAACAGTAATATCTCCACATTGCAAGGTGCAATTCTGAATTTTTTTGCTTTTTCCTGCTAATCCTGGCATGATAAAGAAGATTCAAAGAGAGTGAGATGCCAGCTCTTTTCATTCAGTCAGTAGCTTCAAACATTTCTGGTATATGAATAACATGTTTTTCAATGGCAAAAATCAATGAATATTGTAAATGCACAAACAGTAATATCTCCACATTGCAAGGTGCAATTCTGAAATTTTTTGCTTTTTCCTGCTAATCCTGGCATGATAAAGAAGATTCAAAGAGAGTGAGATGCCAGCTCTTTTCATTCAGTCAGTAGCTTCAAACATTTCTGGTATATGAATAACGATGTTTTTCAATGGCAAAAATCAATGAATATTGTAAATGCACACACAGTAATTTCTCCGCATTGCAAGGTGCAATTCTGAAATTTTTTGCTTTTTCCTGCTAATCCTAGCATGATAAAAAAGATTCAAAGAGAGTGAGATGCCAGCTCCTTTCATTCAGTCAGTAGCTTCAAACATTTCTGGACGTTTTTCAATGGCAAAAATCAATGAATATTGTAAATGCACAAACAGTAATATCTCCACATTGCAAGGTGCAATTCTGAAATTTTTTGCTTTTTCCTGCTAATCCTGGCATGATAAAGAAGATTCAAAGAGAGTGAGATGCCAGCTCTTTTCATTCAGTCAGTAGCTTCAAACATTTCTGGTATATGAATAACTTGTTTTTCAATGGCAAAAATCAATGAATATTGTAAATGCACAAACAGTAATTTCTCCGCATTGCAAGGTGCAATTCTGAAATTTTTTGCTTTTTCCTGCTAATCCTAGCATGATAAAGAAGATTCAAAGAGAGTGAGATGCCAGCTCCTTTCATTCAGTCAGTAGCTTCAAACATTTCTGGACGTTTTTCAATAGCAAAAATCAATGAATATTGTAAATGCACAAACAGTAATATCTCCACATTGCAAGGTGCAATTCTGAAATTTTTTGCTTTTTCCTGCTAATCCTGGCATGATAAAGAAGATTCAAAGAGAGTGAGATGCCAGCTCTTTTCATTCAGTCAGTAGCTTCAAACATTTCTGGTATATGAATAACATGTTTTTCAATGGCAAAAATCAATGAATATTGTAAATGCACAAACAGTAATTTCTCCGCATTGCAAGGTGCAATTCTGAAATTTTTTGCTTTTTCCTGCTAATCCTAGCATGATAAAGAAGATTCAAAGAGAGTGAGATGCCAGCTCCTTTCATTCAGTCAGTAGCTTCAAACATTTCTGGTATATGAATAACATGATGTTTTTCAATGGCAAAAATCAATGAATATTGTAAATGCACAAACAGTAATTTCTCCGCATTGCAATGTGCAATTCTGAAATTTTTTGCTTTTTCCTGCTAATCCTAGCATGATAAAGAAGATTCAAAGAGAGTGAGATGCCAGCTCCTTTCATTCAGTCAGTAGCTTCAAACATTTCTGGACGTTTTTCAATGGCAAAAATCAATGAATATTGTAAATGCACAAACAGTAATATCTCCACATTGCAAGGTGCAATTCTGAAATTTTTTGCTTTTTCCTGCTAATCCTGGCATGATAAAGAAGATTCAAAGAGAGTGAGATGCCAGCTCTTTTCATTCAGTCAGTAGCTTCAAACATTTCTGGTATATGAATAACATGTTTTTCAATGGCAAAAATCAATGAATATTGTAAATGCACAAACAGTAATATCTCCACATTGCAAGGTGCAATTCTGAAATTTTTTGCTTTTTCCTGCTAATCCTGGCATGATAAAGAAGATTCAAAGAGAGTGAGATGCCAGCTCTTTTCATTCAGTCAGTAGCTTCAAACATTTCTGGTATATGAATAACGATGTTTTTCAATGGCAAAAATCAATGAATATTGTAAATGCACACACAGTAATTTCTCAGCATTGCAAGGTGCAATTCTGAAATTTTTTGCTTTTTCCTGCTAATCCTAGCATGATAAAGAAGATTCAAAGAGAGTGAGATGCCAGCTCCTTTCATTCAGTCAGTAGCTTCAAACATTTCTGGACGTTTTTCAATGGCAAAAATCAATGAATATTGTAAATGCACAAACAGTAATATCTCCACATTGCAAGGTGCAATTCTGAAATTTTTTACTTTTTCCTGCTAATCCTGGCATGATAAAGAAGATTCAAAGAGAGTGAGATGCCAGCTCTTTTCATTCAGTCAGTAGCTTCAAACATTTCTGGTATATGAATAACATGTTTTTCAATGGCAAAAATCAATGAATATTGTAAATGCACAAACAGTAATTTCTCCGCATTGCAAGGTGCAATTCTGAAATTTTTTGCTTTTTCCTGCTAATCCTAGCATGATAAAGAAGATTCAAAGAGAGTGAGATGCCAGCTCCTTTCATTCAGTCAGTAGCTTCAAACATTTCTGGACGTTTTTCAATGGCAAAAATCAATGAATATTGTAAATGCACAAACAGTAATATCTCCACATTGCAAGGTGCAATTCTGAAATTTTTTGCTTTTTCCTGCTAATCCTGGCATGATAAAGAAGATTCAAAGAGAGTGAGATGCCAGCTCTTTTCATTCAGTCAGTAGCTTCAAACATTTCTGGTATATGAATAACATGTTTTTCAATGGCAAAAATCAATGAATATTGTAAATGCACAAACAGTAATTTCTCCGCATTGCAAGGTGCAATTCTGAAATTTTTTGCTTTTTCCTGCTAATCCTAGCATGATAAAGAAGATTCAAAGAGAGTGAGATGCCAGCTCCTTTCATTCAGTAAGTAGCTTCAAACATTTCTGGTATATGAATAACATGTTGTTTTTCAATGGCAAAAATCAATGAATATTGTAAATGCACAAAGAGTAATTTCTCCGCATTGCAATGTGCAATTCTGAAATTTTTTGCTTTTTCCTGCTAATCCTAGCATGATAAAGAAGATTCAAAAAGAGTGAGATGCCAGCTCCTTTCATTCAGTCAGTAGCTTCAAACATTTCTGGACGTTTTTCAATGGCAAAAATCAATGAATATTGTAAATGCACAAACAGTAATATCTCCACATTGCAAGGTGCAATTCTGAATTTTTTTGCTTTTTCCTGCTAATCCTGGCATGATAAAGAAGATTCAAAGAGAGTGAGATGCCAGCTCTTTTCATTCAGTCAGTAGCTTCAAACATTTCTGGTATATGAATAACATGTTTTTCAATGGCAAAAATCAATGAATATTGTAAATGCACAAACAGTAATATCTCCACATTGCAAGGTGCAATTCTGAAATTTTTTGCTTTTTCCTGCTAATCCTGGCATGATAAAGAAGATTCAAAGAGAGTGAGATGCCAGCTCTTTTCATTCAGTCAGTAGCTTCAAACATTTCTGGTATATGAATAACGATGTTTTTCAATGGCAAAAATCAATGAATATTGTAAATGCACACACAGTAATTTCTCCGCATTGCAAGGTGCAATTCTGAAATTTTTTGCTTTTTCCTGCTAATCCTAGCATGATAAAGAAGATTCAAAGAGAGTGAGATGCCAGCTCCTTTCATTCAGTCAGTAGCTTCAAACATTTCTGGACGTTTTTCAATGGCAAAAATCAATGAATATTGTAAATGCACAAACAGTAATATCTCCACATTGCAAGGTGCAATTCTGAAATTTTTTGCTTTTTCCTGCTAATCCTGGCATGATAAAGAAGATTCAAAGAGAGTGAGATGCCAGCTCTTTTCATTCAGTCAGTAGCTTCAAACATTTCTGGTATATGAATAACATGTTTTTCAATGGCAAAAATCAATGAATTTTGTAAATGCACAAACAGTAATTTCTCCGCATTGCAAGGTGCAATTCTGAAATTTTTTGCTTTTTCCTGCTAATCCTAGCATGATAAAGAAGATTCAAAGAGAGTGAGATGCCAGCTCCTTTCATTCAGTCAGTAGCTTCAAACATTTCTGGACGTTTTTCAATGGCAAAAATCAATGAATATTGTAAATGCACAAACAGTAATATCTCCACATTGCAAGGTGCAATTCTGAAATTTTTTGCTTTTTCCTGCTAATCCTGGCATGATAAAGAAGATTCAAAGAAAGTGAGATGCCAGCTCTTTTCATTCAGTCAGTAGCTTCAAACATTTCTGGTATATGAATAACATGTTTTTCAATGGCAAAAATCAATGAATATTGTAAATGCACAAACAGTAATATCTCCACATTGCAAGGTGCAATTCTGAAATTTTTTGCTTTTTCCTGCTAATCCTAGCATGATAAAGAAGATTCAAAGAGAGTGAGATGCCAGCTCCTTTCATTCAGTCAGTAGCTTCAAACATTTCTGGACGTTTTTCAATGGCAAAAATCAATGAATATTGTAAATGCACAAACAGTAATATCTCCACATTGCAACGTGCAATTCTGAAATTTTTTGCTTTTTCCTGCTCCTCTTAGCATGATAAAGAAGATTCAAAGAGAGTGAGATGCCAGCTCTTTTCATTGAGTCAGTAGCTTCAAACATTTCTGGTATATGAATAACATGATGTTTTTCAATGGCAAAAATCAATGAATATTGTAAATGCACAAACAGTAATTTCTCCGCATTGCAAGGTGCAATTCTGAAATTTTTTGCTTTTTCCTGCTAATCCTAGCATGATAAAGAAGATTCAAAGAGAGTGAGATGCCAGCTCCTTTCATTCAGTCAGTAGCTTCAAACATTTCTGGACGTTTTTCAATGGCAAAAATCAATGAATATTGTAAATGCACAAACAGTAATTTCTCCGCATTGCAAGGTGCAATTCTGAAATTTTTTGCTTTTTCCTGCTAATCCTAGCATGATAAAGAAGATTCAAAGAGAGTGAGATGCCAGCTCCTTTCATTCAGTCAGTAGCTTCAAACATTTCTGGTATATGAATAACATGATGTTTTTCAATGGCAAAAATCAATGAATATTGTAAATGCACAAACAGTAATTTCTCCGCATTGCAAGGTGCAATTCTGAAATTTTTTGCTTTTTCCTGCTAATCCTAGCATGATAAAGAAGATTCAAAGAGAGTGAGATGCCAGCTCCTTTCATTCAGTCAGTAGCTTCAAACATTTCTGGATGTTTTTCAATGGCAAAAATCAATGAATATTGTAAATGCACAAACAGTAATATCTCCACATTGCAAGGTGCAATTCTGAATTTTTTTGCTTTTTCCTGCTAATCCTGGCATGATAAAGAAGATTCAAAGAGAGTGAGATGCCAGCTCTTTTCATTCAGTCAGTAGCTTCAAACATTTCTGGTATATGAATAACATGTTTTTCAATGGCAAAAATCAATGAATATTGTAAATGCACAAACAGTAATATCTCCACATTGCAAGGTGCAATTCTGAAATTTTTTGCTTTTTCCTGCTAATCCTGGCATGATAAAGAAGATTCAAAGAGAGTGAGATGCCAGCTCTTTTCATTCAGTCAGTAGCTTCAAACATTTCTGGTATATGAATAACGATGTTTTTCAATGGCAAAAATCAATGAATATTGTAAATGCACACACAGTAATTTCTCCGCATTGCAAGGTGCAATTCTGAAATTTTTTGCTTTTTCCTGCTAATCCTAGCATGATAAAAAAGATTCAAAGAGAGTGAGATGCCAGCTCCTTTCATTCAGTCAGTAGCTTCAAACATTTCTGGACGTTTTTCAATGGCAAAAATCAATGAATATTGTAAATGCACAAACAGTAATATCTCCACATTGCAAGGTGCAATTCTGAAATTTTTTGCTTTTTCCTGCTAATCCTGGCATGATAAAGAAGATTCAAAGAGAGTGAGATGCCAGCTCTTTTCATTCAGTCAGTAGCTTCAAACATTTCTGGTATATGAATAACATGTTTTTCAATGGCAAAAATCAATGAATATTGTAAATGCACAAACAGTAATTTCTCCGCATTGCAAGGTGCAATTCTGAAATTTTTTGCTTTTTCCTGCTAATCCTAGCATGATAAAGAAGATTCAAAGAGAGTGAGATGCCAGCTCCTTTCATTCAGTCAGTAGCTTCAAACATTTCTGGTATATGAATAACATGATGTTTTTCAATGGCAAAAATCAATGAATATTGTAAATGCACAAACAGTAATTTCTCCGCATTGCAATGTGCAATTCTGAAATTTTTTGCTTTTTCCTGCTAATCCTAGCATGATAAAGAAGATTCAAAGAGAGTGAGATGCCAGCTCCTTTCATTCAGTCAGTAGCTTCAAACATTTCTGGACGTTTTTCAATGGCAAAAATCAATGAATATTGTAAATGCACAAACAGTAATATCTCCACATTGCAAGGTGCAATTCTGAAATTTTTTGCTTTTTCCTGCTAATCCTGGCATGATAAAGAAGATTCAAAGAGAGTGAGATGCCAGCTCTTTTCATTCAGTCAGTAGCTTCAAACATTTCTGGTATATGAATAACATGTTTTTCAATGGCAAAAATCAATGAATATTGTAAATGCACAAACAGTAATATCTCCACATTGCAAGGTGCAATTCTGAAATTTTTTGCTTTTTCCTGCTAATCCTGGCATGATAAAGAAGATTCAAAGAGAGTGAGATGCCAGCTCTTTTCATTCAGTCAGTAGCTTCAAACATTTCTGGTATATGAATAACGATGTTTTTCAATGGCAAAAATCAATGAATATTGTAAATGCACACACAGTAATTTCTCAGCATTGCAAGGTGCAATTCTGAAATTTTTTGCTTTTTCCTGCTAATCCTAGCATGATAAAGAAGATTCAAAGAGAGTGAGATGCCAGCTCCTTTCATTCAGTCAGTAGCTTCAAACATTTCTGGACGTTTTTCAATGGCAAAAATCAATGAATATTGTAAATGCACAAACAGTAATATCTCCACATTGCAAGGTGCAATTCTGAAATTTTTTGCTTTTTCCTGCTAATCCTGGCATGATAAAGAAGATTCAAAGAGAGTGAGATGCCAGCTCTTTTCATTCAGTCAGTAGCTTCAAACATTTCTGGTATATGAATAACATGTTTTTCAATGGCAAAAATCAATGAATATTGTAAATGCACAAACAGTAATATCTCCACATTGCAAGGTGCAATTCTGAAATTTTTTGCTTTTTCCTGCTAATCCTGGCATGATAAAGAAGATTCAAAGAGAGTGAGATGCCAGCTCTTTTCATTCAGTCAGTAGCTTCAAACATTTCTGGTATATGAATAACGATGTTTTTCAATGGCAAAAATCAATGAATATTGTAAATGCACACACAGTAATTTCTCCGCATTGCAAGGTGCAATTCTGAAATTTTTTGCTTTTTCCTGCTAATCCTAGCATGATAAAGAAGATTCAAAGAGAGTGAGATGCCAGCTCCTTTCATTCAGTCAGTAGCTTCAAACATTTCTGGACGTTTTTCAATGGCAAAAATCAATGAATATTGTAAATGCACAAACAGTAATATCTCCACATTGCAAGGTGCAATTCTGAAATTTTTTACTTTTTCCTGCTAATCCTGGCATGATAAAGAAGATTCAAAGAGAGTGAGATGCCAGCTCTTTTCATTCAGTCAGTAGCTTCAAACATTTCTGGTATATGAATAACATGTTTTTCAATGGCAAAAATCAATGAATATTGTAAATGCACAAACAGTAATTTCTCCGCATTGCAAGGTGCAATTCTGAAATTTTTTGCTTTTTCCTGCTAATCCTAGCATGATAAAGAAGATTCAAAGAGAGTGAGATGCCAGCTCCTTTCATTCAGTCAGTAGCTTCAAACATTTCTGGACGTTTTTCAATGGCAAAAATCAATGAATATTGTAAATGCACAAACAGTAATATCTCCACATTGCAAGGTGCAATTCTGAAATTTTTTGCTTTTTCCTGCTAATCCTGGCATGATAAAGAAGATTCAAAGAGAGTGAGATGCCAGCTCTTTTCATTCAGTCAGTAGCTTCAAACATTTCTGGTATATGAATAACATGTTTTTCAATGGCAAAAATCAATGAATATTGTAAATGCACAAACAGTAATTTCTCCGCATTGCAAGGTGCAATTCTGAAATTTTTTGCTTTTTCCTGCTAATCCTAGCATGATAAAGAAGATTCAAAGAGAGTGAGATGCCAGCTCCTTTCATTCAGTCAGTAGCTTCAAACATTTCTGGTATATGAATAACATGTTGTTTTTCAATGGCAAAAATCAATGAATATTGTAAATGCACAAAGAGTAATTTCTCCGCATTGCAATGTGCAATTCTGAAATTTTTTGCTTTTTCCTGCTAATCCTAGCATGATAAAGAAGATTCAAAAAGAGTGAGATGCCAGCTCCTTTCATTCAGTCAGTAGCTTCAAACATTTCTGGACGTTTTTCAATGGCAAAAATCAATGAATATTGTAAATGCACAAACAGTAATATCTCCACATTGCAAGGTGCAATTCTGAATTTTTTTGCTTTTTCCTGCTAATCCTGGCATGATAAAGAAGATTCAAAGAGAGTGAGATGCCAGCTCTTTTCATTCAGTCAGTAGCTTCAAACATTTCTGGTATATGAATAACATGTTTTTCAATGGCAAAAATCAATGAATATTGTAAATGCACAAACAGTAATATCTCCACATTGCAAGGTGCAATTCTGAAATTTTTTGCTTTTTCCTGCTAATCCTGGCATGATAAAGAAGATTCAAAGAGAGTGAGATGCCAGCTCTTTTCATTCAGTCAGTAGCTTCAAACATTTCTGGTATATGAATAACGATGTTTTTCAATGGCAAAAATCAATGAATATTGTAAATGCACACACAGTAATTTCTCCGCATTGCAAGGTGCAATTCTGAAATTTTTTGCTTTTTCCTGCTAATCCTAGCATGATAAAGAAGATTCAAAGAGAGTGAGATGCCAGCTCCTTTCATTCAGTCAGTAGCTTCAAACATTTCTGGACGTTTTTCAATGGCAAAAATCAATGAATATTGTAAATGCACAAACAGTAATATCTCCACATTGCAAGGTGCAATTCTGAAATTTTTTGCTTTTTCCTGCTAATCCTGGCATGATAAAGAAGATTCAAAGAGAGTGAGATGCCAGCTCTTTTCATTCAGTCAGTAGCTTCAAACATTTCTGGTATATGAATAACATGTTTTTCAATGGCAAAAATCAATGAATTTTGTAAATGCACAAACAGTAATTTCTCCGCATTGCAAGGTGCAATTCTGAAATTTTTTGCTTTTTCCTGCTAATCCTAGCATGATAAAGAAGATTCAAAGAGAGTGAGATGCCAGCTGCTTTCATTCAGTCAGTAGCTTCAAACATTTCTGGACGTTTTTCAATGGCAAAAATCAATGAATATTGTAAATGCACAAACAGTAATATCTCCACATTGCAAGGTGCAATTCTGAAATTTTTTGCTTTTTCCTGCTAATCCTGGCATGATAAAGAAGATTCAAAGAGAGTGAGATGCCAGCTCTTTTCATTCAGTCAGTAGCTTCAAACATTTCTGGTATATGAATAACATGTTTTTCAATGGCAAAAATCAATGAATATTGTAAATGCACAAACAGTAATTTCTCCGCATTGCAAGGTGCAATTCTGAAATTTTTTGCTTTTTCCTGCTAATCCTATCATGATAAAGAAGATTCAAAGAGAGTGAGATGCCAGCTCCTTTCATTCAGTCAGTAGCTTCAAACATTTCTGGTATATGAATAACATGATGTTTTTCAATGGCAAAAATCAATGAATATTGTAAATGCACAAACAGTAATTTCTCCGCATTGCAATGTGCAATTCTGAAATTTTTTGCTTTTTCCTGCTAATCCTAGCATGATAAAGAAGATTCAAAGAGAGTGAGATGCCAGCTCCTTTCATTCAGTCAGTAGCTTCAAACATTTCTGGACGTTTTTCAATGGCAAAAATCAATGAATATTGTAAATGCACAAACAGTAATATCTCCACATTGCAAGGTGCAATTCTGAAATTTTTTGCTTTTTCCTGCTAATCCTGGCATGATAAAGAAGATTCAAAGAGAGTGAGATGCCAGCTCTTTTCATTCAGTCAGTAGCTGCAAACATTTCTGGTATATGAATAACATGTTTTTCAATGGCAAAAATCAATGAATATTGTAAATGCACAAACAGTAATATCTCCACATTGCAAGGTGCAATTCTGAAATTTTTTGCTTTTTCCTGCTAATCCTAGCATGATAAAGAAGATTCAAAGAGAGTGAGATGCCAGCTCCTTTCATTCAGTCATTAGCTTCAAACATTTCTGGTATATGAATAACATGATGTTTTTCAATGGCAAAAATCAATGAATATTGTAAATGCACAAACAGTAATTTCTCCGCATTGCAATGTGCGATTCTGAAATTTTTTGCTTTTTCCTGCTAATCCTAGCATGATAAAGAAGATTCAAAGAGAGTGAGATGCCAGCTCTTTTCATTCAGTCAGTAGCTTCAAACATTTCTGGTATATGAATAACATGTTTTTCAATGGCAAAAATCAATGAATATTGTAAATGCACAAACAGTAATATCTCCACATTGCAAGGTGCAATTCTGAAATTTTTTGCTTTTTCCTGCTAATCCTGGCATGATAAAGAAGATTCAAAGAGAGTGAGATGCCAGCTCTTTTCATTCAGTCAGTAGCTTCAAACATTTCTGGTATATGAATAACGATGTTTTTCAATGGCAAAAATCAATGAATATTGTAAATGCACACACAGTAATTTCTCCGCATTGCAAGGTGCAATTCTGAAATTTTTTGCTTTTTCCTGCTAATCCTAGCATGATAAAAAAGATTCAAAGAGAGTGAGATGCCAGCTCCTTTCATTCAGTCAGTAGCTTCAAACATTTCTGGACGTTTTTCAATGGCAAAAATCAATGAATATTGTAAATGCACAAACAGTAATATCTCCACATTGCAAGGTGCAATTCTGAAATTTTTTGCTTTTTCCTGCTAATCCTGGCATGATAAAGAAGATTCAAAGAGAGTGAGATGCCAGCTCTTTTCATTCAGTCAGTAGCTTCAAACATTTCTGGTATATGAATAACATGTTTTTCAATGGCAAAAATCAATGAATATTGTAAATGCACAAACAGTAATATCTCCACATTGCAAGGTGCAATTCTGAAATTTTTTGCTTTTTCCTGCTAATCCTGGCATGATAAAGAAGATTCAAAGAGAGTGAGATGCCAGCTCTTTTCATTCAGTCAGTAGCTTCAAACATTTCTGGACGTTTTTCAATGGCAAAAATCAATGAATATTGTAAATGCACAAACAGTAATATCTCCACATTGCAAGGTGCAATTCTGAAATTTTTTGCTTTTTCCTGCTAATCCTGGCATGATAAAGAAGATTCAAAGAGAGTGAGATGCCAGCTCTTTTCATTCAGTCAGTAGCTTCAAACATTTCTGGTATATGAATAACATGTTTTTCAATGGCAAAAATCAATGAATATTGTAAATGCACAAACAGTAATTTCTCCGCATTGCAAGGTGCAATTCTGAAATTTTTTGCTTTTTCCTGCTAATCCTAGCATGATAAAGAAGATTCAAAGAGAGTGAGATGCCAGCTCCTTTCATTCAGTCAGTAGCTTCAAACATTTCTGGTATATGAATAACATGATGTTTTTCAATGGCAAAAATCAATGAATATTGTAAATGCACAAACAGTAATTTCTCCGCATTGCAATGTGCAATTCTGAAATTTTTTGCTTTTTCCTGCTAATCCTAGCATGATAAAGAAGATTCAAAGAGAGTGAGATGCCAGCTCCTTTCATTCAGTCAGTAGCTTCAAACATTTCTGGACGTTTTTCAATTGCAAAAATCAATGAATATTGTAAATGCACAAACAGTAATATCTCCACATTGCAAGGTGCAATTCTGAAATTTTTTGCTTTTTCCTGCTAATCCTGGCATGATAAAGAAGATTCAAAGAGAGTGAGATGCCAGCTCTTTTCATTCAGTCAGTAGCTTCAAACATTTCTGGTATATGAATAACATGTTTTTCAATGGCAAAAATCAATGAATATTGTAAATGCACAAACAGTAATATCTCCACATTGCAAGGTGCAATTCTGAAATTTTTTGCTTTTTCCTGCTACTCCTGGCATGATAAAGAAGATTCAAAGAGAGTGAGATGCCAGCTCTTTTCATTCAGTCAGTAGCTTCAAACATTTCTGGTATATGAATAACGATGTTTTTCAATGGCAAAAATCAATGAATATTGTAAATGCACACACAGTAATTTCTCAGCATTGCAAGGTGCAATTCTGAAATTTTTTGCTTTTTCCTGCTAATCCTAGCATGATAAAGAAGATTCAAAGAGAGTGAGATGCCAGCTCCTTTCATTCAGTCAGTAGCTTCAAACATTTCTGGACGTTTTTCAATGGCAAAAATCAATGAATATTGTAAATGCACAAACAGTAATATCTCCACATTGCAAGGTGCAATTCTGAAATTTTTTGCTTTTTCCTGCTAATCCTGGCATGATAAAGAAGATTCAAAGAGAGTGAGATGCCAGCTCTTTTCATTCAGTCAGTAGCTTCAAACATTTCTGGTATATGAATAACATGTTTTTCAATGGCAAAAATCAATGAATATTGTAAATGCACAAACAGTAATATCTCCACATTGCAAGGTGCAATTCTGAAATTTTTTGCTTTTTCCTGCTAATCCTGGCATGATAAAGAAGATTCAAAGAGAGTGAGATGCCAGCTCTTTTCATTCAGTCAGTAGCTTCAAACATTTCTGGTATATGAATAACGATGTTTTTCAATGGCAAAAATCAATGAATATTGTAAATGCACACACAGTAATTTCTCCGCATTGCAAGGTGCAATTCTGAAATTTTTTGCTTTTTCCTGCTAATCCTAGCATGATAAAGAAGATTCAAAGAGAGTGAGATGCCAGCTCCTTTCATTCAGTCAGTAGCTTCAAACATTTCTGGACGTTTTTCAATGGCAAAAATCAATGAATATTGTAAATGCACAAACAGTAATATCTCCACATTGCAAGGTGCAATTCTGAAATTTTTTACTTTTTCCTGCTAATCCTGGCATGATAAAGAAGATTCAAAGAGAGTGAGATGCCAGCTCTTTTCATTCAGTCAGTAGCTTCAAACATTTCTGGTATATGAATAACATGTTTTTCAATGGCAAAAATCAATGAATATTGTAAATGCACAAACAGTAATTTCTCCGCATTGCAAGGTGCAATTCTGAAATTTTTTGCTTTTTCCTGCTAATCCTAGCATGATAAAGAAGATTCAAAGAGAGTGAGATGCCAGCTCCTTTCATTCAGTCAGTAGCTTCAAACATTTCTGGACGTTTTTCAATGGCAAAAATCAATGAATATTGTAAATGCACAAACAGTAATATCTCCACATTGCAAGGTGCAATTCTGAAATTTTTTGCTTTTTCCTGCTAATCCTGGCATGATAAAGAAGATTCAAAGAGAGTGAGATGCCAGCTCTTTTCATTCAGTCAGTAGCTTCAAACATTTCTGGTATATGAATAACATGTTTTTCAATGGCAAAAATCAATGAATATTGTAAATGCACAAACAGTAATTTCTCCGCATTGCAAGGTGCAATTCTGAAATTTTTTGCTTTTTCCTGCTAATCCTAGCATGATAAAGAAGATTCAAAGAGAGTGAGATGCCAGCTCCTTTCATTCAGTAAGTAGCTTCAAACATTTCTGGTATATGAATAACATGTTGTTTTTCAATGGCAAAAATCAATGAATATTGTAAATGCACAAAGAGTAATTTCTCCGCATTGCAATGTGCAATTCTGAAATTTTTTGCTTTTTCCTGCTAATCCTAGCATGATAAAGAAGATTCAAAAAGAGTGAGATGCCAGCTCCTTTCATTCAGTCAGTAGCTTCAAACATTTCTGGACGTTTTTCAATGGCAAAAATCAATGAATATTGTAAATGCACAAACAGTAATATCTCCACATTGCAAGGTGCAATTCTGAATTTTTTTGCTTTTTCCTGCTAATCCTGGCATGATAAAGAAGATTCAAAGAGAGTGAGATGCCAGCTCTTTTCATTCAGTCAGTAGCTTCAAACATTTCTGGTATATGAATAACATGTTTTTCAATGGCAAAAATCAATGAATATTGTAAATGCACAAACAGTAATATCTCCACATTGCAAGGTGCAATTCTGAAATTTTTTGCTTTTTCCTGCTAATCCTGGCATGATAAAGAAGATTCAAAGAGAGTGAGATGCCAGCTCTTTTCATTCAGTCAGTAGCTTCAAACATTTCTGGTATATGAATAACGATGTTTTTCAATGGCAAAAATCAATGAATATTGTAAATGCACACACAGTAATTTCTCCGCATTGCAAGGTGCAATTCTGAAATTTTTTGCTTTTTCCTGCTAATCCTAGCATGATAAAGAAGATTCAAAGAGAGTGAGATGCCAGCTCCTTTCATTCAGTCAGTAGCTTCAAACATTTCTGGACGTTTTTCAATGGCAAAAATCAATGAATATTGTAAATGCACAAACAGTAATATCTCCACATTGCAAGGTGCAATTCTGAAATTTTTTGCTTTTTCCTGCTAATCCTGGCATGATAAAGAAGATTCAAAGAGAGTGAGATGCCAGCTCTTTTCATTCAGTCAGTAGCTTCAAACATTTCTGGTATATGAATAACATGTTTTTCAATGGCAAAAATCAATGAATTTTGTAAATGCACAAACAGTAATTTCTCCGCATTGCAAGGTGCAATTCTGAAATTTTTTGCTTTTTCCTGCTAATCCTAGCATGATAAAGAAGATTCAAAGAGAGTGAGATGCCAGCTGCTTTCATTCAGTCAGTAGCTTCAAACATTTCTGGACGTTTTTCAATGGCAAAAATCAATGAATATTGTAAATGCACAAACAGTAATATCTCCACATTGCAAGGTGCAATTCTGAAATTTTTTGCTTTTTCCTGCTAATCCTGGCATGATAAAGAAGATTCAAAGAGAGTGAGATGCCAGCTCTTTTCATTCAGTCAGTAGCTTCAAACATTTCTGGTATATGAATAACATGTTTTTCAATGGCAAAAATCAATGAATATTGTAAATGCACAAACAGTAATTTCTCCGCATTGCAAGGTGCAATTCTGAAATTTTTTGCTTTTTCCTGCTAATCCTATCATGATAAAGAAGATTCAAAGAGAGTGAGATGCCAGCTCCTTTCATTCAGTCAGTAGCTTCAAACATTTCTGGTATATGAATAACATGATGTTTTTCAATGGCAAAAATCAATGAATATTGTAAATGCACAAACAGTAATTTCTCCGCATTGCAATGTGCAATTCTGAAATTTTTTGCTTTTTCCTGCTAATCCTAGCATGATAAAGAAGATTCAAAGAGAGTGAGATGCCAGCTCCTTTCATTCAGTCAGTAGCTTCAAACATTTCTGGACGTTTTTCAATGGCAAAAATCAATGAATATTGTAAATGCACAAACAGTAATATCTCCACATTGCAAGGTGCAATTCTGAAATTTTTTGCTTTTTCCTGCTAATCCTGGCATGATAAAGAAGATTCAAAGAGAGTGAGATGCCAGCTCTTTTCATTCAGTCAGTAGCTGCAAACATTTCTGGTATATGAATAACATGTTTTTCAATGGCAAAAATCAATGAATATTGTAAATGCACAAACAGTAATATCTCCACATTGCAAGGTGCAATTCTGAAATTTTTTGCTTTTTCCTGCTAATCCTAGCATGATACAGAAGATTCAAAGAGAGTGAGATGCCAGCTCCTTTCATTCAGTCATTAGCTTCAAACATTTCTGGTATATGAATAACATGATGTTTTTCAATGGCAAAAATCAATGAATATTGTAAATGCACAAACAGTAATTTCTCCGCATTGCAATGTGCGATTCTGAAATTTTTTGCTTTTTCCTGCTAATCCTAGCATGATAAAGAAGATTCAAAGAGAGTGAGATGCCAGCTCTTTTCATTCAGTCAGTAGCTTCAAACATTTCTGGTATATGAATAACGATGTTTTTCAATGGCAAAAATCAATGAATATTGTAAATGCACACACAGTAATTTCTCCGCATTGCAAGGTGCAATTCTGAAATTTTTTGCTTTTTCCTGCTAATCCTAGCATGATAAAGAAGATTCAAAGAGAGTGAGATGCCAGCTCCTTTCATTCAGTCAGTAGCTTCAAACATTTCTGGACGTTTTTCAATGGCAAAAATCAATGAATATTGTAAATGCACAAACAGTAATATCTCCACATTGCAAGGTGCAATTCTGAAATTTTTTGCTGTTTCCTGCTAATCCTGGCATGATAAAGAAGATTCAAAGAGAGTGAGATGCCAGCTCTTTTCATTCAGTCAGTAGCTTCAAACATTTCTGGTATATGAATAACATATTTTTCAATGGCAAAAATCAATGAATATTGTAAATGCACAAACAGTAATTTCTCCGCATTGCAAGGTGCAATTCTGAAATTTTTTGCTTTTTCCTGCTAATCCTAGCATGATAAAGAAGATTCAAAGAGAGTGAGATGCCAGCTCCTTTCATTCAGTCAGTAGCTTCAAACATTTCTGGACGTTTTTCAATGGCAAAAATCAATGAATATTGTAAATGCACAAACAGTAATATCTCCACATTGCAAGGTGCAATTCTGAAATTTTTTGCTTTTTCCTGCTAATCCTGGCATGATAAAGAAGATTCAAAGAGAGTGAGATGCCAGCTCTTTTCATTCAGTCAGTAGCTTCAAACATTTCTGGTATATGAATAACATGTTTTTCAATGGCAAAAATCAATGAATATTGTAAATGCACAAACAGTAATATCTCCACATTGCAAGGTGCAATTCTGAAATTTTTTGCTTTTTCCTGCTAATCCTGGCATGATAAAGAAGATTCAAAGAGAGTGAGATGCCAGCTCTTTTCATTCAGTCAGTAGCTTCAAACATTTCTGGTATATGAATAACGATGTTTTTCAATGGCAAAAATCAATGAATATTGTAAATGCACACACAGTAATTTCTCCGCATTGCAAGGTGCAATTCTGAAATTTTTTGCTTTTTCCTGCTAATCCTAGCATGATAAAGAAGATTCAAAGAGAGTGAGATGCCAGCTCCTTTCATTCAGTCAGTAGCTTCAAACATTTCTGGACGTTTTTCAATGGCAAAAATCAATGAATATTGTAAATGCACAAACAGTAATATCTCCACATTGCAAGGTGCAATTCTGAAATTTTTTGCTGTTTCCTGCTAATCCTGGCATGATAAAGAAGATTCAAAGAGAGTGAGATGCCAGCTCTTTTCATTCAGTCAGTAGCTTCAAACATTTCTGGTATATGAATAACATATTTTTCAATGGCAAAAATCAATGAATATTGTAAATGCACAAACAGTAATTTCTCCGCATTGCAAGGTGCAATTCTGAAATTTTTTGCTTTTTCCTGCTAATCCTAGCATGATAAAGAAGATTCAAAGAGAGTGAGATGCCAGCTCCTTTCATTCAGTCAGTAGCTTCAAACATTTCTGGACGTTTTTCAATGGCAAAAATCAATGAATATTGTAAATGCACAAACAGTAATATCTCCACATTGCAAGGTGCAATTCTGAAATTTTTTGCTTTTTCCTGCTAATCCTGGCATGATAAAGAAGATTCAAAGAGAGTGAGATGCCAGCTCTTTTCATTCAGTCAGTAGCTTCAAACATTTCTGGTATATGAATAACATGTTTTTCAATGGCAAAAATCAATGAATATTGTAAATGCACAAACAGTAATTTCTCCGCATTGCAAGGTGCAATTCTGAAATTTTTTGCTTTTTCCTGCTAATCCTAGCATGATAAAGAAGATTCAAAGAGAGTGAGATGCCAGCTCCTTTCATTCAGTCAGTAGCTTCAAACATTTCTGGACGTTTTTCAATGGCAAAAATCAATGAATATTGTAAATGCACAAACAGTAATATCTCCACATTGCAAGGTGCAATTCTGAAATTTTTTGCTTTTTCCTGCTAATCCTGGCATGATAAAGAAGATTCAAAGAGAGTGAGATGCCAGCTCTTTTCATTCAGTCAGTAGCTTCAAACATTTCTGGTATATGAATAACATGTTTTTCAATGGCAAAAATCAATGAATATTGTAAATGCACAAACAGTAATATCTCCACATTGCAAGGTGCAATTCTGAAATTTTTTGCTTTTTCCTGCTAATCCTGGCATGATAAAGAAGATTCAAAGAGAGTGAGATGCCAGCTCTTTTCATTCAGTCAGTAGCTTCAAACATTTCTGGTATATGAATAACGATGTTTTTCAATGGCAAAAATCAATGAATATTGTAAATGCACACACAGTAATTTCTCCGCATTGCAAGGTGCAATTCTGAAATTTTTTGCTTTTTCCTGCTAATCCTAGCATGATAAAGAAGATTCAAAGAGAGTGAGATGCCGCTCCTTTCATTTAGTCAGTAGCTTCAAACATTTCTGGACGTTTTTCAATGGCAAAAATCAATGAATATTGTAAATGCACAAACAGTAATATCTCCACATTGCAAGGTGCAATTCTGAAATTTTTTGCTTTTTCCTGCTCCTCTTAGCATGATAAAGAAGATTCAAAGAGAGTGAGATGCCAGCTCTTTTCATTCAGTCAGTAGCTTCAAACATTTCTGGTATATGAATAACATGATGTTTTTCAATGGCAAAAATCAATGAATATTGTAAATGCACAAACAGTAATTTCTCCGCATTGCAAGGTGCAATTCTGAAATTTTTTGCTTTTTCCTGCTAATCCTAGCATGATAAAGAAGATTCAAAGAGAGTGAGATGCCAGCTCCTTTCATTCAGTCAGTAGCTTCAAACATTTCTGGACGTTTTTCAATGGCAAAAATCAATGAATATTGTAAATGCACAAACAGTAATTTCTCCGCATTGCAAGGTGCAATTCTGAAATTTTTTGCTTTTTCCTGCTAATCCTAGCATGATAAAGAAGATTCAAAGAGAGTGAGATGCCAGCTCCTTTCATTCAGTCAGTAGCTTCAAACATTTCTGGTATATGAATAACATGATGTTTTTCAATGGCAAAAATCAATGAATATTGTAAATGCACAAACAGTAATTTCTCCGCATTGCAAGGTGCAATTCTGAAATTTTTTGCTTTTTCCTGCTAATCCTAGCATGATAAAGAAGATTCAAAGAGAGTGAGATGCCAGCTCCTTTCATTCAGTCAGTAGCTTCAAACATTTCTGGATGTTTTTCAATGGCAAAAATCAATGAATATTGTAAATGCACAAACAGTAATATCTCCACATTGCAAGGTGCAATTCTGAAATTTTTTGCTTTTTCCTGCTAATCCTGGCATGATAAAGAAGATTCAAAGAGAGTGAGAAGCCAGCTCTTTTCATTCAGTCAGTAGCTTCAAACATTTCTGGTATATGAATAACATGTTTTTCAATGGCAAAAATCAATGAATATTGTAAATGCACAAACAGTAATATCTCCACATTGCAAGGTGCAATTCTGAAATTTTTTGCTTTTTCCTGCTAATCCTGGCATGATAAAGAAGATTCAAAGAGAGTGATATGCCAGCTCTTTTCATTCAGTCAGTAGCTTCAAACATTTCTGGTATATGAATATCGATGTTTTTCAATGGCAAAAATCAATGAATATTGTAAATGCACACACAGTAATTTCTCCGCATTGCAAGGTGCAATTCTGAAATTTTTTGCTTTTTCCTGCTAATCCTAGCATGATAAAAAAGATTCAAAGAGAGTGAGATGCCAGCTCCTTTCATTCAGTCAGTAGCTTCAAACATTTCTGGACGTTTTTCAATGGCAAAAATCAATGAATATTGTAAATGCACAAACAGTAATATCTCCACATTGCAAGGTGCAATTCTGAAATTTTTTGCTTTTTCCTGCTAATCCTGGCATGATAAAGAAGATTCAAAGAGAGTGAGATGCCAGCTCTTTTCATTCAGTCAGTAGCTTCAAACATTTCTGGTATATGAATAACATGTTTTTCAATGGCAAAAATCAATGAATATTGTAAATGCACAAACAGTAATTTCTCCGCATTGCAAGGTGCAATTCTGAAATATTTTGCTTTTTCCTGCTAATCCTAGCATGATAAAGAAGATTCAAAGAGAGTGAGATGCCAGCTCCTTTCATTCAGTCAGTAGCTTCAAACATTTCTGGACGTTTTTCAATGGCAAAAATCAATGAATATTGTAAATGCACAAACAGTAATATCTCCACATTGCAAGGTGCAATTCTGAAATTTTTTGCTATTTCCTGCTAATCCTGGCATGATAAAGAAGATTCAAAGAGAGTGAGATGCCAGCTCTTTTCATTCAGTCAGTAGCTTCAAACATTTCTGGTATATGAATAACATGTTTTTCAATGGCAAAAATCAATGAATATTGTAAATGCACAAACAGTAATTTCTCCGCATTGCAAGGTGCAATTCTGAAATTTTTTGCTTTTTCCTGCTAATCCTAGCATGATAAAGAAGATTCAAAGAGAGTGAGATGCCAGCTCCTTTCATTCAGTCAGTAGCTTCAAACATTTCTGGTATATGAATAACATGATGTTTTTCAATGGCAAAAATCAATGAATATTGTAAATGCACAAACAGTAATTTCTCCGCATTGCAATGTGCAATTCTGAAATTTTTTGCTTTTTCCTGCTAATCCTAGCATGATAAAGAAGATTCAAAGAGAGTGAGATGCCAGCTCCTTTCATTCAGTCAGTAGCTTCAAACATTTCTGGACGTTTTTCAATGGCAAAAATCAATGAATATTGTAAATGCACAAACAGTAAAATCTCCACATTGCAAGGTGCAATTCTGAAATTTTTTGCTTTTTCCTGCTAATCCTGGCATGATAAAGAAGATTCAAAGAGAGTGAGATGCCAGCTCTTTTCATTCAGTCAGTAGCTTCAAACATTTCTGGTATATGAATAACATGTTTTTCAATGGCAAAAATCAATGAATATTGTAAATGCACAAACAGTAATATCTCCACATTGCAAGGTGCAATTCTGAAATTTTTTGCTTTTTCCTGCTAATCCTGGCATGATAAAGAAGATTCAAAGAGAGTGAGGTGCCAGCTCTTTTCATTCAGTCAGTAGCTTCAAACATTTCTGGTATATGAATAACGATGTTTTTCAATGGCAAAAATCAATGAATATTGTAAATGCACACACAGTAATTTCTCAGCATTGCAAGGTGCAATTCTGAAATTTTTTGCTTTTTCCTGCTAATCCTAGCATGATAAAGAAGATTCAAAGAGAGTGAGATGCCAGCTCCTTTCATTCAGTCAGTAGCTTCAAACATTTCTGGACGTTTTTCAATGGCAAAAATCAATGAATATTGTAAATGCACAAACAGTAATATCTCCACATTGCAAGGTGCAATTCTGAAATTTTTTGCTTTTTCCTGCTAATCCTGGCATGATAAAGAAGATTCAAAGAGAGTGAGATGCCAGCTCTTTTCATTCAGTCAGTAGCTTCAAACATTTCTGGTATATGAATAACATGTTTTTCAATGGCAAAAATCAATGAATATTGTAAATGCACAAACAGTAATATCTCCACATTGCAAGGTGCAATTCTGAAATTTTTTGCTTTTTCCTGCTAATCCTGGCATGATAAAGAAGATTCAAAGAGAGTGAGATGCCAGCTCTTTTCATTCAGTCAGTAGCTTCAAACATTTCTGGTATATGAATAACGATGTTTTTCAATGGCAAAAATCAATGAATATTGTAAATGCACACACAGTAATTTCTCCGCATTGCAAGGTGCAATTCTGAAATTTTTTGCTTTTTCCTGCTAATCCTAGCATGATAAAGAAGATTCAAAGAGAGTGAGATGCCAGCTCCTTTCATTCAGTCAGTAGCTTCAAACATTTCTGGATGTTTTTCAATGGCAAAAATCAATGAATATTGTAAATGCACAAACAGTAATATCTCCACATTGCAAGGTGCAATTCTGAAATTTTTTACTTTTTCCTGCTAATCCTGGCATGATAAAGAAGATTCAAAGAGAGTGAGATGCCAGCTCTTTTCATTCAGTCAGTAGCTTCAAACATTTCTGGTATATGAATAACATGTTTTTCAATGGCAAAAATCAATGAATATTGTAAATGCACAAACAGTAATTTCTCCGCATTGCAAGGTGCAATTCTGAAATTTTTTGCTTTTTCCTGCTAATCCTAGCATGATAAAGAAGATTCAAAGAGAGTGAGATGCCAGCTCCTTTCATTCAGTCAGTAGCTTCAAACATTTCTGGACGTTTTTCAATGGCAAAAATCAATGAATATTGTAAATGCACAAACAGTAATATCTCCACATTGCAAGGTGCAATTCTGAAATTTTTTGCTTTTTCCTGCTAATCCTGGCATGATAAAGAAGATTCAAAGAGAGTGAGATGCCAGCTCTTTTCATTCAGTCAGTAGCTTCAAACATTTCTGGTATATGAATAACATGTTTTTCAATGGCAAAAATCAATGAATATTGTAAATGCACAAACAGTAATTTCTCCGCATTGCAAGGTGCAATTCTGAAATTTTTTGCTTTTTCCTGCTAATCCTAGCATGATAAAGAAGATTCAAAGAGAGTGAGATGCCAGCTCCTTTCATTCAGTCAGTAGCTTCAAACATTTCTGGTATATGAATAACATGTTGTTTTTCAATGGCAAAAATCAATGAATATTGTAAATGCACAAACAGTAATTTCTCCGCATTGCAATGTGCAATTCTGAAATTTTTTGCTTTTTCCTGCTAATCCTAGCATGATAAAGAAGATTCAAAGAGAGTGAGATGCCAGCTCCTTTCATTCAGTCAGTAGCTTCAAACATTTCTGGACGTTTTTCAATGGCAAAAATCAATGAATATTGTAAATGCACAAACAGTAATATCTCCACATTGCAAGGTGCAATTCTGAAATTTTTTGCTTTTTCCTGCTAATCCTGGCATGATAAAGAAGATTCAAAGAGAGTGAGATGCCAGCTCTTTTCATTCAGTCAGTAGCTTCAAACATTTCTGCTATATGAATAGCATGTTTTTCAATGGCAAAAATCAATGAATATTGTAAATGCACAAACAGTAATATCTCCACATTGCAAGGTGCAATTCTGAAATTTTTTGCTTTTTCCTGCTAATCCTGGCATGATAAAGAAGATTCAAAGAGAGTGAGATGCCAGCTCTTTTCATTCAGTCAGTAGCTTCAAACATTTCTGGTATGTGAATAACGATGTTTTTCAATGGCAAAAATCAATGAATATTGTAAATGCACACACAGTAATTTCTCCGCATTGCAAGGTGCAATTCTGAAATTTTTTGCTTTTTCCTGCTAATCCTAGCATGATAAAGAAGATTCAAAGAGAGTGAGATGCCAGCTCCTTTCATTCAGTCAGTAGCTTCAAACATTTCTGGACGTTTTTCAATGGCAAAAATCAATGAATATTGTAAATGCACAAACAGTAATATCTCCACATTGCAAGGTGCAATTCTGAAATTTTTTGCTTTTTCCTGCTAATCCTGGCATGATAAAGAAGATTCAAAGAGAGTGAGATGCCAGCTCTTTTCATTCAGTCAGTGGCTTCAAACATTTCTGGTATATGAATAACATGTTTTTCAATAGCAAAAATCAATGAATTTTGTAAATGCACAAACAGTAATTTCTCCGCATTGCAAGGTGCAATTCTGAAATTTTTTGCTTTTTCCTGCTAATCCTAGCATGATAAAGAAGATTCAAAGAGAGTGAGATGCCAGCTGCTTTCATTCAGTCAGTAGCTTCAAACATTTCTGGACGTTTTTCAATGGCAAAAATCAATGAATATTGTAAATGCACAAACAGTAATATCTCCACATTGCAAGGTGCAATTCTGAAATTTTTTGCTTTTTCCTGCTAATCCTGGCATGATAAAGAAGATTCAAAGAGAGTGAGATGCCAGCTCTTTTCATTCAGTCAGTAGCTTCAAACATTTCTGGTATATGAATAACATGTTTTTCAATGGCACAAATCAATGAATATTGTAAATGCACAAACAGTAATTTCTCCGCATTGCAAGGTGCAATTCTGAAATTTTTTGCTTTTTCCTGCTAATCCTATCATGATAAAGAAGATTCAAAGAGAGTGAGATGCCAGCTCCTTTCATTCAGTCAGTAGCTTCAAACATTTCTGGTATATGAATAACATGATGTTTTTCAATGGCAAAAATCAATGAATATTGTAAATGCACAAACAGTAATTTCTCCGCATTGCAATGTGCAATTCTGAAATTTTTTGCTTTTTCCTGCTAATCCTAGCATGATAAAGAAGATTCAAAGAGAGTGAGATGCCAGCTCCTTTCATTCAGTCAGTAGCTTCAAACATTTCTGGACGTTTTTCAATGGCAAAAATCAATGAATATTGTAAATGCACAAACAGTAATATCTCCACATTGCAAGTTGCAATTCTGAAATTTTTTGCTTTTTCCTGCTAATCCTGGCATGATAAAGAAGATTCAAAGAGAGTGAGATGCAAGCTCTTTTCATTCAGTCAGTAGCTTCAAACATTTCTGGTATATGAATAACATGTTTTTCAATGGCAAAAATCAATGAATATTGTAAATGCACAAACAGTAATATCTCCACATTGCAAGGTGCAATTCTGAAATTTTTTGCTTTTTCCTGCTAATCCTGGCATGATAAAGAAGATTCAAAGAGAGTGAGATGCCAGCTCTTTTCATTCAGTCAGTAGCTTCAAACATTTCTGGTATATGAATAACGATGTTTTTCAATGGCAAAAATCAATGAATATTGTAAATGCACACACAGTAATTTCTCCGCATTGCAAGGTGCAATTCTGAAATTTTTTGCTTTTTCCTGCTAATCCTAGCATGATAAAGAAGATTCAAAGAGAGTGAGATGCCAGCTCCTTTCATTCAGTCAGTAGCTTCAAACATTTCTGGACGTTTTTCAATGGCAAAAATCAATGAATATTGTAAATGCACAAACAGTAATATCTCCACATTGCAACGTGCAATTCTGAAATTTTTTGCTTTTTCCTGCTCCTCTTAGCATGATAAAGAAGATTCAAAGAGAGTGAGATGCCAGCTCTTTTCATTCAGTCAGTAGCTTCAAACATTTCTTGTATATGAATAACATGATGTTTTTCAATGGCAAAAATCAATGAATATTGTAAATGCACAAACAGTAATTTCTCCGCATTGCAAGGTGCAATTCTGAAATTTTTTGCTTTTTCCTGCTAATCCTAGCATGATAAAGAAGATTCAAAGAGAGTGAGATGCCAGCTCCTTTCATTCAGTCAGTAGCTTCAAACATTTCTGGACGTTTTTCAATGGCAAAAATCAATGAATATTGTAAATGCACAAACAGTAATTTCTCCGCATTGCAAGATGCAATTCTGAAATTTTTTGCTTTTTCCTGCTAATCCTAGCATGATAAAGAAGATTCAAAGAGAGTGAGATGCCAGCTCCTTTCATTCAGTCAGTAGCTTCAAACATTTCTGGTATATGAATAACATGATGTTTTTCAATGGCAAAAATCAATGAATATTGTAAATGCACAAACAGTAATTTCTCCGCATTGCAAGGTGCAATTCTGAAATTTTTTGCTTTTTCCTGCTAATCCTAGCATGATAAAGAAGATTCAAAGAGAGTGAGATGCCAGCTCCTTTCATTCAGTCAGTAGCTTCAAACATTTCTGGATGTTTTTCAATGTCAAAAATCAATGAATATTGTAAATGCACAAACAGTAATATCTCCACATTGCAAGGTGCAATTCTGAAATTTTTTGCTTTTTCCTGCTAATCCTGGCATGATAAAGAAGATTCAAAGAGAGTGAGATGCCAGCTCTTTTCATTCAGTCAGTAGCTTCAAACATTTCTGGTATATGAATAACATGTTTTTCAATGGCAAAAATCAATGAATATTGTAAATGCACAAACAGTAATTTCTCCGCATTGCAAGGTGCAATTCTGAAATTTTTTGCTTTTTCCTGCTAATCCTAGCATGATAAAGAAGATTCAAAGAGAGTGAGATGCCAGCTCCTTTCATTCAGTCAGTAGCTTCAAACATTTCTGGTATATGAATAACATGATGTTTTTCAATGGCAAAAATCAATGAATATTGTAAATGCACAAACAGTAATTTCTCCGCATTGCAATGTGCAATTCTGAAATTTTTTGCTTTTTCCTGCTAATCCTAGCATGATAAAGAAGATTCAAAGAGAGTGAGATGCCAGCTCCTTTCATTCAGTCAGTAGCTTCAAACATTTCTGGACGTTTTTCAATGGCAAAAATCAATGAATATTGTAAATGCACAAACAGTAATATCTCCACATTGCAAGGTGCAATTCTGAAATTTTTTGCTTTTTCCTGCTAATCCTGGCATGATAAAGAAGATTCAAAGAGAGTGAGATGCCAGCTCTTTTCATTCAGTCAGTAGCTTCAAACATTTCTGGTATATGAATAACATGTTTTTCAATGGCAAAAATAAATGAATATTGTAAATGCACAAACAGTAATATCTCCACATTGCAAGGTGCAATTCTGAAATTTTTTGCTTTTTCCTGCTAATCCTGGCATGATAAAGAAGATTCAAAGAGAGTGAGATGCCAGCTCTTTTCATTCAGTCAGTAGCTTCAAACATTTCTGGTATATGAATAACGATGTTTTTCAATGGCAAAAATCAATGAATATTGTAAATGCACACACAGTAATTTCTCCGCATTGCAAGGTGCAATTCTGAAATTTTTTGCTTTTTCCTGCTAATCCTAGCATGATAAAGAAGATTCAAAGAGAGTGAGATGCCAGCTCCTTTCATTCAGTCAGTAGCTTCAAACATTTCTGGACATTTTTCAATGGCAAAAATCAATGAATATTGTAAATGCACAAACAGTAATATCTCCACATTGCAAGGTGCAATTCTGAAATTTTTTGCTTTTTCCTGCTAATCCTGGCATGATAAAGAAGATTCAAAGAGAGTGAGATGCCAGCTCTTTTCATTCAGTCAGTAACTTCAAACATTTCTGGTATATGAATAACATGTTTTTCAATGGCAAAAATCAATGAATATTGTAAATGCACAAAGAGTAATATCTCCACATTGCAAGGTGCAATTCTGAAATTTTTTGCTTTTTCCTGCTAATCCTAGCATGATAAAGAAGATTCAAAGAGAGTGAGATGCCAGCTCCTTTCATTCAGTCAGTAGCTTCAAACATTTCTGGTATATGAATAACATGATGTTTTTCAATGGCAAAAATCAATGAATATTGTAAATGCACAAACAGTAATTTCTCCGCATTGCAATGTGCAATTCTGAAATTTTTTGCTTTTTCCTGCTAATCCTGGCATGATAAAGAAGATTCAAAGAGAGTGAGATGCCAGCTCTTTTCATTCAGTCAGTAGCTTCAAACATTTCTGGTATATGAATAACATGTTTTTCAATGGCAAAAATCAATGAATATTGTAAATGCACAAACAGTAATATCTCCACATTGCAAGGTGCAATTCTGAAATTTTTTGCTTTTTCCTTCTAATCCTAGCATGATAAAGAAGATTCAAAGAGAGTGAGATGCCAGCTCCTTTCATTCAGTCAGTAGCTTCAAACATTTCTGGTATATGAATAACATGATGTTTTTCAATGGCAAAAATCAATGAATATTGTAAATGCACAAACAGTAATTTCTCCGCATTGCAATGTGCAATTCTGAAATTTTTTGCTTTTTCCTGCTAATCCTAGCATGATAAAGAAGATTCAAAGAGAGTGAGATGCCAGCTCCTTTCATTCAGTCAGTAGCTTCAAACATTTCTGGACGTTTTTCAATGGCAAAAATCAATGAATATTGTAAATGCACAAACAGTAATATCTCCACATTGCAAGGTGCAATTCTGAAATTTTTTGCTTTTTCCTGCTAATCCTGGCATGATAAAGAAGATTCAAAGAGAGTGAGATGCCAGCTCTTTTCATTCAGTCAGTAGCTTCAAACATTTCTGGTATATGAATAACGATGTTTTTCAATGGCAAAAATCAATGAATATTGTAAATGCACACACAGTAATTTCTCCGCATTGCAAGGTGCAATTCTGAAATTTTTTGCTTTTTCCTGCTAATCCTAGCATGATAAAGAAGATTCAAAGAGAGTGAGATGCCAGCTCCTTTCATTCAGTCAGTAGCTTCAAACATTTCTGGACGTTTTTCAATGGCAAAAATCAATGAATATTGTAAATGCACAAACAGTAATATCTCCACATTGCAAGGTGCAATTCTGAAATTTTTTGCTTTTTCCTGCTAATCCTGGCATGATAAAGAAGATTCAAAGAGAGTGAGATGCCAGCTCTTTTCATTCAGTCAGTAGCTTCAAACATTTCTGGTATATGAATAACATATTTTTCAATGGCAAAAATCAATGAATATTGTAAATGCACAAACAGTAATTTCTCCGCATTGCAAGGTGCAATTCTGAAATTTTTTGCTTTTTCCTGCTAATCCTAGCATGATAAAGAAGATTCAAAGAGAGTGAGATGCCAGCTCCTTTCATTCAGTCAGTAGCTTCAAACATTTCTGGACGTTTTTCAATGGCAAAAATCAATGAATATTGTAAATGCACAAACAGTAATATCTCCACATTGCAAGGTGCAATTCTGAAATTTTTTGCTTTTTCCTGCTAATCCTGGCATGATAAAGAAGATTCAAAGAGAGTGAGATGCCAGCTCTTTTCATTCAGTCAGTAGCTTCAAACATTTCTGGTATATGAATAACATGTTTTTCAATGGCAAAAATCAATGTATATTGTAAATGCACAAACAGTAATTTCTCCGCATTGCAAGGTGCAATTCTGAAATTTTTTGCTTTTTCCTGCTAATCCTAGCATGATAAAGAAGTTTCAAAGAGAGTGAGATGCCAGCTCCTTTCATTCAGTCAGTAGCTTCAAACATTTCTGGACGTTTTTCAATGGCAAAAATCAATGAATATTGTAAATGCACAAACAGTAATATCTCCACATTGCAAGGTGCAATTCTGAAATTTTTTGCTTTTTCCTGCTAATCCTGGCATGATAAAGAAGATTCAAAGAGAGTGAGATGCCAGCTCTTTTCATTCAGTCAGTAGCTTCAAACATTTCTGGTATATGAATAACATGTTTTTCAATGGCAAAAATCAATGAATATTGTAAATGCACAAACAGTAATTTCTCCGCATTGCAAGGTGCAATTCTGAAATTTTTTGCTTTTTACTGCTAATCCTAGCATGATAAAGAAGATTCAAAGAGAGTGAGATGCCAGCTCCTTTCATTCAGTCAGTAGCTTCAAACATTTCTGGTATATGAATAACATGATGTTTTTCAATGACAAAAATCAATGAATATTGTAAATGCACAAACAGTAATTTCTCCGCATTGCCATGTGCAATTCTGAAATTTTTTGCTTTTTCCTGCTAATCCTAGCATGATAAAGAAGATTCAAAGAGAGTGAGATGCCAGCTCCTTTCATTCAGTCAGTAGCTTCAAACATTTCTGGACGTTTTTCAATGGCAAAAATCAATGAATATTGTAAATGCACAAACAGTAGTATCTCCACATTGCAAGGTGCAATTCTGAAATTTTTTGCTTTTTCCTGCTAATCCTGGCATGATAAAGAAGATTCAAAGAGAGTGAGATGCCAGCTCTTTTCATTCAGTCAGTAGCTTCAAACATTTCTGGTATATGAATAACATGTTTTTCAATGGCAAAAATCAATGAATATTGTAAATGCACAAACAGTAATATCTCCACATTGCAAGGTGCAATTCTGAAATTTTTTGCTTTTTCCTGCTAATCCTGGCATGATAAAGAAGATTCAAAGAGAGTGAGATGCCAGCTCTTTTCATTCAGTCAGTAGCTTCAAACATTTCTGGTATATGAATAACGATGTTTTTCAATGGCAAAAATCAATGAATATTGTAAATGCACACACAGTAATTTCTCCGCATTGCAAGGTGCAATTCTGAAATTTTTTGCTTTTTCCTGCTAATCCTAGCATGATAAAGAAGATTCAAAGAGAGTGAGATGCCAGCTCCTTTCATTCAGTCAGTAGCTTCAAACATTTCTGGACGTTTTTCAATGGCAAAAATCAATGAATATTGTAAATGCACAAACAGTAATATCTCCACATTGCAAGGTGCAATTCTGAAATTTTTTGCTTTTTCCTGCTCCTCTTAGCATGATAAAGAAGATTCAAAGAGAGTGAGATGCCAGCTCTTTTCATTCAGTCAGTAGCTTCAAACATTTCTGGTATATGAATAACATGATGTTTTTCAATGGCAAAAATCAATGAATATTGTAAATGCACAAACAGTAATTTCTCCGCATTGCAAGGTGCAATTCTGAAATTTTTTGCTTTTTCCTGCTAATCCTAGCATGATAAAGAAGATTCAAAGAGAGTGAGATGCCAGCTCCTTTCATTCAGTCAGTAGCTTCAAACATTTCTGGACGTTTTTCAATGGCAAAAATCAATGAATATTGTAAATATATGTTATTCATATACCAGAAATGTTTGAAGCTACTGACTGAATGAAAAGAGCTGGCATCTCACTCTCTTTGAATCTTCTTTATCATGCCAGGATTAGCAGGAAAAAGCAAAAAATTTCAGAATTGCACCTTGCAATGTGGAGATATTACTGTTTGTGCATTTACAATATTCATTGATTTTTGCCATTGAAAAATGTCCAGAAATGTTTGAAGCTACTGACTGAATGAAAGGAGCTGGCATCTCACTCTCTTTGAATCTTCTTTATCATGCTAGGATTAGCAGGAAAAAGCAAAAAATTTCAGAATTGCACCTTGCAGTGCGGAGAAATTACTGTTTGTGCATTTACAATATTCATTGATTTTTGCCATTGAAAAACATCATGTTATTCATATACCAGAAATGTTTGAAGCTACTGACTGAATGAAAAGAGCTGGCATCTCACTCTCTTTGAATCTTCTTTATCATGCCAGGATTAGCAGGAAAAAGCAAAAAATTTCAGAATTGCACCTTGCAATGTGGAGATATTACTGTTTGTGCATTTACAATATTCATTGATTTTTGCCTTTGAAAAACGTCCAGAAATGTTTGAAGCTACTGACTGAATGAAAGGAGCTGGCATCTCACTCTCTTTGAATCTTCTTTATCATGCTAGGATTAGCAGGAAAAAGCAAAAAATTTCAGAATTGCACCTTGCAATGCGGAGAAATTACTGTTTGTGCATTTACAATATTCATTGATTTTTGCCATTGAAAAACATCATGTTATTCATATACCAGAAATGTTTGAAGCTACTGACTGAATGAAAAGAGCTGGCATCTCACTCTCTTTGAATCTTCTTTATCATGCTAAGAGGAGCAGGAAAAAGCAAAAAATTTCAGAATTGCACGTTGCAATGTGGAGATATTACTGTTTGTGCATTTACAATATTCATTGATTTTTGCCATTGAAAAACATCATGTTATTCATATACCAGAAATGTTTGAAGCTACTGACTGAATGAAAAGAGCTGGCATCTCACTCTCTTTGAATCTTCTTTATCATGCCAGGATTAGCAGGAAAAAGCAAAAAATTTCAGAATTGCACCTTGCAATGTGGAGATATTACTGTTTGTGCATTTACAATATTCATTGATTTTTACCATTGAAAAATGTCCAGAAATGTTTGAAGCTACTGACTGAATGAAAGGAGCTGGCATCTCACTCTCTTTGAATCTTCTTTATCATGCTAGGATTAGCAGGAAAAAGCAAAAAATTTCAGAATTGCACCTTGCAATGCGGAGAAATTACTGTTTGTGCATTTACAATATTCATTGATTTTTGCCATTGAAAAACGTCCAGAAATGTTTGAATCTACTGACTGAATGAAAGGAGCTGGCATCTCACTCTCTTTGAATCTTCTTTATCATGCTAGGATTAGCAGGAAAAAGCAAAAAATTTCAGAATTGCACCTTGCAATGCGGAGAAATTACTGTTTGTGCATTTACAATATTCATTGATTTTTGCCATTGAAAAACCATGTTATTCATATACCAGAAATGTTTGAAGCTACTGACTGAATGAAAAGAGCTGGCATCTCACTCTCTTTGAATCTTCTTTATCATGCTAAGAGGAGCAGGAAAAAGCAAAAAATTTCAGAATTGCACGTTGCAATGTGGAGATATTACTGTTTGTGCATTTACAATATTCATTGATTTTTGCCATTGAAAAACGTCCAGAAATGTTTGAAGCTACTGACTGAATGAAAGGAGCTGGCATCTCACTCTCTTTGAATCTTCTTTATCATGCTAGGATTAGCAGGAAAAAGCAAAAAATTTCAGAATTGCACCTTGCAATGCGGAGAAATTACTGTTTGTGCATTTACAATATTCATTTATTTTTGCCATTGAAAAACATCATGTTATTCATATACCAGAAATGTTTGAAGCTACTGACTGAATGAAAAGAGCTGGCATCTCACTCTCTTTGAATCTTCTTTATCATGCCAGGATTAGCAGGAAAAAGCAAAAAATTTCAGAATTGCACCTTGCAATGTGGAGATATTACTGTTTGTGCATTTACAATATTCATTGATTTTTGCCATTGAAAAATGTCCAGAAATGTTTGAAGCTACTGACTGAATGAAAGGAGCTGGCATCTCACTCTCTTTGAATCTTCTTTATCATGCTAGGATTAGCAGGAAAAAGCAAAAAATTTCAGAATTGCACCTTGCAATGCGGAGAAATTACTGTTTGTGCATTTACAATATTCATTGATTTTTGCCATTGAAAAACGTCCAGAAATGTTTGAAGCTACTGACTGAATGAAAGGAGCTGGCATCTCACTCTCTTTGAATCTTCTTTATCATGCTAGGATTAGCAGGAAAAAGCAAAAAATTTCAGAATTGCACCTTGCAATGCGGAGAAATTACTGTTTGTGCATTTACAATATTCATTGATTTTTGCCATTGAAAAACGTCCAGAAATGTTTGAAGCTACTGACTGAATGAAAGGAGCTGGCATCTCACTCTCTTTGAATCTTCTTTATCATGCTAGGATTAGCAGGAAAAAGCAAAAAATTTCAGAATTGCACCTTGCAATGCGGAGAAATTACTGTTTGTGCATTTACAATATTCATTGATTTTTGCCATTGAAAAACCATGTTATTCATATACCAGAAATGTTTGAAGCTACTGACTGAATGAAAAGAGCTGGCATCTCACTCTCTTTGAATCTTCTTTATCATGCTAAGAGGAGCAGGAAAAAGCAAAAAATTTCAGAATTGCACGTTGCAATGTGGAGATATCACTGTTTGTGCATTTACAATATTCATTGATTTTTGCCATTGAAAAACGTCCAGAAATGTTTGAAGCTACTGACTGAATGAAAGGAGCTGGCATCTCACTCTCTTTGAATCTTCTTTATCATGCTAGGATTAGCAGGAAAAAGCAAAAAATTTCAGAATTGCACCTTGCAATGCGGAGAAATTACTGTTTGTGCATTTACAATATTCATTGATTTTTGCCATTGAAAAACATCATGTTATTCATATACCAGAAATGTTTGAAGCTACTGACTGAATGAAAAGAGCTGGCATCTCACTCTCTTTGAATCTTCTTTATCATGCCAGGATTAGCAGGAAAAAGCAAAAAATTTCAGAATTGCACCTTGCAATGTGGAGATATTACTGTTTGTGCATTTACAATATTCATTGATTTTTGCCATTGAAAAATGTCCAGAAATGTTTGAAGCTACTGACTGAATGAAAGGAGCTGGCATCTCACTCTCTTTGAATCTTCTTTATCATGCTAGGATTAGCAGGAAAAAGCAAAAAATTTCAGAATTGCACCTTGCAATGCGGAGAAATTACTGTTTGTGCATTTACAATATTCATTGATTTTTGCCATTGAAAAACATCATGTTATTCATATACCAGAAATGTTTGAAGCTACTGACTGAATGAAAAGAGCTGGCATCTCACTCTCTTTGAATCTTCTTTATCATGCTAAGAGGAGCAGTAAAAAGCAAAAAATTTCAGAATTGCACGTTGCAATGTGGAGATATTACTGTTTGTGCATTTACAATATTCATTGATTTTTGCCATTGAAAAACGTCCAGAAATGTTTGAAGCTACTGACTGAATGAAAGGAGCTGGCATCTCACTCTCTTTGAATCTTCTTTATCATGCTAGGATTAGCAGGAAAAAGCAAAAAATTTCAGAATTGCACCTTGCAATGCGGAGAAATTACTGTTTGTGCATTTACAATATTCATTGATTTTTGCCATTGAAAAACGTCCAGAAATGTTTGAAGCTACTGACTGAATGAAAGGAGCTGGCATCTCACTCTCTTTGAATCTTCTTTATCATGCTAGGATTAGCAGGAAAAAGCAAAAAATTTCAGAATTGCACCTTGCAATGCGGAGAAATTACTGTTTGTGCATTTACAATATTCATTGATTTTTGCCATTGAAAAACATCATGTTATTCATATACCAGAAATGTTTGAAGCTACTGACTGAATGAAAAGAGCTGGCATCTCACTCTCTTTGAATCTTCTTTATCATGCAAAGAGGAGCAGGAAAAAGCATAAAATTTCAGAATTGCACCTTGCAATGTGGAGATATTACTGTTTGTGCATTTACAATATTCATTGATTTTTGCCATTGAAAAACGTCCAGAAATGTTTGAAGCTACTGACTGAATGAAAAGAGCTGGCATCTCACTCTCTTTGAATCTTCTTTATCATGCCAGGATTAGCAGGAAAAAGCAAAAAATTTCAGAATTGCACCTTGCAATGTGGAGATATTACTGTTTGTGCATTTACAATATTCATTGATTTTTGCCATTGAAAAACGTCCAGAAATGTTTGAAGCTACTGACTGAATGAAAGGAGCTGGCATCTCACTCTCTTTGAATCTTCTTTATCATGCTAGGATTAGCAGGAAAAAGCAAAAAATTTCAGAATTGCACCTTGCAATGCGGAGAAATTACTGTTTGTGCATTTACAATATTCATTGATTTTTGCCATTGAAAAACGTCATGTTATTCATATACCAGAAATGTTTGAAGCTACTGACTGAATGAAAAGAGCTGGCATCTCACTCTCTTTGAATCTTCTTTATCATGCTAAGAGGAGCAGGAAAAAGCAAAAAATTTCAGAATTGCACCTTGCAATGTGGAGATATTACTGTTTGTGCATTTACAATATTCATTGATTTTTGCCATTGAAAAACGTCCAGAAATGTTTGAAGCTACTGACTGAATGAAAGGAGCTGGCATCTCACTCTCTTTGAATCTTCTTTATCATGCTAGGATTAGCAGGAAAAAGCAAAAAATTTCAGAATTGCACCTTGCAATGCGGAGAAATTACTGTTTGTGCATTTACAATATTCATTGATTTTTGCCATTGAAAAACATCATGTTATTCATATACCAGAAATGTTTGAAGCTACTGACTGAATGAAAAGAGCTGGCATCTCACTCTCTTTGAATCTTCTTTATCATGCTAAGAGGAGCAGGAAAAAGCAAAAAATTTCAGAATTGCACCTTGCAATGTGGAGATATTACTGTTTGTGCATGTACAATATTCATTGATTTTTGCCATTGAAAAACGTCCAGAAATGTTTGAAGCTATTGACTGAATGAAAGGAGCTGGCATCTCACTCTCTTTGAATCTTCTTTATCATGCTAGGATTTGCAGGAAAAAGCAAAAAATTTCAGAATTGCACCTTGCAATGCGGAGAAAATACTGTTTGTGCATTTACAATATTCATAGATTTTTGCCATTGAAAAACATCATGTTATTCATATACCAGAAATGTTTGAAGCTACTGACTGAATGAAAAGAGCTGGCATCTCACTCTCTTTGAATCTTCTTTATCATGCTAAGAGGAGCAGGAAAAAGCAAAAAATTTCAGAATTGCACGTTGCAATGTGGAGATATTACTGTTTGTGCATTTACAATACTCATTGATTTTTGCCATTGAAAAATGTCCAGAAATGTTTGAAGCTACTGACTGAATGAAAGGAGCTGGCATCTCACTCTCTTTGAATCTTCTTTATCATGCTAGCATTAGCAGGAAAAAGCAAAAAATTTCAGAATTGCACCTTGCAATGCGGAGAAATTACTGTTTGTGCATTTACAATATTCATTGATTTTTGCCATTGAAAAACATCATGTTATTCATATACCAGAAATGTTTGAAGCTACTGACTGAATGAAAAGAGCTGGCATCTCACTCTCTTTGAATCTTCTTTATCATGCCAGGATTAGCAGGAAAAAGCAAAAAATTTCAGAATTGCACCTTGCAATGTGGAGATATTACTGTTTGTGCATTTACAATATTCATTGATTTTTGCCATTGAAAAACGTCCAGAAATGTTTGAAGCTACTGACTGAATGAAAGGAGCTGGCATCTCACTCTCTTTGAATCTTCTTTATCATGCTAGGATTAGCAGGAAAAAGCAAAAAATTTCAGAATTGCACCTTGCAATGCGGAGAAATTACTGTTTGTGCATTTACAATATTCATTGATTTTTGCCATTGAAAAACATCATGTTATTCATATACGAGATGTTTGAAGCTACTGACTGAATGAAAAGAGCTGGCATCTCACTCTCTTTGAATCTTCTTTATCATGCTAAGAGGAGCAGGAAAAAGCAAAAAATTTCAGAATTGCACCTTGCAATGCGGAGAAATTACTGTTTGTGCATTTACAATATTCATTGATTTTTGCCATTGAAAAACATCATGTTATTCATATACCAGAAATGTTTGAAGCTACTGACTGAATGAAAAGAGCTGGCATCTCACTCTCTTTGAATCTTCTTTATCATGCCAGGATTAGCAGGAAAAAGCAAAAAATTTCAGAATTGCACCTTGCAATGTGGAGATATTACTGTTTGTGCATTTACAATATTCATTTATTTTTGCCATTGAAAAACGTCCAGCAATGTTTGAAGCTACTGACTGAATGAAAGGAGCTGGCATCTCACTCTCTTTGAATCTTCTTTATCATGCTAGGATTAGCAGGAAAAAGCAAAAAATTTCAGAATTGCACCTTGCAATGCGGAGAAATTACTGTTTGTGCATTTACAATATTCATTGATTTTTGCCATTGAAAAACGTCCAGAAATGTTTGAAGCTACTGACTGAATGAAAGGAGCTGGCATCTCACTCTCTTTGAATCTTCTTTATCATGCTAGGATTAGCAGGAAAAAGCAAAAAATTTCAGAATTGCACCTTGCAATGCGGAGAAATTACTGTTTGTGCATTTACAATATTCATTAATTTTTGCCATTGAAAAACATCATGTTATTCATATACCAGAGATGTTTGAAGCTACTGACTGAATGAAAAGAGCTGGCATCTCACTCTCTTTGAATCTTCTTTATCATGCTAAGAGGAGCAGGAAAAAGCAAAAAATTTCAGAATTGCACCTTGCAATGTGGAGATATTACTGTTTGTGCACTTACAATATTCATTTATTTTTGCCATTGAAAAACGTCCAGCAATGTTTGAAGCTACTGACTGATAGAAAGGAGCTGGCATCTCACTCTCTTTGAATCTTCTTTATCATGCTAGGATTAGCAGGAAAAAGCAAAAAATTTCAGAATTGCACCTTGCAATGCGGAGAAATTACTGTTTGTGCATTTACAATATTCATTGATTTTTGCCATTGAAAAACATCATGTTATTCATATACCAGAAATGTTTGAAGCTACTGACTGAATGAAAAGAGCTGGCATCTCACTCTCTTTGAATCTTCTTTATCATGGTAAGAGGAGCAGGAAAAAGCAAAAAATTTCAGAATTGCACGTTGCAATGTGGAGATATTACTGTTTGTGTATTTACAATATTCATTGATTTTTGCCATTGAAAAACGTCCAGAAATGTTTGAAGCTACTGACTGAATGAAAGGAGCTGGCATCTCACTCTCTTTGAATCATCTTTATCATGCTAGGATTAGCAGGAAAAAGCAAAAAATTTCAGAATTGCACCTTGCAATGCGGAGAAATTACTGTTTGTGCATTTACAATATTCATTGATTTTTGCCATTGAAAAACGTCCAGAAATGTTTGAAGCTACTGACTGAATGAAAGGAGCTGGCATCTCACTCTCTTTGAATCTTCTTTATCATGCTAGGATTAGCAGGAAAAAGCAAAAAATTTCAGAATTGCACCTTGCAATGCGGAGAAATTACTGTTTGTGCATTTACAATATTCATTGATTTTTGCCATTGAAAAACATCATGTTATTCATATACCAGAAATGTTTGAAGCTACTGACTGAATGAAAAGAGCTGGCATCTCACTCTCTTTGAATCTTCTTTATCATGCTAAGAGGAGCAGGAAAAAGCAAAAAAATTCAGAATTGCACCTTGCAATGTGGAGATATTACTGTTTGTGCATTTACAATATTCATTGATTTTTGCCATTTAAAAACGTCCAGAAATGTTTGAAGCTACTGACTGAATGAAAAGAGATGGCATCTCACTCTCTTTGAATCTTCTTTATCATGCCAGGATTAGCAGGAAAAAGCAAAAAATTTCAGAATTGCACCTTGCAATGTGGAGATATTACTGTTTGTGCATTTACAATATTCATTGATTTTTGCCATTGAAAAACGTCCAGAAATGTTTGAAGCTACTGACTGAATGAAAGGAGCTGGCATCTCACTCTCTTTGAATCTTCTTTATCATGCTAGGATTAGCAGGAAAAAGCAAAAAATTTCAGAATTGCACCTTGCAATGCGGAGAAATTACTGTTTGTGCATTTACCATATTCATTGATTTTTGCCATTGAAAAACGTCATGTTATTCATTTACCAGAAATGTTTGAAGCTACTGACTGAATGAAAAGAGCTGGCATCTCACTCTCTTTGAATCTTCTTTATCATGCTAAGAGGAGCAGGAAAAAGCAAAAAATTTCAGAATTGCACCTTGCAATGTGGAGATATTAGTGTTTGTGCATTTACAATATTCATTTATTTTTGCCATTGAAAAACGTCCAGAAATGTTTGAAGCTACTGACTGAATGAAAGGAGCTGGCATCTCACTCTCTTTGAATCTTCTTTATCATGCTAGGATTAGCAGGAAAAAGCAAAAAATTTCAGAATTGCACCTTGCAATGCGGAGAAATTACTGTTTGTGCATTTACAATATTCATTGGTTTTTGCCATTGAAAAACATCATGTTATTCATATACCAGAAATGTTTGAAGCTACTGACTGAATGAAAAGAACTGGCATCTCACTCTCTTTGAATCTTCTTTATCATGCTAAGAGGAGCAGGAAAAAGCAAAAAATTTCAGAATTGCACCTTGCAATGTGGAGATATTACTGTTTGTGCATTTACAATATTCATTGATTTTTGCCATTGAAAAACGTCCAGAAATGTTTGAAGCTACTGACTGAATGAAAGGAGCTGGCATCTCACTCTCTTTGAATCTTCTTTATCATGCTAGGATTTGCAGGAAAAAGCAAAAAATTTCAGAATTGCACCTTGCAATGCGGAGAAATTACTGTTTGTGCATTTACAATATTCATAGATTTTTGCCATTGAAAAACATCATGTTATTCATATACCAGAAATGTTTGAAGCTACTGACTGAATGAAAAGAGCTGGCATCTCACTCTCTTTGAATCTTCTTTATCATGCTAAGAGGAGCAGGAAAAAGCAAAAAATTTCAGAATTGCACCTTGCAATGTGGAGATATTACTGTTTGTGCATTTACAATATTCATTGATTTTTGCCATTGAAAAACGTCCAGAAATGTTTGAAGCTACTGACTGAATGAAAGGAGCTGGCATCTCACTCTCTTTGAATCTTCTTTATCATGCTAGGATTAGCAGGAAAAAGCAAAAAATTTCAGAATTGCACCTTGCAATGCGGAGAAATTACTGTTTGTGCATTTACAATATTCATTGATTTTTGCCATTGAAAAACGTCATGTTATTCATATACCAGAAATGTTTGAAGCTACTGACTGAATGAAAAGAGCTGGCATCTCACTCTCTTTGAATCTTCTTTATCATGCTAAGAGGAGCAGGAAAAAGCAAAAAATTTCAGAATTGCACCTTGCAATGTGGAGATATTACTGTTTGTGCATTTACAATATTCATTGATTTTTGCCATTGAAAAACGTCCAGAAATGTTTGAAGCTACTGACTGAATGAAAGGAGCTGGCATCTCACTCTCTTTGAATCTTCTTTACCATGCTAGGATTAGCAGGAAAAAGCAAAAAATTTCAGAATTGCAACTTGCAATGCGGAGAAATTACTGTTTGTGCATTTACAATATTCATTGATTTTTGCCATTGAAAAACATCATGTTATTCATATACCAGAGATGTTTGAAGCTACTGACTGAATGAAAAGAGCTGGCATCCCACTCTCTTTGAATCTTCTTTATCATGCTAAGAGGAGCAGGAAAAAGCAAAAAATTTCAGAATTGCACCTTGCAATGTGGAGATATTAGTGTTTGTGCATTTACAATATTCATTTATTTTTGCCATTGAAAAACGTCCAGAAATGTTTGAAGCTACTGACTGAATGAAAGGAGCTGGCATCTCACTCTCTTTGAATCTTCTTTATCATGCTAGGATTAGCAGGAAAAAGCAAAAAATTTCAGAATTGCACCTTGCAATGCGGAGAAATTACTGTTTGTGCATTTACAATATTCATTGATTTTTGCCATTGAAAAACATCATGTTATTCATATACCAGAAATGTTTGAAGCTACTGACTGAATGAAAAGAACTGGCATCTCACTCTCTTTGAATCTTCTTTATCATGCTAAGAGGAGCAGGAAAAAGCAAAAAATTTCAGAATTGCACCTTGCAATGTGGAGATATTACTGTTTGTGCATTTACAATATTCATTGATTTTTGCCATTGAAAAACGTCCAGAAATGTTTGAAGCTACTGACTGAATGAAAGGAGCTGGCATCTCACTCTCTTTGAATCTTCTTTATCATGCTAGGATTTGCAGGAAAAAGCAAAAAATTTCAGAATTGCACCTTGCAATGCGGAGAAATTACTGTTTGTGCATTTACAATATTCATAGATTTTTGCCATTGAAAAACATCATGTTATTCATATACCAGAAATGTTTGAAGCTACTGACTGAATGAAAAGAGCTGGCATCTCACTCTCTTTGAATCTTCTTTATCATGCTAAGAGGAGCAGGAAAAAGCAAAAAATTTCAGAATTGCACCTTGCAATGTGGAGATATTACTGTTTGTGCATTTACAATATTCATTGATTTTTGCCATTGAAAAATGTCCAGAAATGTTTGAAGCTACTGACTGAATGAAAGGAGCTGGCATCTCACTCTCTTTGAATCTTCTTTATCATGCTAGGATTAGCAGGAAAAAGCAAAAAATTTCAGAATTGCACCTTGCAATGCGGAGAAATTACTGTTTGTGCATTTACAATATTCATTGATTTTTGCCATTGAAAAACATCATGTTATTCATATACCAGAAATGTTTGAAGCTACTGACTGAATGAAAAGAGCTGGCATCTCACTCTCTTTGAATCTTCTTTATCATGCCAGGATTAGCAGGAAAAAGCAAAAAATTTCAGAATTGCACCTTGCAATGTGGAGATATTACTCTTTGTGCATTTACAATATTCATTGATTTTTGCCATTGAAAAACGTCCAGAAATGTTTGAAGCTACTGACTGAATGAAAGGAGCTGGCATCTCACTCTCTTTGAATCTTCTTTATCATGCTAGGATTAGCAGGAAAAAGCAAAAAATTTCAGAATTGCACCTTGCAATGCGGAGAAATTACTGTTTGTGCATTTACAATATTCATTGATTTTTGCCATTGAAAAACATCATGTTATTCATATACCAGAGATGTTTGAAGCTACTGACTGAATGAAAAGAGCTGGCATCTCACTCTCTTTGAATCTTCTTTATCATGCTAAGAGTAGCAGGAAAAAGCAAAAAATTTCAGAATTGCACCTTGCAATGTGGAGATATTACTGTTTGTGCATTTACAATATTCATTTATTTTTGCCATTGAAAAACGTCCAGCAATGTTTGAAGCTACTGACTGAATGAAAGGAGCTGGCATCTCACTCTCTTTGAATCTTCTTTATCATGCTAGGATTAGCAGGAAAAAGCAAAAAATTTCAGAATTGCACCTTGCAATGCGGAGAAATTACTGTTTGTGCATTTACAATATTCATTGATTTTTGCCATTGAAAAACGTCCAGAAATGTTTGAAGCTACTGACTGAATGAAAGGAGCTGGCATCTCACTCTCTTTGAATCTTCTTTATCATGCTAGGATTAGCAGGAAAAAGCAAAAAATTTCAGAATTGCACCTTGCAATGCGGAGAAATTACTGTTTGTGCATTTACAATATTCATTGATTTTTGCCATTGAAAAACATCATGTTATTCATATACCAGAAATGTTTGAAGCTACTGACTGAATGAAAAGAGCTGGCATCTCACTCTCTTTGAATCTTCTTTATCATGCTAAGAGGAGCAGGAAAAAGCAAAAAATTTCAGAATTGCACGTTGCAATGTGGAGATATTACTGTTTGTGCATTTACAATATTCATTGATTTTTGCCATTGAAAAATGTCCAGAAATGTTTGAAGCTACTGACTGAATGAAAGGAGCTGACATCTCACTCTCTTTGAATCTTCTTTATCATGCTAGGATTAGCAGGAAAAAGCAAAAAATTTCAGAATTGCACCTTGCAATGCGGAGAAATTACTGTTTGTGCATTTACAATATTCATTGATTTTTGCCATTGAAAAACATCATGTTATTCATATACCAGAAATGTTTGAAGCTACTGACTGAATGAAAAGAGCTGGCATCTCACTCTCTTTGAATCTTCTTTATCATGCCAGGATTAGCAGGAAAAAGCAAAAAATTTCAGAATTGCACCTTGCAATGTGGAGATATTACTGTTTGTGCATTTACAATATTCATTGATTTTTGCCATTGAAAAACGTCCAGAAATGTTTGAAGCTACTGACTGAATGAAAGGAGCTGGCATCTCACTCTCTTTGAATCTTCTTTATCATGCTAGGATTAGCAGGAAAAAGCAAAAAATTTCAGAATTGCACCTTGCAATGCGGAGAAATTACTGTTTGTGCATTTACAATATTCATTGATTTTTGCCATTGAAAAACATCATGTTATTCATATACCAGAAATGTTTGAAGCTACTGACTGAATGAAAAGAGCTGGCATCTCACTCTCTTTGAATCTTCTTTATCATGCCAGGATTAGCAGGAAAAAGCAAAAAATTTCAGAATTGCACCTTGCAATGTGGAGATATTACTGTTTGTGCATTTACAATATTCATTGATTTTTGCCATTGAAAAACGTCCAGAAATGTTTGAAGCTACTGACTGAATGAAAGGAGCTGGCATCTCACTCTCTTTGAATCTTTATCATGCTAGGATTAGCAGGAAAAAGCAAAAAATTTCAGAATTGCACCTTGCAATGCGGAGAAATTTCTGTTTGTGCATTTACAATATTCATTGATTTTTGCCATTGAAAAACATGTTATCCATATACCAGAAATGTTTGAAGCTACTGACTGAATGAAAAGAGCTGGCATCTCACTCTCTTTGAATCTTCTTTATCATGCTAAGAGGAGCAGGAAAAAGCAAAAAATTTCAGAATTGCACCTTGCAATGTGGAGATATTACTGTTTGTGCATTTACAATATTCATTGATTTTTGCCATTGAAAAACGTCCAGAAATGTTTGAAGCTACTGACTGAATGAAAGGAGCTGGCATCTCACTCTCTTTGAATCTTCTTTATCATGCTAGGATTAGCAGGAAAAAGCAAAAAATTTCAGAATTGCACCTTGCAATGCGGAGAAATTACTGTTTGTGCATTTACAATATTCATTGATTTTTGCCATTGAAAAACATCATGTTATTCATATACCAGAAATGTTTGAAGCTACTGACTGAATGAAAAGAGCTGGCATCTCACTCTCTTTGAATCTTCTTTATCATGCTAAGAGGAGCAGGAAAAAGCAAAAAATTTCAGAATTGCACCTTGCAATGTGGAGATATTACTGTTTGTGCATTTACAATATTCATTGATTTTTGCCATTGAAAAACGTCCAGAAATGTTTGAAGCTACTGACTGAATGAAAGGAGCTGGCATCTCACTCTCTTTGAATCTTCTTTATCATGCTAGGATTAGCAGGAAAAAGCAAAAAATTTCAGAAATGCACCTTGCAATGCGGAGAAATTACTGTTTGTGCATTTACAATATTCATTGATTTTTGCCATTGAAAAACATCATGTTATTCATATACCAGAGATGTTTGAAGCTACTGACTGAATGAAAAGAGCTGGCATCTCACTCTCTTTGAATCTTCTTTATCATGCTAAGAGGAGCAGGAAAAAGCAAAAAATTTCAGAATTGCACGTTGCAATGTGGAGATATCACTGTTTGTGCATTTACAATATTCATTGATTTTTGCCATTGAAAAACGTCCAGAAATGTTTGAAGCTACTGACTGAATGAAAGGAGCTGGCATCTCACTCTCTTTGAATCTTCTTTATCATGCTAGGATTAGCAGGAAAAAGCAAAAAATTTCAGAATTGCACCTTGCAATGCGGAGAAATTACTGTTTGTGCATTTACAATATTCATTGATTTTTGCCATTGAAAAACATCATGTTATTCATATACCAGAAATGTTTGAAGCTACTGACTGAATGAAAAGAGCTGGCATCTCACTCTCTTTGAATCTTCTTTATCATGCCAGGATTAGCAGGAAAAAGCAAAAAATTTCAGAATTGCACGTTGCAATGTGGAGATATCACTGTTTGTGCATTTACAATATTCATTGATTTTTGCCATTGAAAAATGTCCAGAAATGTTTGAAGCTACTGACTGAATGAAAGGAGCTGGCATCTCACTCTCTTTGAATCTTTTTTATCATGCTAGGATTAGCAGGAAAAAGCAAAAAATTTCAGAATTGCACCTTGCAATGCGGAGAAATTACTGTTTGTGCATTTACAATATTCATTGATTTTTGCCATTGAAAACCGTGCAGAAATGTTTGAAGCTACTGACTAAATGAAAGGAGCTGGCATCTCACTCTCTTTGAATCTTCTTTATCATGCCAGGATTAGCAGGAAAAAGCAAAAAATTTCAGAATTGCACGTTGCAATGTGTAGATATTACTGTTTGCGCATTTACAATATTCATTGATTTTTGCCATTGAAAACCGTGCAGAAATGTTTGAAGCTACTGACTGAATGAAAGGAGCTGGCATCTCACTCTCTTTGAATCTTCTTTATCATGCTAGGATTAGCAGGAAAAAGCAAAAAATTTCAGAATTGCACCTTGCAATGCGGAGAAATTACTGTTTGTGCATTTACAATATTCATTGATTTTTGCCATTGAAAAACATCATGTTATTCATATACCAGAAATGTTTGAAGCTACTGACTGAATGAAAAGAGCTGGCATCTCACTCTCTTTGAATCTTCTTTATCATGCTAAGAGGAGCAGGAAAAAGCAAAAAATTTCAGAATTGCACCTTGCAATGTGGAGATATTACTGTTTGTGCATTTACAATATTCATTGATTTTTGCCATTGAAAAAAGTCCAGAAATGTTTGAAGCTACTGACTGAATGAAAGGAGCTGGCATCTCAATCTCTTTGAATATTCTTTATCATGCTAGGATTAGCAGGAAAAAGCAAAAAATTTCAGAATTGCACCTTGCAATGCGGAGAAATTACTGTTTGTGCATTTACAATATTCATTGATTTTTGCCATTGAAAAACATCATGTTATTCATATACCAGAGATGTTTGAAGCTACTGACTGAATGAAAAGAGCTGGCATCTCACTCTCTTTGAATCTTCTTTATCATGCTAAGAGGAGCAGGAAAAAGCAAAAAATTTCAGAATTGCACCTTGCAATGTGGAGATATTACTGTTTGTGCATTTACAATATTCATTGATTTTTGCCATTGAAAAACGTCCAGAAATGTTTGAAGCTACTGACTGAATGAAAGGAGCTGGCATCTCAATCTCTTTGAATCTTCTTTATCATGCTAGGATTAGCAGGAAAAAGCAAAAAATTTCAGAATTGCACCTTGCAATGCGGAGAAATTACTGTTTGTGCATTTACAATATTCATTGATTTTTGCCATTGAAAACCGTGCAGAAATGTTTGAAGCTACTGACTGAATGAAAGGAGCTGGCATCTCACTCTCTTTGAATCTTCTTTATCATGCCAGGATTAGCAGGAAAAAGCAAAAAATTTCAGAATTGCACGTTGCAATGTGGAGATATTACTGTTTGCGCATTTACAATATTCATTGATTTTTGCCATTGAAAACCGTGCAGAAATGTTTGAAGCTACTGACTGAATGAAAGGAGCTGGCATCTCACTCTCTTTGAATCTTCTTTATCATGCTAGGATTAGCAGGAAAAAGCAAAAAATTTCAGAATTGCACCTTGCAATGCGGAGAAATTACTGTTTGTGCATTTACAATATTCATTGATTTTTGCCATTGAAAAACATCATGTTATTCATATACCAGAGATGTTTGAAGCTACTGACTGAATGAAAAGAGCTGGCATCTCCCTCTCTTTGAATCTTCTTTATCATGCTAAGAGGAGCAGGAAAAAGCAAAAAATTTCAGAATTGCACCTTGCAATGTGGAGATATTACTGTTTGTGCATTTACAATATTCATTGATTTTTGCCATTGAAAAACGTCCAGAAATGTTTGAAGCTACTGACTGAATGAAAGGAGCTGGCATCTCAATCTCTTTGAATCTTCTTTATCATGCTAGGATTAGCAGGAAAAAGCAAAAAATTTCAGAATTGCACCTTGCAATGCGGAGAAATTACTGTTTGTGCATTTACAATATTCATTGATTTTTGCCATTGAAAAACATCATGTTATTCATATACCAGAGATGTTTGAAGCTACTGACTGAATGAAAAGAGCTGGCATCTCACTCTCTTTGAATCTTCTTTATCATGCTAAGAGGAGCAGGAAAAAGCAAAAAATTTCAGAATTGCACGTTGCAATGTGGAGATATTACTGTTTGTGCATTTACAATATTCATTGATTTTTGCCATTGAAAAATGTCCAGAAATGTTTGAAGCTACTGACTGAATGAAAGGAGCTGACATCTCACTCTCTTTGAATCTTCTTTATCATGCTAGGATTAGCAGGAAAAAGCAAAAAATTTCAGAATTGCACCTTGCAATGCGGAGAAATTACTGTTTGTGCATTTACAATATTCATTGATTTTTGCCATTGAAAAACATCATGTTATTCATATACCAGAAATGTTTGAAGCTACTGACTGAATGAAAAGAGCTGGCATCTCACTCTCTTTGAATCTTCTTTATCATGCCAGGATTAGCAGGAAAAAGCAAAAAATTTCAGAATTGCACGTTGCAATGTGGAGATATTACTGTTTGTGCATTTACAATATTCATTGATTTTTGCCATTGAAAAACGTCCAGAAATGTTTGAAGCTACTGACTGAATGAAAGGAGCTGGCATCTCACTCTCTTTGAATCTTCTTTATCATGCTAGGATTAGCAGGAAAAAGCAAAAAATTTCAGAATTGCACCTTGCAATGCGGAGAAATTACTGTTTGTGCATTTACAATATTCATTGATTTTTGCCATTGAAAAACATCATGTTATTCATATACCAGAAATGTTTGAAGCTACTGACTGAATGAAAAGAGCTGGCATCTCACTCTCTTTGAATCTTCTTTATCATGCCAGGATTAGCAGGAAAAAGCAAAAAATTTCAGAATTGCACCTTGCAATGTGGAGATATTACTGTTTGTGCATTTACAATATTCATTGATTTTTGCCATTGAAAAACGTCCAGAAATGTTTGAAGCTACTGACTGAATGAAAGGAGCTGGTATCTCACTCTCTTTGAATCTTTATCATGCCAGGATTAGCAGGAAAAAGCAAAAAATTTCAGAATTGCACCTTGCAATGCGGAGAAATTACTGTTTGTGCATTTACAATATTCATTGATTTTTGCCATTGAAAAACATGTTATTCATATACCAGAAATGTTTGAAGCTACTGACTGAATGAAAAGAGCTGGCATCTCACTCTCTTTGAATCTTCTTTATCATGCTAAGAGGAGCAGGAAAAAGCAAAAAATTTCAGAATTGCACCTTGCAATGTGGAGATATTACTGTTTGTGCATTTACAATATTCATTGATTTTTGCCATTGAAAAACGTCCAGAAATGTTTGAAGCTACTGACTGAATGAAAGGAGCTGGCATCTCACTCTCTTTGAATCTTCTTTATCATGCTAGGATTAGCAGGAAAAAGCAAAAAATTTCAGAATTGCACCTTGCAATGCGGAGAAATTACTGTTTGTGCATTTACAATATTCATTGATTTTTGCCATTGAAAAACATCATGTTATTCATATACCAGAAATGTTTGAAGCTACTGACTGAATGAAAAGAGCTGGCATCTCACTCTCTTTGAATCTTCTTTATCATGCTAAGAGGAGCAGGAAAAAGCAAAAAATTTCAGAATTGCACCTTGCAATGTGGAGATATTACTGTTTGTGCATTTACAATATTCATTGATTTTTGCCATTGAAAAACGTCCAGAAATGTTTGAAGCTACTGACTGAATGAAAGGAGCTGGCATCTCACTCTCTTTGAATCTTCTTTATCATGCTAGGATTAGCAGGAAAAAGCAAAAAATTTCAGAAATGCACATTGCAATGCGGAGAAATTACTGTTTGTGCATTTACAATATTCATTGATTTTTGCCATTGAAAAACATCATGTTATTCATATACCAGAGATGTTTGAAGCTACTGACTGAATGAAAAGAGCTGGCATCTCACTCTCTTTGAATCTTCTTTATCATGCTAAGAGGAGCAGGAAAAAGCAAAAAATTTCAGAATTGCACGTTGCAATGTGGAGATATCACTGTTTGTGCATTTACAATATTCATTGATTTTTGCCATTGAAAAACGTCCAGAAATGTTTGAAGCTACTGACTGAATGAAAGGAGCTGGCATCTCACTCTCTTTGAATCTTCTTTATCATGCTAGGATTAGCAGGAAAAAGCAAAAAATTTCAGAATTGCACCTTGCAATGCGGAGAAATTACTGTTTGTGCATTTACAATATTCATTGATTTTTGCCATTGAAAAACATCATGTTATTCATATACCAGAAATGTTTGAAGCTACTGACTGAATGAAAAGAGCTGGCATCTCACTCTCTTTGAATCTTCTTTATCATGCCAGGATTAGCAGGAAAAAGCAAAAAATTTCAGAATTGCACGTTGCAATGTGGAGATATCACTGTTTGTGCATTTACAATATTCATTGATTTTTGCCATTGAAAAATGTCCAGAAATGTTTGAAGCTACTGACTGAATGAAAGGAGCTGGCATCTCATTCTCTTTGAATCTTTTTTATCATGCTAGGATTAGCAGGAAAAAGCAAAAAATTTCAGAATTGCACCTTGCAATTCGGAGAAATTACTGTTTGTGCATTTACAATATTCATTGATTTTTGCCATTGAAAACCGTGCAGAAATGTTTGAAGCTACTGACTGAATGAAAGGAGCTGGCATCTCACTCTCTTTGAATCTTCTTTATCATGCCAGGATTAGCAGGAAAAAGCAAAAAATTTCAGAATTGAACGTTGCAATGTGGAGATATTACTGTTTGCGCATTTACAATATTCATTGATTTTTGCCATTGAAAACCGTGCAGAAATGTTTGAAGCTACTGACTGAATGAAAGGAGCTGGCATCTCACTCTCTTTGAATCTTCTTTATCATGCTAGGATTAGCAGGAAAAAGCAAAAAATTTCAGAATTGCACCTTGCAATGCGGAGAAATTACTGTTTGTGCATTTACAATATTCATTGATTTTTGCCATTGAAAAACATCATGTTATTCATATACCAGAAATGTTTGAAGCTACTGACTGAATGAAAAGAGCTGGCATCTCACTCTCATTGAATCTTCTTCATCATGCTAAGAGGAGCAGGAAAAAGCAAAAAATTTCAGAATTGCACCTTGCAATGTGGAGATATTACTGTTTGTGCATTTACAATATTCATTGATTTTTGCCATTGAAAAACGTCCAGAAATGTTTGAAGCTACTGACTGAATGAAAGGAGCTGGCATCTCAATGTCTTTGAATCTTCTTTATCATGCTAGGATTAGCAGGAAAAAGCTAAAAATTTCAGAATTGCACCTTGCAATGCGGAGAAATTACTGTTTGTGCATTTACAATATTCATTGATTTTTGCCATTGAAAAACATCATGTTATTCATATACCAGAGATGTTTGAAGCTACTGACTGAATGAAAAGAGCTGGCATCTCACTCTCTTTGAATCTTCTTTATCATGCTAAGAGGAGCAGGAAAAAGCAAAAAATTTCAGAATTGCACCTTGCAATGTGGAGATATTACTGTTTGTGCATTTACAATATTCATTGATTTTTGCCATTGAAAAACGACAAGAAATGTTTGAAGCTACTGACTGAATGAAAGGAGCTGGCATCTCACTCTCTTTGAATCTTCTTTATCATGCCAGGATTAGCAGGAAAAAGCAAAAAATTTCAGAATTGCACGTTGCAATGTGGAGATATCACTGTTTGTGCATTTACAATATTCATTGATTTTTGCCATTGAAAAATGTCCAGAAATGTTTGAAGCTACTGACTGAATGAAAGGAGCTGGCATCTCACTCTCTTTGAATCTTTTTTATCATGCTAGGATTAGCAGGAAAAAGCAAAAAATTTCAGAATTGCACCTTGCAATGCGGAGAAATTACTGTTTGTGCATTTACAATATTCATTGATTTTTGCCATTGAAAACCGTGCAGAAATGTTTGAAGCTACTGACTGAATGAAAGGAGCTGGCATCTCACTCTCTTTGAATCTTCTTTATCATGCCAGGATTAGCAGGAAAAAGCAAAAAAATTCAGAATTGCACGTTGCAATGTGGAGATATTACTGTTTGCGCATTTACAATATTCATTGATTTTTGCCATTGAAAACCGTGCAGAAATGTTTGAAGCTACTGACTGAATGAAAGGAGCTGGCATCTCACTCTCTTTGAATCTTCTTTATCATGCTAGGATTAGCAGGAAAAAGCAAAAAATTTCAGAATTGCACCTTGCAATGCGGAGAAATTACTGTTTGTGCATTTACAATACTCATTGATTTTTGCCATTGAAAAACATCATGTTATTCATATACCAGAGATGTTTGAAGCTACTGACTGAATGAAAAGAGCTGGCATCTCCCTCTCTTTGAATCTTCTTTATCATGCTAAGAGGAGCAGGAAAAAGCAAAAAATTTCAGAATTGCACCTTGCAATGTGGAGATATTACTGTTTGTGCATTTACAATATTCATTGATTTTTGCCATTGAAAAACGTCCAGAAATGTTTGAAGCTACTGACTGAATGAAAGGAGCTGGCATCTCAATCTCTTTGAATCTTCTTTATCATGCTAGGATTAGCAGGAAAAAGCAAAAAATTTCAGAATTGCACCTTGCAATGCGGAGAAATTACTGTTTGTGCATTTACAATATTCATTGATTTTTGCCATTGAAAAACATCATGTTATTCATATACCAGAGATGTTTGAAGCTACTGACTGAATGAAAAGAGCTGGCATCTCACTCTCTTTGAATCTTCTTTATCATGCTAAGAGGAGCAGGAAAAAGCTAAAAATTTCAGAATTGCACCTTGCAATGTGGAGATATTACTGTTTGTGCATTTACAATATTCATTGATTTTTGCCATTGAAAAACGACAAGAAATGTTTGAAGCTACTGACTGAATGAAAGGAGCTGGCATCTCACTCTCTTTGAATCTTCTTTATCATGCTAGGATTAGCAGGAAAAAGCAAAAAATTTCAGAATTGCACCTTGCAATGCGGAGAAATTACTGTTTGTGCATTTACAATATTCATTGATTTTTGCCATTGAAAATCATCATGTTATTCATATACCAGAAATGTTTGAAGCTACTGACTGAATGAAAAGAGCTGGCATCTCACTCTCTTTGAATCTTCTTTATCATGCTAAGAGGAGCAGGAAAAAGCAAAAAATTTCAGAATTGCACCTTGCAATGTGGAGATATTACTGTTTGTGCATTTACAATATTCATTGATTTTTGCCATTGAAAAACATCCAGAAATGTTTGAAGCTACTGACTGAATGAAAGGAGCTGGCATCTCAATCTCTTTGAATCTTCTTTATCATGCTAGGATTAGCAGGAAAAAGCAAAAAATTTCAGAATTGCACCTTGCAATGCGGAGAAATTACTGTTTGTGCAGTTACAATATTCATTGATTTTTGCCATTGAAAAACATCATGTTATTCATATACCAGAGATGTTTGAAGCTACTGACTGAATGAAAAGAGCTGGCATCTCACTCTCTTTGAATCTTCTTTATCATGCTAAGAGGAGCAGGAAAAAGCAAAAAATTTCAGAATTGCACGTTGCAATGTGGAGATATTACTGTTTGTGCATTTACAATATTCATTGATTTTTGCCATTGAAAAACGTCCAGAAATGTTTGAAGCTACTGACTGAATGAAAGGAGCTGGCATCTCACTCTCTTTGAATCTTCTTTATCATGCTAGGATTAGCAGGAAAAAGCAAAAAATTTCAGAATTGCACCTTGCAATGCGGAGAAATTACTGTTTGTGCATTTACAATATTCATTGATTTTTGCCATTGAAAAACATCATGTTATTCATATACCAGAAATGTTTGAAGCTACTGACTGAATGAAAAGAGCTGGCATCTCACTCTCTTTGAATCTTCTTTATCATGCCAGGATTAGCAGGAAAAAGCAAAAAATTTCAGAATTGCAAATTGCAATGTGGAGATATTACTGTTTGTGCATTTACAATATTCATTGATTTTTGCCATTGAAAAATGTCCAGAAATGTTTGAAGCTACTGACTGAATGAAAGGAGCTGGCATCTCACTCTCTTTGAATCTTCTTTATCATGCTAGGATTAGCAGGAAAAAGCAAAAAATTTCAGAATTGCACCTTGCAATGCGGAGAAATTACTGTTTGTGCATTTACAATATTCATTGATTTTTGCCATTGAAAAACATCATGTTATTCATATACCAGAAATGTTTGAAGCTACTGACTGAATGAAAAGAGCTGGCATCTCACTCTCTTTGAATCTTCTTTATCATGCTAAGAGGAGCAGGAAAAAGCAAAAAATTTCAGAATTGCACGTTGCAATGTGGAGATATTACTGTTTGTGCATTTACAATATTCATTGATTTTTGCCATTGAAAAACGTCCAGAAATGTTTGAAGCTACTGACTGAATGAAAGGAACTGGCATCTCACTCTCTTTGAATCTTCTTTATCATGCTAGGATTAGCAGGAAAAAGCAAAAAATTTCAGAATTGCACCTTGCAATGCGGAGAAATTACTGTTTGTGCATTTACAATATTCATTGATTTTTGCCATTGAAAAACATCATGTTATTCATATACCAGAAATGTTTGAAGCTACTGACTGAATGAAAAGAGCTGGCATCTCACTCTCTTTGAATCTTCTTTATCATGCCAGGATTAGCAGGAAAAAGCAAAAAATTTCAGAATTGCACCTTGCAATGTGGAGATATTACTGTTTGTGCATTTACAATATTCATTGATTTTTGCCATTGAAAAATGTCCAGAAATGTTTGAAGCTACTGACTGAATGAAAGGAGCTGGCATCTCACTCTCTTTGAATCTTCTTTATCATGCTAGGATTAGCAGGAAAAAGCAAAAATATCAGAATTGCACCTTGCAATATGGAGATATTACTGTTTGTGCATTTACAATATTCATTGATTTTTCCCATTGAAAAACGTCCAGAAATGTTTGAAGCTACTGACTGAATGAAAGGAGCTGGCATCTCACTCTCTTTGAATCTTCTTTATCATGCTAGGATTAGCAGGAAAAAGCAAAAAATTTCAGAATTGCACCTTGCAATGCGGAGAAATTACTGTTTGTGCATTTACAATATTCATTGATTTTTGCCATTGAAAACATCGTTATTCATATACCAGAAATGTTTGAAGCTACTGACTGAATGAAAAGAGCTGGCATCTCACTCTCTTTGAATCTTCTTTATCATGCTAAGAGGAGCAGGAAAAAGCAAAAAATTTCAGAATTGCACCTTGCAATGTGGAGATATTACTGTTTGTGCATTTACAATATTCATTGATTTTTGCCATTGAAAAACATCATGTTATTCATATACCAGAAATGTTTGAAGCTAATGACTGAATGAAAAGAGCTGGCATCTCACTCTCTTTGAATCTTCTTTATCATGCCAGGATTAGCAGGAAAAAGCAAAAAATTTCAGAATTGCACCTTGCAATGTGGAGATATTACTGTTTGTGCATTTACAATATTCATTGATTTTTGCCATTGAAAAACGTCCAGAAATGTTTGAAGCTACTGACTGAATGAAAGGAGCTGGCATCTCACTCTCTTTGAGTCTTCTTTATCATGCTAGGATTAGCAGGAAAAAGCAAAAAATTTCAGAATTGCACCTTGCAATGCGGAGAAATTACTGTTTGTGCATTTACAATATTCATTGATTTTTGCCATTGAAAAACATGTTATTCATATACCAGAAATGTTTGAAGCTACTGACTGAATGAAAAGAGCTGGCATCTCACTCTCTTTGAATCTTCTTTATCATGCTAAGAGGAGCAGGAAAAAGCAAAAAATTTCAGAATTGCACCTTGCAATGTGGAGATATTACTGTTTGTGCATTTACAATATTCATTGATTTTTGCCATTGAAAAACGTCCAGAAATGTTTGAAGCTACTGACTGAATGAAAAGAGCTGGCATCTCACTCTCTTTGAATCGTCTTTATCATGCTAGGATTAGCAGGAAAAAGCAAAAAATTTCAGAATTGCACCTTGCAATGCGGAGAAATTACTGTTTGTGCATTTACAATATTCATTGATTTTTGCCATTGAAAAACATGTTATTCATATACCAGAAATGTTTGAAGCTACTGACTGAATGAAAAGAGCTGGCATCTCACTCTCTTTGAATCTTCTTTATCATGCTAGGATTAGCAGGAAAAAGCAAAAAATTTCAGAATTGCACCTTGCAATGTGGAGATATTACTGTTTGTGCATTTACAATATTCATTGATTTTTGCCATTGAAAAACATCATGTTATTCATATACCAGAAATGTTTGAAGCTACTGACTGAATGAAAAGAGCTGGCATCTCACTCTCTTTGAATCTTCTTTATCATGCTAAGAGGAGCAGGAATAAGCAAAAAATTTCAGAATTGCACGTTGCAATGTGGAGATATTACTGTTTGTGCATTTACAATATTCATTGATTTTTGCCATTGAAAAATGTCCAGAAATGTTTGAAGCTACTGACTGAATGAAAGGAGCTGGCATCTCACTCTCTTTGAATCTTCTTTATCATGCTAGGTTTAGCAGGAAAAAGCAAAAAATTTCAGAATTGCACCTTGCAATGTGGAGAAATTACTGTTTGTGCATTTACAATATTCATTGATTTTTGCCATTGAAAAACATGTTATTCATATACCAGAAATGTTTGAAGCTACTGACTGAATGAAAAGAGCTGGCATCTCACTCTCTTTGAATCTTCTTTATCATGCTAAGTGGAGCAGGAAAAAGCAAAAAATTTCAGAATTGCACCTTGCAATGTGGAGATATTACTGTTTGTGCATTTACAATATTCATTGATTTTTGCCATTGAAAAACGTCCAGAAATGTTTGAAGCTACTGACTGAATGAAAAGAGCTGGCATCTCACTCTCTTTGAATCTTCTTTATCATGCTAGGATTAGCAGGAAAAAGCAAAAAATTTCAGAATTGCACCTTGCAATGCGGAGAAATTACTGTTTGTGCATTTACAATATTCATTGATTTTTGCCATTGAAAAACATCATGTTATTCATATACCAGAAATGTTTGAAGCTACTGACTGAATGAAAAGAGCTGGCATCTCACTCTCTTTGAATCTTCTTTATCATGCCAGGATTAGCAGGAAAAAGCAAAAAATTTCAGAATTGCACCTTGCAATGTGGAGATATTACTGTTTGTGCATTTACAATATTCATTGATTTTTGCCATTGAAAAACGTCCAGAAATGTTTGAAGCTACTGACTGAATGAAAGGAGCTGGCATCTCAATCTCTTTGAATCTTCTTTATCATGCTAGGATTAGCAGGAAAAAGCAAAAAATTTCAGAATTGCACCTTGCAATGCGGAGAAATTACTGTTTGTGCATTTACAATATTCATTGATTTTTGCCATTGAAAAACATCATGTTATTCATATACCAGAGATGTTTGAAGCTACTGACTGAATGAAAAGAGCTGGCATCTCACTCTCTTTGAATCTTCTTTATCATGGTAAGAGGAGCAGGAAAAAGCAAAAAATTTCAGAATTGCACGTTGCAATGTGGAGATATCACTGTTTGTGCATTTACAATATTCATTGATTTTTGCCATTGAAAAATGTCCAGAAATGTTTGAAGCTACTGACTGAATGAAAGGAGCTGGCATCTCACTCTCTTTGAATCTTTTTTATCATGCTAGGATTAGCAGGAAAAAGCAAAAAATTTCAGAATTGCACCTTGCAATGCGGAGAAATTACTGTTTGTGCATTTGCAATATTCATTGATTTTTGCCATTGAAAACCGTGCAGAAATGTTTGAAGCTACTGACTGAATGAAAGGAGCTGGCATCTCACTCTCTTTGAATCTTCTTTATCATGCCAGGATTAGCAGGAAAAAGCAAAAAATTTCAGAATTGCACGTTGCAATGTGGAGATATTACTGTTTGCGCATTTACAATATTCATTGATTTTTGCCATTGAAAACCGTGCAGAAATGTTTGAAGCTACTGACTGAATGAAAGGAGCTGGCATCTCACTCTCTTTGAATCTTCTTTATCATGCTAGGATTAGCAGGAAAAAGCAAAAAATTTCAGAATTGCACCTTGCAATGCGGAGAAATTACTGTTTGTGCATTTACAATATTCATTGATTTTTGCCATTGAAAAACATCATGTTATTCATATACCAGAGATGTTTGAAGCTACTGACTGAATGAAAAGAGCTGGCATCTCCCTCTCTTTGAATCTTCTTTATCATGCTAAGAGGAGCAGGAAAAAGCAAAAAATTTCAGAATTGCACCTTGCAATGTGGAGATATTACTGTTTGTGCATTTACAATATTCATTGATTTTTGCCATTGAAAAACGTCCAGAAATGTTTGAAGCTACTGACTGAATGAAAGGAGCTGGCATCTCAATCTCTTTGAATCTTCTTTATCATGCTAGGATTAGCAGGAAAAAGCAAAAAATTTCAGAATTGCACCTTGCAATGCGGAGAAATTACTGTTTGTGCATTTACAATATTCATTGATTTTTGCCATTGAAAAACATCATGTTATACATATACCAGAGATGTTTGAAGCTACTGACTGAATGAAAAGAGCTGGCATCTCACTCTCTTTGAATCTTCTTTATCATGCTAAGAGGAGCAGGAAAAAGCAAAAAATTTCAGAATTGCACCTTGCAATGTGGAGATATTACTGTTTGTGCATTTACAATATTCATTGATTTTTGCCATTGAAAAACGACAAGAAATGTATGAAGCTACTGACTGAATGAAAAGAGCTGGCATCTCACTCTCTTTGAATCTTCTTTATCATGCTAGGATTAGCAGGAAAAAGCAAAAAATTTCAGAATTGCACCTTGCAATGTGGAGATATTACTGTTTGTGCATTTACAATATTCATTGATTTTTGCCATTGAAAAACATCATGTTATTCATATACCAGAAATGTTTGAAGCTACTGACTGAATGAAAAGAGCTGGCATCTCACTCTCTTTGAATCTTCTTTATCATGCTAAGAGGAGCAGGAATAAGCAAAAAATTTCAGAATTGCACGTTGCAATGTGGAGATATTACTGTTTGTGCATTTACAATATTCATTGATTTTTGCCATTGAAAAAGGTCCAGAAATGTTTGAAGCTACTGACTGAATGAAAGGAGCTGGCATCTCACTCTCTTTGAATCTTCTTTATCATGCTAGGTTTAGCAGGAAAAAGCAAAAAATTTCAGAATTGCACCTTGCAATGTGGAGAAATTACTGTTTGTGCATTTACAATATTCATTGATTTTTGCCATTGAAAAACATGTTATTCATATACCAGAAATGTTTGAAGCTACTGACTGAATGAAAAGAGCTGGCATCTCACTCTCTTTGAATCTTCTTTATCATGCTAAGTGGAGCAGGAAAAAGCAAAAAATTTCAGAATTGCACCTTGCAATGTGGAGATATTACTGTTTGTGCATTTACAATATTCATTGATTTTTGCCATTGAAAAACGTCCAGAAATGTTTGAAGCTACTGACTGAATGAAAAGAGCTGGCATCTCACTCTCTTTGAATCTTCTTTATCATGCTAGGATTAGCAGGAAAAAGCAAAAAATTTCAGAATTGCACCTTGCAATGCGGAGAAATTACTGTTTGTGCATTTACAATATTCATTGATTTTTGCCATTGAAAAACATCATGTTATTCATATACCAGAAATGTTTGAAGCTACTGACTGAATGAAAAGAGCTGGCATCTCACTCTCTTTGAATCTTCTTTATCATGCCAGGATTAGCAGGAAAAAGCAAAAAATTTCAGAATTGCACCTTGCAATGTGGAGATATTACTGTTTGTGCATTTACAATATTCATTGATTTTTGCCATTGAAAAACGTCCAGAAATGTTTGAAGCTACTGACTGAATGAAAGGAGCTGGCATCTCAATCTCTTTGAATCTTCTTTATCATGCTAGGATTAGCAGGAAAAAGCAAAAAATTTCAGAATTGCACCTTGCAATGCGGAGAAATTACTGTTTGTGCATTTACAATATTCATTGATTTTTGCCATTGAAAAACATCATGTTATTCATATACCAGAGATGTTTGAAGCTACTGACTGAATGAAAAGAGCTGGCATCTCACTCTCTTTGAATCTTCTTTATCATGCTAAGAGGAGCAGGAAAAAGCAAAAAATTTCAGAATTGCACGTTGCAATGTGGAGATATCACTGTTTGTGCATTTACAATATTCATTGATTTTTGCCATTGAAAAATGTCCAGAAATGTTTGAAGCTACTGACTGAATGAAAGGAGCTGGCATCTCACTCTCTTTGAATCTTTTTTATCATGCTAGGATTAGCAGGAAAAAGCAAAAAATTTCAGAATTGCACCTTGCAATGCGGAGAAATTACTGTTTGTGCATTTACAATATTCATTGATTTTTGCCATTGAAAACCGTGCAGAAATGTTTGAAGCTACTGACTGAATGAAAGGAGCTGGCATCTCAATCTCTTTGAATCTTCTTTATCATGCTAGGATTAGCAGGAAAAAGCAAAAAATTTCAGAATTGCACCTTGCAATGCGGAGAAATTACTGTTTGTGCATTTACAATATTCATTGATTTTTGCCATTGAAAACCGTGCAGAAATGTTTGAAGCTACTGACTGAATGAAAGGAGCTGGCATCTCACTCTCTTTGAATCTTCTTTATCATGCCAGGATTAGCAGGAAAAAGCAAAAAAATTTCAGAATTGCACGTTGCAATGTGGAGATATTACTGTTTGCGCATTTACAATATTCATTGATTTTTGCCATTGAAAACCGTGCAGAAATGTTTGAAGCTACTGACTGAATGAAAGGAGCTGGCATCTCACTCTCTTTGAATCTTCTTTATCATGCTAGGATTAGCAGGAAAAAGCAAAAAATTTCAGAATTGCACCTTGCAATGCGGAGAAATTACTGTTTGTGCATTTACAATATTCATTGATTTTTGCCATTGAAAACCGTGCAGAAATGTTTGAAGCTACTGACTGAATGAAAGGAGCTGGCATCTCACTCTCTTTGAATCTTCTTTATCATGCCAGGATTAGCAGGAAAAAGCAAAAAAATTTCAGAATTGCACGTTGCAATGTGGAGATATTACTGTTTGCGCATTTACAATATTCATTGATTTTTGCCATTGAAAACCGTGCAGAAATGTTTGAAGCTACTGACTGAATGAAAGGAGCTGGCATCTCACTCTCTTTGAATCTTCTTTATCATGCTAGGATTAGCAGGAAAAAGCAAAAAATTTCAGAATTGCACCTTGCAATGCGGAGAAATTACTGTTTGTGCATTTACAATATTCATTGATTTTTGCCATTGAAAAACATCATGTTATTCATATACCAGAGATGTTTGAAGCTACTGACTGAATGAAAAGAGCTGGCATCTCCCTCTCTTTGAATCTTCTTTATCATGCTAAGAGGAGCAGGAAAAAGCAAAAAATTTCAGAATTGCACCTTGCAATGTGGAGATATTACTGTTTGTGCATTTACAATATTCATTGATTTTTGCCATTGAAAAACGTCCAGAAATGTTTGAAGCTACTGACTGAATGAAAGGAGCTGGCATCTCAATCTCTTTGAATCTTCTTTATCATGCTAGGATTAGCAGGAAAAAGCAAAAAATTTCAGAATTGCACCTTGCAATGCGGAGAAATTACTGTTTGTGCATTTACAATATTCATTGATTTTTGCCATTGAAAAACGACAAGAAATGTTTGAAGCTACTGACTGAATGAAAAGAGCTGGCATCTCACTCTCTTTGAATCTTCTTTATCATGCTAGGATTAGCAGGAAAAAGCAGAAAATTTCAGAATTGCACCTTGCAATGTGGAGATATTACTGTTTGTGCATTTACAATATTCATTGATTTTTGCCATTGAAAAACATCATGTTATTCATATACCAGAAATGTTTGAAGCTACTGACTGAATGAAAAGAGCTGGCATCTCACTCTCTTTGAATCTTCTTTATCATGCTAAGAGGAGCAGGAATAAGCAAAAAATTTCAGAATTGCACGTTGCAATGTGGAGATATTACTGTTTGTGCATTTACAATATTCATTGATTTTTGCCATTGAAAAATGTCCAGAAATGTTTGAAGCTACTGACTGAATGAAAGGAGCTGGCATCTCACTCTCTTTGAATCTTCTTTATCATGCTAGGTTTAGCAGGAAAAAGCAAAAAATTTCAGAATTGCACCTTGCAATGTGGAGAAATTACTGTTTGTGCATTTACAATATTCATTGATTTTTGCCATTGAAAAACATGTTATTCATATACCAGAAATGTTTGAAGCTACTGACTGAATGAAAAGAGCTGGCATCTCACTCTCTTTGAATCTTCTTTATCATGCTAAGTGGAGCAGGAAAAAGCAAAAAATTTCAGAATTGCACCTTGCAATGTGGAGATATTACTGTTTGTGCATTTACAATATTCATTGATTTTTGCCATTGAAAAACGTCCAGAAATGTTTGAAGCTACTGACTGAATGAAAAGAGCTGGCATCTCACTCTCTTTGAATCTTCTTTATCATGCTAGGATTAGCAGGAAAAAGCAAAAAATTTCAGAATTGCACCTTGCAATGCGGAGAAATTACTGTTTGTGCATTTACAATATTCATTGATTTTTGCCATTGAAAAACATCATGTTATTCATATACCAGAAATGTTTGAAGCTACTGACTGAATGAAAAGAGCTGGCATCTCACTCTCTTTGAATCTTCTTTATCATGCCAGGATTAGCAGGAAAAAGCAAAAAATTTCAGAATTGCACCTTGCAATGTGGAGATATTACTGTTTGTGCATTTACAATATTCATTGATTTTTGCCATTGAAAAACGTCCAGAAATGTTTGAAGCTACTGACTGAATGAAAGGAGCTGGCATCTCAATCTCTTTGAATCTTCTTTATCATGCTAGGATTAGCAGGAAAAAGCAAAAAATTTCAGAATTGCACCTTGCAATGCGGAGAAATTACTGTTTGTGCATTTACAATATTCATTGATTTTTGCCATTGAAAAACATCATGTTATTCATATACCAGAGATGTTTGAAGCTACTGACTGAATGAAAAGAGCTGGCATCTCACTCTCTTTGAATCTTCTTTATCATGCTAAGAGGAGCAGGAAAAAGCAAAAAATTTCAGAATTGCACGTTGCAATGTGGAGATATCACTGTTTGTGCATTTACAATATTCATTGATTTTTGCCATTGAAAAATGTCCAGAAATGTTTGAAGCTACTGACTGAATGAAAGGAGCTGGCATCTCACTCTCTTTGAATCTTTTTTATCATGCTAGGATTAGCAGGAAAAAGCAAAAAATTTCAGAATTGCACCTTGCAATGCGGAGAAATTACTGTTTGTGCATTTACAATATTCATTGATTTTTGCCATTGAAAAACATCATGTTATTCATATACCAGAGATGTTTGAAGCTACTGACTGAATGAAAAGAGCTGGCATCTCACTCTCTTTGAATCTTCTTTATCATGCTAGGATTAGCAGGAAAAAGCAGAAAATTTCAGAATTGCACCTTGCAATGTGGAGATATTACTGTTTGTGCATTTACAATATTCATTGATTTTTTCCATTGAAAAACATCATGTTATTCATATACCAGAAATGTTTGAAGCTACTGACTGAATGAAAAGAGCTGGCATCTCACTCTCTTTGAATCTTCTTTATCATGCTAAGAGGAGCAGGAATAAGCAAAAAATTTCAGAATTGCACGTTGCAATGTGGAGATATTACTGTTTGTGCATTTACAATATTCATTGATTTTTGCCATTGAAAAATGTCCAGAAATGTTTGAAGCTACTGACTGAATGAAAGGAGCTGGCATCTCACTCTCTTTGAATCTTCTTTATCATGCTAGGTTTAGCAGGAAAAAGCAAAAAATTTCAGAATTGCACCTTGCAATGTGGAGAAATTACTGTTTGTGCATTTACAATATTCATTGATTTTTGCCATTGAAAAACATGTTATTCATATACCAGAAATGTTTGAAGCTACTGACTGAATGAAAAGAGCTGGCATCTCACTCTCTTTGAATCTTCTTTATCATGCTAAGTGGAGCAGGAAAAAGCAAAAAATTTCAGAATTGCACCTTGCAATGTGGAGATATTACTGTTTGTGCATTTACAATATTCATTGATTTTTGCCATTGAAAAACGTCCAGAAATGTTTGAAGCTACTGACTGAATGAAAAGAGCTGGCATCTCACTCTCTTTGAATCTTCTTTATCATGCTAGGATTAGCAGGAAAAAGCAAAAAATTTCAGAATTGCACCTTGCAATGCGGAGAAATTACTGTTTGTGCATTTACAATATTCATTGATTTTTGCCATTGAAAAACATCATGTTATTCATATACCAGAAATGTTTGAAGCTACTGACTGAATGAAAAGAGCTGGCATCTCACTCTCTTTGAATCTTCTTTATCATGCCAGGATTAGCAGGAAAAAGCAAAAAATTTCAGAATTGCACCTTGCAATGTGGAGATATTACTGTTTGTGCATTTACAATATTCATTGATTTTTGCCATTGAAAAACGTCCAGAAATGTTTGAAGCTACTGACTGAATGAAAGGAGCTGGCATCTCAATCTCTTTGAATCTTCTTTATCATGCTAGGATTAGCAGGAAAAAGCAAAAAATTTCAGAATTGCACCTTGCAATGCGGAGAAATTACTGTTTGTGCATTTACAATATTCATTGATTTTTGCCATTGAAAAACATCATGTTATTCATATACCAGAGATGTTTGAAGCTACTGACTGAATGAAAAGAGCTGGCATCTCACTCTCTTTGAATCTTCTTTATCATGCTAAGAGGAGCAGGAAAAAGCAAAAAATTTCAGAATTGCACGTTGCAATGTGGAGATATCACTGTTTGTGCATTTACAATATTCATTGATTTTTGCCATTGAAAAATGTCCAGAAATGTTTGAAGCTACTGACTGAATGAAAGGAGCTGGCATCTCACTCTCTTTGAATCTTTTTTATCATGCTAGGATTAGCAGGAAAAAGCAAAAAATTTCAGAATTGCACCTTGCAATGCGGAGAAATTACTGTTTGTGCATTTACAATATTCATTGATTTTTGCCATTGAAAACCGTGCAGAAATGTTTGAAGCTACTGACTGAATGAAAGGAGCTGGCATCTCACTCTCTTTGAATCTTCTTTATCATGCCAGGATTAGCAGGAAAAAGCAAAAAATTTCAGAATTGCACGTTGCAATGTGGAGATATTACTGTTTGCGCATTTACAATATTCATTGATTTTTGCCATTGAAAACCGTGCAGAAATGTTTGAAGCTACTGACTGAATGAAAGGAGCTGGCATCTCACTCTCTTTGAATCTTCTTTATCATGCTAGGATTAGCAGGAAAAAGCAAAAAATTTCAGAATTGCACCTTGCAATGCGGAGAAATTACTGTTTGTGCATTTACAATATTCATTGATTTTTGCCATTGAAAAACATCATGTTATTCATATACCAGAGATGTTTGAAGCTACTGACTGAATGAAAAGAGCTGGCATCTCCCTCTCTTTGAATCTTCTTTATCATGCTAAGAGGAGCAGGAAAAAGCAAAAAATTTCAGAATTGCACCTTGCAATGTGGAGATATTACTGTTTGTGCATTTACAATATTCATTGATTTATGCCATTGAAAAACGTCCAGAAATGTTTGAAGCTACTGACTGAATGAAAGGAGCTGGCATCTCAATCTCTTTGAATCTTCTTTATCATGCTAGGATTAGCAGGAAAAAGCAAAAAATTTCAGATTTGCACCTTGCAATGCGGAGAAATTACTGTTTGTGCATTTACAATATTCATTGATTTTTGCCATTGAAAAACATCATGTTATACATATACCAGAGATGTTTGAAGCTACTGACTGAATGAAAAGAGCTGGCATCTCACTCTCTTTGAATCTTCTTTATCATGCTAAGAGGAGCAGGAAAAAGCAAAAAATTTCAGAATTGCACCTTGCAATGTGGAGATATTACTGTTTGTGCATTTACAATATTCATTGATTTTTGCCATTGAAAAACGACAAGAAATGTTTGAAGCTACTGACTGAATGAAAGGAGCTGGCATCTCACTCTCTTTGAATCTTCTTTATCATGCTAGGATTAGCAGGAAAAAGCAAAAAATTTCAGAATTGCACCTTGCAATGCGGAGAAATTACTGTTTGTGCATTTACAATATTCATTGATTTTTGCCATTGAAAATCATCATGTTATTCATATACCAGAAATGTTTGAAGCTACTGACTGAATGAAAAGAGCTGGCATCTCACTCTCTTTGAATCTTCTTTATCATGCTAAGAGGAGCAGGAAAAAGCAAAAAATTTCAGAATTGCGCCTTGCAATGTGGAGATATTACTGTTTGTGCATTTACAATATTCATTGATTTTTGCCATTGAAAAACATCCAGAAATGTTTGAAGCTACTGACTGAATGAAAGGAGCTGGCATCTCAATCTCTTTGAATCTTCTTTATCATGCTAGGATTAGCAGGAAAAAGCAAAAAATTTCAGAATTGCACCTTGCAATGCGGAGAAATTACTGTTTGTGCATTTACAATATTCATTGATTTTTGCCATTGAAAAACATCATGTTATTCATATACCAGAGATGTTTGAAGCTACTGACTGAATGAAAAGAGCTGGCATCTCACTCTCTTTGAATCTTCTTTATCATGCTAAGAGGAGCAGGAAAAAGCAAAAAATTTCAGAATTGCACGTTGCAATGTGGAGATATTACTGTTTGTGCATTTACAATATTCATTGATTTTTGCCATTGAAAAACGTCCAGAAATGTTTGAAGCTACTGACTGAATGAAAGGACCTGGCATCTCACTCTCTTTGAATCTTCTTTATCATGCTAGGATTAGCAGGAAAAAGCAAAAAATTTCAGAATTGCACCTTGCAATGCGGAGAAATTACTGTTTGTGCATTTACAATATTCATTGATTTTTGCCATTGAAAAACATCATGTTATTCATATACCAGAAATGTTTGAAGCTACTGACTGAATGAAAAGAGCTGGCATCTCACTCTCTTTGAATCTTCTTTATCATGCCAGGATTAGCAGGAAAAAGCAAAAAATTTCAGAATTGCACCTTGCAATGTGGAGATATTACTGTTTGTGCATTTACAATATTCATTGATTTTTGCCATTGAAAAATGTCCAGAAATGTTTGAAGCTACTGACTGAATGAAAGGAGCTGGCATCTCACTCTCTTTGAATCTTCTTTATCATGCTAGGATTAGCAGGAAAAAGCAAAAAATTTCAGAATTGCACCTTGCAATGTGGAGAAATTACTGTTTGTGCATTTACAATATTCATTGATTTTTGCCATTGAAAAACATCATGTTATTCATATACCAGAAATGTTTGAAGCTACTGACTGAATGAAAAGAGCTGGCATCTCACTCTCTTTGAATCTTCTTTATCATGCCAGGATTAGCAGGAAAAAGCAAAAAATTTCAGAATTGCACCTTGCAATGTGGAGATATTACTGTTTGTGCATTTACAATATTCATTGATTTTTGCCTTTGAAAAACGTCCAGAAATGTTTGAAGCTACTGACTGAATGAAAGGAGCTGGCATCTCACTCTCTTTGAATCTTCTTTATCATGCTAGGATTAGCAGGAAAAAGCAAAAAATTTCAGAATTGCACCTTGCAATGCGGAGAAATTACTGTTTGTGCATTTACAATATTCATTGATTTTTGCCATTGAAAAACATCATGTTATTCATATACCAGAAATGTTTGAAGCTACTGACTGAATGAAAAGAGCTGGCATCTCACTCTCTTTGAATCTTCTTTATCATGCTAAGAGGAGCAGGAAAAAGCAAAAAATTTCAGAATTGCACGTTGCAATGTGGAGATATTACTGTTTGTGCATTTACAATATTCATTGATTTTTGCCATTGAAAAACGTCCAGAAATGTTTGAAGCTACTGACTGAATGAAAGGAGCTGGCATCTCACTCTCTTTGAATCTTCTTTATCATGCTAGGATTAGCAGGAAAAAGCAAAAAATTTCAGAATTGCACCTTGCAATGCGGAGAAATTACTGTTTGTGCATTTACAATATTCATTGATTTTTGCCATTGAAAAACATCATGTTATTCATATACCAGAAATGTTTGAAGCTACTGACTGAATGAAAAGAGCTGGCATCTCACTCTCTTTGAATCTTCTTTATCATGCCAGGATTAGCAGGAAAAAGCAAAAAATTTCAGAATTGCACCTTGCAATGTGGAGATATTACTGTTTGTGCATTTACAATATTCATTGATTTTTGCCATTGAAAAATGTCCAGAAATGTTTGAAGCTACTGACTGAATGAAAGGAGCTGGCATCTCACTCTCTTTGAATCTTCTTTATCATGCTAGGATTAGCAGGAAAAAGCAAAAATATCAGAATTGCACCTTGCAATGTGGAGATATTACTGTTTGTGCATTTACAATATTCATTGATTTTTGCCATTGAAAAACGTCCAGAAATGTTTGAAGCTACTGACTGAATGAAAGGAGCTGGCATCTCACTCTCTTTGAATCTTCTTTATCATGCTAGGATTAGCAGGAAAAAGCAAAAAATTTCAGAATTGCACCTTGCAATGCGGAGAAATTACTGTTTGTGCATTTACAATATTCATTGATTTTTGCCATTGAAAACATCGTTATTCATATACCAGAAATGTTTGAAGCTACTGACTGAATGAAAAGAGCTGGCATCTCACTCTCTTTGAATCTTCTTTATCATGCTAAGAGGAGCAGGAAAAAGCAAAAAATTTCAGAATTGCACCTTGCAATGTGGAGATATTACTGTTTGTGCATTTACAATATTCATTGATTTTTGCCATTGAAAAACATCATGTTATTCATATACCAGAAATGTTTGAAGCTACTGACTGAATGAAAAGAGCTGGCATCTCACTCTCTTTGAATCTTCTTTATCATGCCAGGATTAGCAGGAAAAAGCAAAAAATTTCAGAATTGCACCTTGCAATGTGGAGATATTACTGTTTGTGCATTTACAATATTCATTGATTTTTGCCATTGAAAAACGTCCAGAAATGTTTGAAGCTACTGACTGAATGAAAGGAGCTGGCATCTCACTCTCTTTGAATCTTCTTTATCATGCTAGGATTAGCAGGAAAAAGCAAAAAATTTCAGAATTGCACCTTGCAATGATGAGAAATTACTGTTTGTGCATTTACAATATTCATTGATTTTTGCCATTGAAAAACATGTTATTCATATACCAGAAATGTTTGAAGCTACTGACTGAATGAAAAGAGCTGGCATCTCATTCTCTTTGAATCTTCTTTATCATGCTAAGAGGAGCAGGAAAAAGCAAAAAATTTCAGAATTGCACCTTGCAATGTGGAGATATTACTGTTTGTGCATTTACAATATTCATTGATTTTTGCCATTGAAAAACGTCCAGAAATGTTTGAAGCTACTGACTGAATGAAAAGAGCTGGCATCTCACTCTCTTTGAATCTTCTTTATCATGCTAGGATTAGCAGGAAAAAGCAAAAAATTTCAGAATTGCACCTTGCAATGCGGAGAAATTACTGTTTGTGCATTTACAATATTCATTGATTTTTGCCATTGAAAAACATGTTATTCATATACCAGAAATGTTTGAAGCTACTGACTGAATGAAAAGAGCTGGCATCTCACTCTCTTTGAATCTTCTTTATCATGCTAGGATTAGCAGGAAAAAGCAAAAAATTTCAGAATTGCACCTTGCAATGTGGAGATATTACTGTTTGTGCATTTACAATATTCATTGATTTTTGCCATTGAAAAACATCATGTTATTCCTATACCAGAAATGTTTGAAGCTACTGACTGAATGAAAAGAGCTGGCATCTCACTCTCTTTGAATCTCCTTTATCATGCTAAGAGGAGCAGGAATAAGCAAAAAATTTCAGAATTGCACGTTGCAATGTGGAGATATTACTGTTTGTGCATTTACAATATTCATTGATTTTTGCCATTGAAAAATGTCCAGAAATGTTTGAAGCTACTGACTGAATGAAAGGAGCTGGCATCTCACTCTCTTTGAATCTTCTTTATCATGCTAGGATTAGCAGGAAAAAGCAAAAAATTTCAGAATTGCACCTTGCAATGCGGAGAAATTACTGTTTGTGCATTTACAATATTCATTGATTTTTGCCATTGAAAAACATGTTATTCATATACCAGAAATGTTTGAAGCTACTGACTGAATGAAAAGAGCTGGCATCTCACTCTCTTTGAATCTTCTTTATCATGCTAAGAGGAGCAGGAAAAAGCAAAAAATTTCAGAATTGCACCTTGCAATGTGGAGATATTACTGTTTGTGCATTTACAATATTCATTGATTTTTGCCATTGAAAAACGTCCAGAAATGTTTGAAGCTACTGACTGAATGAAAAGAGCTGGCATCTCACTCTCTTTGAATCTTCTTTATCATGCTAGGATTAGCAGGAAAAAGCAAAAAATTTCAGAATTGCACCTTGCAATGCGGAGAAATTACTGTTTGTGCATTTACAATATTCATTGATTTTTGCCATTGAAAAACATGTTATTCATATACCAGAAATGTTTGAAGCTACTGACTGAATGAAAAGAGCTGGCATCTCACTCTCTTTGAATCTTCTTTATCATGCTAGGATTAGCAGGAAAAAGCAAAAAATTTCAGAATTGCACCTTGCAATGTGGAGATATTACTGTTTGTGCATTTACAATATTCATTGATTTTTGCCATTGAAAAACATCATGTTATTCATATACCAGAAATGTTTGAAGCTACTGACTGAATGAAAAGAGCTGGCATCTCACTCTCTTTGAATCTTCTTTATCATGCTAAGAGGAGCAGGAATCAGCAAAAAATTTCAGAATTGCACGTTGCAATGTGGAGATATTACTGTTTGTGCATTTACAATATTCATTGATTTTTGCCATTGAAAAATGTCCAGAAATGTTTGAAGCTACTGACTGAATGAAAGGAGCTGGCATCTCACTCTCTTTGAATCTTCTTTATCATGCTAGGATTAGCAGGAAAAAGCAAAAAATTTCAGAATTGCACCTTGCAATGCGGAGAAATTACTGTTTGTGCATTTACAATATTCATTGATTTTTGCCATTAAAAAACATCATGTTATTCATATACCAGAAATGTTTGAAGCTACTGACTGAATGAAAAGAGCTGGCATCTCACTCTCTTTGAATCTTCTTTATCATGCCAGGATTAGCAGGAAAAAGCAAAAAATTTCAGAATTGCACGTTGCAATGTGGAGATATTACTGTTTGTGCATTTACAATATTCATTGATTTTTGCCATTGAAAAACGTCCAGAAATGTTTGAAGCTACTGACTGAATGAAAGGAGCTGGCATCTCACTCTCTTTGAATCTTCTTTATCATGCTAGGATTAGCAGGAAAAAGCAAAAAATTTCAGAATTGCACCTTGCAATGCGGAGAAATTACTGTTTGTGCATTTACAATATTCATTGATTTTTGCCATTGAAAAACATCATGTTATTCATATACCAGAAATGTTTGAAGCTACTGACTGAATGAAAAGAGCTGGCATCTCACTCTCTTTGAATCTTCTTTATCATGCTAAGAGGAGCAGGAAAAAGCAAAAAATTTCAGAATTGCACGTTGCAATGTGGAGATATTACTGTTTGTGCATTTACAATATTCATTGATTTTTGCCATTGAAAAACGTCCAGAAATGTTTGAAGCTACTGACTGAATGAAAGGAGCTGGCATCTCACTCTTTGAATCTTCTTTATCATGCTAGGATTAGCAGGAAAAAGCAAAAATATCAGAATTGCACCTTGCAATGCGGAGAAATTACTGTTTGTGCATTTACAATATTCATTGATTTTTGCCATTGAAAAACGTCCAGAAATGTTTGAAGCTACTGACTGAATGAAAGGAGCTGGCATCTCACTCTCTTTGAATCTTCTTTATCATGCTAGGATTAGCAGGAAAAAGCAAAAATATCAGAATTGCACCTTGCAATGTGGAGATATTACTGTTTGTGCATTTACAATATTCATTGATTTTTGCCATTGAAAAACGTCCAGAAATGTTTGAAGCTACTGACTGAATGAAAGGAGCTGGCATCTCACTCTCTTTGAATCTTCTTTATCATGCTAGGATTAGCAGGAAAAAGCAAAAAATTTCAGAATTGCACCTTGCAATGCGGAGAAATTACTGTTTGTGCATTTACAATATTCATTGATTTTTGCCATTGAAAAACATCATGTTATTCATATACCAGAAATGTTTGAAGCTACTGACTGAATGAAAAGAGCTGGCATCTCACTCTCTTTGAATCTTCTTTATCATGCTAAGAGGAGCAGGAAAAAGCAAAAAATTTCAGAATTGCACGTTGCAATGTGGAGATATTACTGTTTGTGCATTTACAATATTCATTGATTTTTGCCATTGAAAAACGTCCAGAAATGTTTGAAGCTACTGACTGAATGAAAGGAGCTGGCATCTCACTCTTTGAATCTTCTTTATCATGCTAGGATTAGCAGGAAAAAGCAAAAATATCAGAATTGCACCTTGCAATGCGGAGAAATTACTGTTTGTGCATTTACAATATTCATTGATTTTTGCCATTGAAAAACGTCCAGAAATGTTTGAAGCTACTGACTGAATGAAAGGAGCTGGCATCTCACTCTCTTTGAATCTTCTTTATCATGCTAGGATTAGCAGGAAAAAGCAAAAATATCAGAATTGCACCTTGCAATGTGGAGATATTACTGTTTGTGCATTTACAATATTCATTGATTTTTGCCATTGAAAAACGTCCAGAAATGTTTGAAGCTACTGACTGAATGAAAGGAGCTGGCATCTCACTCTCTTTGAATCTTCTTTATCATGCTAGGATTAGCAGGAAAAAGCAAAAAATTTCAGAATTGCACCTTGCAATGCGGAGAAATTACTGTTTGTGCATTTACAATATTCATTGATTTTTGCCATTGAAAACATCGTTATTCATATACCAGAAATGTTTGAAGCTACTGACTGAATGAAAAGAGCTGGCATCTCACTCTCTTTGAATCTTCTTTATCATGCTAAGAGGAGCAGGAAAAAGCAAAAAATTTTAGAATTGCACCTTGCAATGTGGAGATATTACTGTTTGTGCATTTACAATATTCATTGATTTTTGCCATTGAAAAACGTCCAGAAATGTTTGAAGCTACTGACTGAATGAAAGGAGCTGGCATCTCACTCTCTTTGAATCTTCTTTATCATGCTAGGATTAGCAGGAAAAAGCAAAAATATCAGAATTGCACCTTGCAATGTGGAGATATTACTGTTTGTGCATTTACAATATTCATTGATTTTTGGCATTGAAAAACGTCCAGAAATGTTTGAAGCTACTGACTGAATGAAAGGAGCTGGCATCTCACTCTCTTTGAATCTTCTTTATCATGCTAGGATTAGCAGGAAAAAGCAAAAAATTTCAGAATTGCACCTTGCAATGCGGAGAAATTACTGTTTGTGCATTTACAATATTCATTGATTTTTGCCATTGAAAACATCGTTATTCATATACCAGAAATGTTTGAAGCTACTGACTGAATGAAAAGAGCTGGCATCTCACTCTCTTTGAATCTTCTTTATCATGCTAAGAGGAGCAGGAAAAAGCAAAAAATTTTAGAATTGCACCTTGCAATGTGGAGATATTACTGTTTGTGCATTTACAATATTCATTGATTTTTGCCATTGAAAAACGTCCAGAAATGTTTGAAGCTACTGACTGAATGAAAGGAGCTGGCATCTCACTCTCTTTGAATCTTCTTTATCATGCTAGGATTAGCAGGAAAAAGCAAAAAATTTCAGAATTGCACCTTGCAATGCGGAGAAATTACTGTTTGTGCATTTACAATATTCATTGATTTTTGCCATTGAAAAACATCATGTTATTCATATACCAGAAATGTTTGAAGCTACTGACTGAATGAAAAGAGCTGGCATCTCACTCTCTTTGAATCTTCTTTATCATGCCAGGATTAGCAGGAAAAAGCAAAAAATTTCAGAATTGCACCTTGCAATGTGGAGATATTACTGTTTGTGCATTTACAATATTCATTGATTTTTGCCATTGAAAAACGTCCAGAAATGTTTGAAGCTACTGACTGAATGAAAGGAGCTGGCATCTCACTCTCTTTGAATCTTCTTTATCATGCTAGGATTAGCAGGAAAAAGCAAAAAATTTCAGAATTGCACCTTGCAATGTGGAGATATTACTGTTTGTGCATTTACAATATTCATTGATTTTTGCCATTGAAAAACATGTTATTCATATACCAGAAATGTTTGAAGCTACTGACTGAATGAAAAGAGCTGGCATCTCACTCTCTTTGAATCTTCTTTATCATGCTAGGATTAGCAGGAAAAAGCAAAAAATTTCAGAATTGCACCTTGCAATGTGTAGATATTACTGTTTGTGCATTTACAATATTCATTGATTTTTGCCATTGAAAAACATCATGTTATTCATATACCAGAAATGTTTGAAGCTACTGACTGAATGAAAAGAGCTGGCATCTCACTCTCTTTGAATCTTCTTTATCATGCTAGGATTAGCAGGAAAAAGCAAAAAATTTCAGAATTGCACCTTGCAATGCGGAGAAATTACTGTTTGTGCATTTACAATATTCATTGATTTTTGCCATTAAAAAACATCATGTTATTCATATACCAGAAATGTTTGAAGCTACTGACTGAATGAAAAGAGCTGGCATCTCACTCTCTTTGAATCTTCTTTATCATGCCAGGATTAGCAGGAAAAAGCAAAAAATTTCAGAATTGCACGTTGCAATGTGGAGATATTACTGTTTGTGCATTTACAATATTCATTGATTTTTGCCATTGAAAAACGTCCAGAAATGTTAGAAGCTACTGACTGAATGAAAGGAGCTGGCATCTCACTCTCTTTGAATCTTCTTTATCATGCTAGGATTAGCAGGAAAAAGCAAAACATTTCAGAATTGCACCTTGCAATGCGGAGAAATTACTGTTTGTGCATTTACAATATTCATTGATTTTTGCCATTGAAAAACATCATGTTATTCATATACCAGAAATGTTTGAAGCTACTGACTGAATGAAAAGAGCTGGCATCTCACTCTCTTTGAATCTTCTTTATCATGCTAAGAGGAGCAGGAAAAAGCAAAAAATTTCAGAATTGCACGTTGCAATGTGGAGATATTACTGTTTGTGCATTTACAATATTCATTGATTTTTGCCATTGAAAAACGTCCAGAAATGTTTGAAGCTACTGACTGAATGAAAGGAGCTGGCATCTCACTCTTTGAATCTTCTTTATCATGCTAGGATTAGCAGGAAAAAGCAAAAATATCAGAATTGCACCTTGCAATGCGGAGAAATTACTGTTTGTGCATTTACAATATTCATTGATTTTTGCCATTGAAAAACGTAATGTTATTCATATACCAGAAATGTTTGAAGCTACTGACTGAATGAAAAGAGCTGGCATCTCACTCTCTTTGAATCTTCTTTATCATGCTAAGAGGAGCAGGAAAAAGCAAAAAATTTCAGAATTGCACCTTGCAATGTGGAGATATTACTGTTTGTGCATTTACAATATTCATTGATTTTTGCCATTGAAAAACGTCCAGAAATGTTTGAAGCTACTGACTGAATGAAAGGAGCTGGCATCTCACTCTCTTTGAATCTTCTTTATCATGCTAGGATTAGCAGGAAAAAGCAAAAAATTTCAGAATTGCACCTTGCAATGCGGAGAAATTACTGTTTGTGCATTTACAATATTCATTGATTTTTGCCATTGAAAAACATCATGTTATTCATATACCAGAAATGTTTGAAGCTACTGACTGAATGAAAAGAGCTGGCATCTCACTCTCTTTGAATCTTCTTTATCATGCTAGGATTAGCAGGAAAAAGCAAAAAATTTCAGAATTGCACCTTGCAATGTGGAGATATTACTGTTTGTGCATTTACAATATTCATTGATTTTTGCCATTGAAAAACGTCCAGAAATGTTTGAAGCTACTGACTGAATGAAAGGAGCTGGCATCTCACTCTCTTTGAATCTTCTTTATCATGCTAGGATTAGCAGGAAAAAGCAAAAAATTTCAGAATTGCACCTTGCAATGTGGAGATATTACTGTTTGTGCATTTACAATATTCATTGATTTTTGCCATTGAAAAACATGTTATTCATATACCAGAAATGTTTGAAGCTACTGACTGAATGAAAAGAGCTGGCATCTCACTCTCTTTGAATCTTCTTTATCATGCTAGGATTAGCAGGAAAAAGCAAAAAATTTCAGAATTGCACCTTGCAATGTGTAGATATTACTGTTTGTGCATTTACAATATTCATTGATTTTTGCCATTGAAAGACATCATGTTATTCATATACCAGAAATGTTTGAAGCTACTGACTGAATGAAAAGAGCTGGCATCTCACTCTCTTTGAATCTTCTTTATCATGCTAAGAGGAGCAGGAATAAGCAAAAAATTTCAGAATTGCACGTTGCAATGTGGAGATATTACTGTTTGTGCATTTACAATATTCATTGATTTTTGCCATTGAAAAATGTCCAGAAATGTTTGAAGCTACTGACTGAATGAAAGGAGTTGGCATCTCACTCTCTTTGAATCTTCTTTATCATGCTAGGATTAGCAGGAAAAAGCAAAAAATTTCAGAATTGCACCTTGCAATGCGGAGAGATTACTGTTTGTGCATTTACAATATTCATTGATTTTTGCCATTAAAAAACATCATGTTATTCATATACCAGAAATGTTTGAAGCTACTGACTGAATGAAAAGAGCTGGCATCTCACTCTCTTTGAATCTTCTTTATCATGCCAGGATTAGCAGGAAAAAGCAAAAAATTTCAGAATTGCACGTTGCAATGTGGAGATATTACTGTTTGTGCATTTACAATATTCATTGATTTTTGCCATTGAAAAACGTCCAGAAATGTTTGAAGCTACTGACTGAATGAAAGGAGCTGGCATCTCACTCTCTTTGAATCTTCTTTATCATGCTAGGATTAGCAGGAAAAAGCAAAAAATTTCAGAATTGCACCTTGCAATGCGGAGAAATTACTGTTTGTGCATTTACAATATTCATTGATTTTTGCCATTGAAAAACATCATGTTATTCATATACCAGAAATGTTTGAAGCTACTGACTGAATGAAAAGAGCTGGCATCTCACTCTCTTTGAATCTTCTTTATCATGCTAAGAGGAGCAGGAAAAAGCAAAAAATTTCAGAATTGCACGTTGCAATGTGGAGATATTACTGTTTGTGCATTTACAATATTCATTGATTTTTGCCATTGAAAAACGTCCAGAAATGTTTGAAGCTACTGACTGAATGAAAGGAGCTGGCATCTCACTCTTTGAATCTTCTTTATCATGCTAGGATTAGCAGGAAAAAGCAAAAATATCAGAATTGCACCTTGCAATGCGGAGAAATTACTGTTTGTGCATTTACAATATTCATTGATTTTTGCCATTGAAAAATGTCATGTTATTCATATACCAGAAATGTTTGAAGCTACTGACTGAATGAAAAGAGCTGGCATCTCACTCTCTTTGAATCTTCTTTATCATGCTAAGAGGAGCAGGAAAAAGCAAAAAATTTCAGAATTGCACCTTGCAATGTGGAGATATTACTGTTTGTGCATTTACAATATTCATTGATTTTTGCCATTGAAAAACGTCCAGAAATGTTTGAAGCTACTGACTGAATGAAAGGAGCTGGCATCTCACTCTCTTTGAATCTTCTTTATCATGCTAGGATTAGCAGGAAAAAGCAAAAAATTTCAGAATTGCACCTTGCAATGCGGAGAAATTACTGTTTGTGCATTTACAATATTCATTGATTTTTGCCATTGAAAAACATCATGTTATTCATATACCAGAAATGTTTGAAGCTACTGACTGAATGAAAAGAGCTGGCATCTCACTCTCTTTGAATCTTCTTTATCATGCTAAGAGGAGCAGGAAAAAGCAAAAAATTTCAGAATTGCACGTTGCAATGTGGAGATATTACTATTTGTGCATTTACAATATTCATTGATTTTTGCCATTGAAAAACGTCCAGAAATGTTTGAAGCTACTGACTGAATGAAAGGAGCTGGCATCTCACTCTCTTTGAATCTTCTTTATCATGCTAGGATTAGCAGGAAGAAGCAAAAATATCAGAATTGCACCTTGCAATGTGGAGATATTACTGTTTGTGCATTTACAATATTCATTGATTTTTGCCATTGAAAAACGTCCAGAAATGTTTGAAGCTACTGACTGAATGAAAGGAGCTGGCATCTCACTCTCTTTGAATCTTCTTTATCATGCTAGGATTAGCAGGAAAAAGCAAAAAATTTCAGAATTGCACCTTGCAATGCGGAGAAATTACTGTTTGTGCATTTACAATATTCATTGATTTTTGCCATTGAAAACATCGTTATTCATATACCAGAAATGTTTGAAGCTACTGACTGAATGAAAAGAGCTGGCATCTCACTCTCTTTGAATCTTCTTTATCATGCTAAGAGGAGCAGGAAAAAGCAAAAAATTTCAGAATTGCACCTTGCAATGTGGAGATATTACTGTTTGTGCATTTACAATATTCATTGATTTTTGCCATTGAAAAACGTCCAGAAATGTTTGAAGCTACTGACTGAATGAAAGGAGCTGGCATCTCACTCTCTTTGAATCTTCTTTATCATGCTAGGATTAGCAGGAAAAAGCAAAAAATTTCAGAATTGCACCTTGCAATGCGGAGAAATTACTGTTTGTGCATTTACAATATTCATTGATTTTTGCCATTGAAAAACATCATGTTATTCATATACCAGAAATGTTTGAAGCTACTGACTGAATGAAAAGAGCTGGCATCTCACTCTCTTTGAATCTTCTTTATCATGCTAGGATTAGCAGGAAAAAGCAAAAAATTTCAGAATTGCACCTTGCAATGTGGAGATATTACTGTTTGTGCATTTACAATATTCATTGATTTTTGCCATTGAAAAACGTCCAGAAATGTTTGAAGCTACTGACTGAATGAAAGGAGCTGGCATCTCACTCTCTTTGAATCTTCTTTATCATGCTAGGATTAGCAGGAAAAAGCAAAAAATTTCAGAATTGCACCTTGCAATGTGGAGATATTACTGTTTGTGCATTTACAATATTCATTGATTTTTGCCATTGAAAAACATGTTATTCATATACCAGAAATGTTTGAAGCTACTGACTGAATGAAAAGAGCTGGCATCTCACTCTCTTTGAATCTTCTTTATCATGCTAGGATTAGCAGGAAAAAGCAAAAAATTTCAGAATTGCACCTTGCAATGTGTAGATATTACTGTTTGTGCATTTACAATATTCATTGATTTTTGCCATTGAAAAACATCATGTTATTCATATACCAGAAATGTTTGAAGCTACTGACTGAATGAAAAGAGCTGGCATCTCACTCTCTTTGAATCTTCTTTATCATGCTAAGAGGAGCAGGAATAAGCAAAAAATTTCAGAATTGCACGTTGCAATGTGGAGATATTACTGTTTGTGCATTTACAATATTCATTGATTTTTGCCATTGAAAAATGTCCAGAAATGTTTGAAGCTACTGACTGAATGAAAGGAGCTGGCATCTCACTCTCTTTGAATCTTCTTTATCATGCTAGGATTAGCAGGAAAAAGCAAAAAATTTCAGAATTGCACCTTGCAATGCGGAGAAATTACTGTTTGTGCATTTACAATATTCATTGATTTTTGCCATTAAAAAACATCATGTTATTCATATACCAGAAATGTTTGAAGCTACTGACTGAATGAAAAGAGCTGGCATCTCACTCTCTTTGAATCTTCTTTATCATGCCAGGATTAGCAGGAAAAAGCAAAAAATTTCAGAATTGCACGTTGCAATGTGGAGATATTACTGTTTGTGCATTTACAATATTCATTGATTTTTGCCATTGAAAAACGTCCAGAAATGTTTGAAGCTACTGACTGAATGAAAGGAGCTGGCATCTCACTCTCTTTGAATCTTCTTTATCATGCTAGGATTAGCAGGAAAAAGCAAAAAATTTCAGAATTGCACCTTGCAATGCGGAGAAATTACTGTTTGTGCATTTACAATATTCATTGATTTTTGCCATTGAAAAACATCATGTTATTCATATACCAGAAATGTTTGAAGCTACTGACTGAATGAAAAGAGCTGGCATCTCACTCTCTTTGAATCTTCTTTATCATGCTAAGAGGAGCAGGAAAAAGCAAAAAATTTCAGAATTGCACGTTGCAATGTGGAGATATTACTGTTTGTGCATTTACAATATTCATTGATTTTTGCCATTGAAAAACGTCCAGAAATGTTTGAAGCTACTGACTGAATGAAAGGAGCTGGCATCTCACTCTTTGAATCTTCTTTATCATGCTAGGATTAGCAGGAAAAAGCAAAAATATCAGAATTGCACCTTGCAATGCGGAGAAATTACTGTTTGTGCATTTACAATATTCATTGATTTTTGCCATTGAAAAATGTCATGTTATTCATATACCAGAAATGTTTGAAGCTACTGACTGAATGAAAAGAGCTGGCATCTCACTCTCTTTGAATCTTCTTTATCATGCTAAGAGGAGCAGTAAAAAGCAAAAAATTTCAGAATTGCACCTTGCAATGTGGAGATATTACTGTTTGTGCATTTACAATATTCATTGATTTTTGCCATTGAAAAACGTCCAGAAATGTTTGAAGCTACTGACTGAATGAAAGGAGCTGGCATCTCACTCTCTTTGAATCTTCTTTATCATGCTAGGATTAGCAGGAAAAAGCAAAAAATTTCAGAATTGCACCTTGCAATGCGGAGAAATTACTGTTTGTGCATTTACAATATTCATTGATTTTTGCCATTGAAAAACATCATGTTATTCATATACCAGAAATGTTTGAAGCTACTGACTGAATGAAAAGAGCTGGCATCTCACTCTCTTTGAATCTTCTTTATCATGCTAAGAGGAGCAGGAAAAAGCAAAAAATTTCAGAATTGCACGTTGCAATGTGGAGATATTACTGTTTGTGCATTTACAATATTCATTGATTTTTGCCATTGAAAAACGTCCAGAAATGTTTGAAGCTACTGACTGAATGAAAGGAGCTGGCATCTCACTCTCTTTGAATCTTCTTTATCATGCTAGGATTAGCAGGAAAAAGCAAAAATATCAGAATTGCACCTTGCAATGTGGAGATATTACTGTTTGTGCATTTACAATATTCATTGATTTTTGCCATTGAAAAACGTCCAGAAATGTTTGAAGCTACTGACTGAATGAAAGGAGCTGGCATCTCACTCTCTTTGAATCTTCTTTATCATGCTAGGATTAGCAGGAAAAAGCAAAAAATTTCAGAATTGCACCTTGCAATGCGGAGAAATTACTGTTTGTGCATTTACAATATTCATTGATTTTTGCCATTGAAAACATCGTTATTCATATACCAGAAATGTTTGAAGCTACTGACTGAATGAAAAGAGCTGGCATCTCACTCTCTTTGAATCTTCTTTATCATGCTAAGAGGAGCAGGAAAAAGCAAAAAATTTCAGAATTGCACCTTGCAATGTGGAGATATTACTGTTTGTGCATTTACAATATTCATTGATTTTTGCCATTGAAAAACGTCCAGAAATGTTTGAAGCTACTGACTGAATGAAAGGAGCTGGCATCTCACTCTCTTTGAATCTTCTTTATCATGCTAGGATTAGCAGGAAAAAGCAAAAAATTTCAGAATTGCACCTTGCAATGCGGAGAAATTACTGTTTGTGCATTTACAATATTCATTGATTTTTGCCATTGAAAAACATCATGTTATTCATATACCAGAAATGTTTGAAGCTACTGACTGAATGAAAAGAGCTGGCATGTCACTCTCTTTGAATCTTCTTTATCATGCTAAGAGGAGCAGGAAAAAGCAAAAAATTTCAGAATTGCACGTTGCAATGAGGAGATATTACTGTTTGTGCATTTACAATATTCATTGATTTTTGCCATTGAAAAATGTCCAGAAATGTTTGAAGCTACTGACTGAATGAAAGGAGCTGGCATCTCACTCTCTTTGAATCTTCTTTATCATGCTAGGATTAGCAGGAAAAAGCAAAAAATTTCAGAATTGCACTTTGCAATGCGGAGAAATTACTGTTTGTGCATTTACAATATTCATTGATTTTTGCCATTGAAAAACATCATGTTATTCATATACCAGAAATGTTTGAAGCTACTGACTGAATGAAAAGAGCTGGCATCTCACTCTCTTTGAATCTTCTTTATCATGCCAGGATTAGCAGGAAAAAGCAAAAAATTTCAGAATTGCACCTTGCAATGTGGAGATATTACTGTTTGTGCATTTACAATATTCATTGATTTTTGCCATTGAAAAACGTCCAGAAATGTTTGAAGCTACTGACTGAATGAAAGGAGCTGGCATCTCACTCTCTTTGAATCTTCTTTATCATGCTAGGATTAGCAGGAAAAAGCAAAAAATTTCAGAATTGCACCTTGCAATGCGGAGAAATTACTGTTTGTGCATTTACAATATTCATTGATTTTTGCCATTGAAAACATCGTTATTCATATACCAGAAATGTTTGAAGCTACTGACTGAATGAAAAGAGCTGGCATCTCACTCTCTTTGAATCTTCTTTAGCATGCTAAGAGGAGCAGGAAAAAGCAAAAAATTTCAGAATTGCACCTTGCAATGTGGAGATATTACTGTTTGTGCATTTACAATATTCATTGATTTTTGCCATTGAAAAACGTCCAGAAATGTTTGAAGCTACTGACTGAATGAAAGGAGCTGGCATCTCACTCTCTTTGAATCTTCTTTATCATGCTAGGATTAGCAGGAAAAAGCAAAAAATTTCAGAATTGCACCTTGCAATGCGGAGAAATTACTGTTTGTGCATTTACAATATTCATTGATTTTTGCCATTGAAAAACATCATGTTATTCATATACCAGAAATGTTTGAAGCTACTGACTGAATGAAAAGAGCTGGCATCTCACTCTCTTTGAATCTTCTTTATCATGCTAAGAGGAGCAGGAAAAAGCAAAAAATTTCAGAATTGCACGTTGCAATGTGGAGATATTACTGTTTGTGCATTTACAATATTCATTGATTTTTGCCATTGAAAAATGTCCAGAAATGTTTGAAGCTACTGACTGAATGAAAGGAGCTGGCATCTCACTCTCTTTGAATCTTCTTTATCATGCTAGGATTAGCAGGAAAAAGCAAAAAATTTCAGAATTGCACCTTGCAATGCGGAGAAATTACTGTTTGTGCATTTACAATATTCATTGATTTTTGCCATTGAAAAACATCATGTTATTCATATACCAGAAATGTTTGAAGCTACTGACTGAATGAAAAGAGCTGGCATCTCACTCTCTTTGAATCTTCTTTATCATGCTAAGAGGAGCAGGAAAAAGCAAAAAATTTCAGAATTGCACGTTGCAATGAGGAGATATTACTGTTTGTGCATTTACAATATTCATTGATTTTTGCCATTGAAAAATGTCCAGAAATGTTTGAAGCTACTGACTGAATGAAAGGAGCTGGCATCTCACTCTCTTTGAATCTTCTTTATCATGCTAGGATTAGCAGGAAAAAGCAAAAAATTTCAGAATTGCACTTTGCAATGCGGAGAAATTACTGTTTGTGCATTTACAATATTCATTGATTTTTGCCATTGAAAAACATCATGTTATTCATATACCAGAAATGTTTGAAGCTACTGACTGAATGAAAAGAGCTGGCATCTCACTCTCTTTGAATCTTCTTTATCATGCCAGGATTAGCAGGAAAAAGCAAAAAATTTCAGAATTGCACCTTGCAATGTGGAGATATTACTGTTTGTGCATTTACAATATTCATTGATTTTTGCCATTGAAAAACGTCCAGAAATGTTTGAAGCTACTGACTGAATGAAAGGAGCTGGCATCTCACTCTCTTTGAATCTTCTTTATCATGCTAGGATTAGCAGGAAAAAGCAAAAAATTTCAGAATTGCACCTTGCAATGCGGAGAAATTACTGTTTGTGCATTTACAATATTCATTGATTTTTGCCATTGAAAAACATCATGTTATTCATATACCAGAAATGTTTGAAGCTACTGACTGAATGAAAAGAGCTGGCATCTCACTCTCTTTGAATCTTCTTTATCATGCTAAGAGGAGCAGGAAAAAGCAAAAAATTTCAGAATTGCACCTTGCAATGTGGAGATATTACTGTTTGTGCATTTACAATATTCATTGATTTTTGCCATTGAAAAACGTCCAGAAATGTTTGAAGCTACTGACTGAATGAAAGGAGCTGGCATCTCACTCTCTTTGAATCTTCTTTATCATGCTAGGATTAGCAGGAAAAAGCAAAAAATTTCAGAATTGCACCTTGCAATGCGGAGAAATTACTGTTTGTGCATTTACAATATTCATTGATTTTTGCCATTGAAAAACATCATGTTATTCATATACTAGAGATGTTTGAAGCTACTGACTGAATGAAAAGAGCTGGCATCTCACTCTCTTTGAATCTTCTTTATCATGCTAAGAGGAGCAGGAAAAAGCAAAAAATTTCAGAATTGCACCTTGCAATGTGGAGATATTACTGTTTGTGCATTTACAATATTCATTTATTTTTGCCATTGAAAAACGTCCAGAAATGTTTGAAGCTACTGACTGAATGAAAGGAGCTGGCATCTCACTCTCTTTGAATCTTCTTTATCATGCTAGGATTAGCAGGAAAAAGCAAAAAATTTCAGAATTGCACCTTGCAATGCGGAGAAATTACTGTTTGTGCATTTACAATATTCATTGATTTTTGCCATTGAAAAACATCATGTTATTCATATACCAGAAATGTTTGAAGCTACTGACTGAATGAAAAGAGCTGGCATCTCACTCTCTTTGAATCTTCTTTATCATGCTAAGAGGAGCAGGAAAAAGCAAAAAAATTCAGAATTGCTCCTTGCAATGTGGAGATATTACTGTTTGTGTATTTACAATATTCATTGATTTTTGCCATTGAAAAACGTCCAGAAATGTTTGAAGCTACTGACTGAATGAAAGGAGCTGGCATCTCACTCTCTTTGAATCTTCTTTATCATGCTAGGATTAGCAGGAAAAAGCAAAAAATTTCAGAATTGCACCTTGCAATGCGGAGAAATTACTGTTTGTGCATTTACAATATTCATTGATTTTTGCCATTGAAAAACATCATGTTATTCATATACCAGAAATGTTTGAAGCTACTGACTGAATGAAAAGAGCTGGCATCTCACTCTCTTTGAATCTTCTTTATCATGCCAGGATTAGCAGGAAAAAGCAAAAAATTTCAGAATTGCACCTTGCAATGTGGAGATATTACTGTTTGTGCATTTACAATATTCATTGATTTTTGCCATTGAAAAACGTCCAGAAATGTTTGAAGCTACTGACTGAATGAAAGGAGCTGGCATCTCACTCTCTTTGAATCTTCTTTATCATGCTAGGATTAGCAGGAAAAAGCAAAAAATTTCAGAATTGCACCTTGCAATGCGGAGAAATTACTGTTTGTGCATTTACAATATTCATTGATTTTTGCCATTGAAAAACATCATGTTATTCATATACCAGAAATGTTTGAAGCTACTGACTGAATGAAAAGAGCTGGCATCTCACTCTCTTTGAATCTTCTTTATCATGCTAAGAGGAGCAGGAAAAAGCAAAAAATTTCAGAATTGCACCTTGCAATGTGGAGATATTACTGTTTGTGCATTTACAATATTCATTGATTTTTGCCATTGAAAAACGTCCAGAAATGTTTGAAGCTACTGACTGAATGAAAGGAGCTGGCATCTCACTCTCTTTGAATCTTCTTTATCATGCTAGGATTAGCAGGAAAAAGCAAAAAATTTCAGAATTGCACCTTGCAATGCGGAGAAATTACTGTTTGTGCATTTACAATATTCATTGATTTTTGCCATTGAAAAACATCATGTTATTCATATACTAGAGATGTTTGAAGCTACTGACTGAATGAAAAGAGCTGGCATCTCACTCTCTTTGAATCTTCTTTATCATGCTAAGAGGAGCAGGAAAAAGCAAAAAATTTCAGAATTGCACCTTGCAATGTGGAGATATTACTGTTTGTGCATTTACAATATTCATTTATTTTTGCCATTGAAAAACGTCCAGAAATGTTTGAAGCTACTGACTGAATGAAAGGAGCTGGCATCTCACTCTCTTTGAATCTTCTTTATCATGCTAGGATTAGCAGGAAAAAGCAAAAAATTTCAGAATTGCACCTTGCAATGTGGAGAAATTACTGTTTGTGCATTTACAATATTCATTGATTTTTGCCATTGAAAAACATCATGTTATTCATATACCAGAAATGTTTGAAGCTACTGACTGAATGAAAAGAGCTGGCATCTCACTCTCTTTGAATCTTCTTTATCATGCTAAGAGGAGCAGGAAAAAGCAAAAAAATTCAGAATTGCTCCTTGCAATGTGGAGATATTACTGTTTGTGCATTTACAATATTCATTGATTTTTGCCATTGAAAAACGTCCAGAAATGTTTGAAGCTACTGACTGAATGAAAGGAGCTGGCATCTCACTCTCTTTGAATCTTCTTTATCATGCTAGGATTAGCAGGAAAAAGCAAAAAATTTCAGAATTGCACCTTGCAATGCGGAGAAATTACTGTTTGTGCATTTACAATATTCATTGATTTTTGCCATTGAAAACATCGTTATTCATATACCAGAAATGTTTGAAGCTACTGACTGAATGAAAAGAGCTGGCATCTCACTCTCTTTGAATCTTCTTTATCATGCTAAGAGGAGCAGGAAAAAGCAAAAAATTTCAGAATTGCACCTTGCAATGTGGAGATATTACTGTTTGTGCATTTACAATATTCATTGATTTTTGCCATTGAAAAACGTCCAGAAATGTTTGAAGCTACTGACTGAATGAAAGGAGCTGGCATCTCACTCTCTTTGAATCTTCTTTATCATGCTAGGATTAGCAGGAAAAAGCAAAAAATTTCAGAATTGCACCTTGCAATGCGGAGAAATTACTGTTTGTGCATTTACAATATTCATTGATTTTTGCCATTGAAAAACATCATGTTATTCATATACCAGAAATGTTTGAAGCTACTGACTGAATGAAAAGAGCTGGCATCTCACTCTCTTTGAATCTTCTTTATCATGCTAAGAGGAGCAGGAAAAAGCAAAAAATTTCAGAATTGCACGTTGCAATGTGGAGATATTACTGTTTGTGCATTTACAATATTCATTGATTTTTGCCATTGAAAAATGTCCAGAAATGTTTGAAGCTACTGACTGAATGAAAGGAGCTGGCATCTCACTCTCTTTGAATCTTCTTTATCATGCTAGGATTAGCAGGAAAAAGCAAAAAATTTCAGAATTGCAACTTGCAATGCGGAGAAATTACTGTTTGTGCATTTACAATATTCATTGATTTTTGCCATTGAAAAACATCATGTTATTCATATACCAGAAATGTTTGAAGCTACTGACTGAATGAAAAGAGCTGGCATCTCACTCTCTTTGAATCTTCTTTATCATGCTAAGAGGAGCAGGAAAAAGCAAAAAATTTCAGAATTGCACCTTGCAATGTGGAGATATTACTGTTTGTGCATTTACAATATTCATTGATTTTTGCCATTGAAAAACGTCCAGAAATGTTTGAAGCTACTGACTGAATGAAAGGAGCTGGCATCTCACTCTCTTTGAATCTTCTTTATCATGCTAGGATTAGCAGGAAAAAGCAAAAAATTTCAGAATTGCACCTTGCAATGCGGAGAAATTACTGTTTGTGCATTTACAATATTCATTGATTTTTGCCATTGAAAAACATCATGTTATTCATATACCAGAAATGTTTGAAGCTACTGACTGAATGAAAAGAGCTGGCATCTCACTCTCTTTGAATCTTCTTTATCATGCTAAGAGGAGCAGGAAAAAGCAAAAAATTTCAGAATTGCACGTTGCAATGAGGAGATATTACTGTTTGTGCATTTACAATATTCATTGATTTTTGCCATTGAAAAATGTCCAGAAATGTTTGAAGCTACTGACTGAATGAAAGGAGCTGGCATCTCACTCTCTTTGAATCTTCTTTATCATGCTAGGATTAGCAGGAAAAAGCAAAAAATTTCAGAATTGCACTTTGCAATGCGGAGAAATTACTGTTTGTGCATTTACAATATTCATTGATTTTTGCCATTGAAAAACATCATGTTATTCATATACCAGAAATGTTTGAAGCTACTGACTGAATGAAAAGAGCTGGCATCTCACTCTCTTTGAATCTTCTTTATCATGCCAGGATTAGCAGGAAAAAGCAAAAAATTTCAGAATTGCACCTTGCAATGTGGAGATATTACTGTTTGTGCATTTACAATATTCATTGATTTTTGCCATTGAAAAACGTCCAGAAATGTTTGAAGCTACTGACTGAATGAAAGGAGCTGGCATCTCACTCTCTTTGAATCTTCTTTATCATGCTAGGATTAGCAGGAAAAAGCAAAAAATTTCAGAATTGCACCTTGCAATGCGGAGAAATTACTGTTTGTGCATTTACAATATTCATTGATTTTTGCCATTGAAAAACATCATGTTATTCATATACCAGAAATGTTTGAAGCTACTGACTGAATGAAAAGAGCTGGCATCTCACTCTCTTTGAATCTTCTTTATCATGCTAAGAGGAGCAGGAAAAAGCAAAAAATTTCAGAATTGCACCTTGCAATGTGGAGATATTACTGTTTGTGCATTTACAATATTCATTGATTTTTGCCATTGAAAAACGTCCAGAAATGTTTGAAGCTACTGACTGAATGAAAGGAGCTGGCATCTCACTCTCTTTGAATCTTCTTTATCATGCTAGGATTAGCAGGAAAAAGCAAAAAATTTCAGAATTGCACCTTGCAATGCGGAGAAATTACTGTTTGTGCATTTACAATATTCATTGATTTTTGCCATTGAAAAACATCATGTTATTCATATACTAGAGATGTTTGAAGCTACTGACTGAATGAAAAGAGCTGGCATCTCACTCTCTTTGAATCTTCTTTATCATGCTAAGAGGAGCAGGAAAAAGCAAAAAATTTCAGAATTGCACCTTGCAATGTGGAGATATTACTGTTTGTGCATTTACAATATTCATTTATTTTTGCCATTGAAAAACGTCCAGAAATGTTTGAAGCTACTGACTGAATGAAAGGAGCTGGCATCTCACTCTCTTTGAATCTTCTTTATCATGCTAGGATTAGCAGGAAAAAGCAAAAAATTTCAGAATTGCACCTTGCAATGCGGAGAAATTACTGTTTGTGCATTTACAATATTCATTGATTTTTGCCATTGAAAAACATCATGTTATTCATATACCAGAAATGTTTGAAGCTACTGACTGAATGAAAAGAGCTGGCATCTCACTCTCTTTGAATCTTCTTTATCATGCTAAGAGGAGCAGGAAAAAGCAAAAAAATTCAGAATTGCTCCTTGCAATGTGGAGATATTACTGTTTGTGCATTTACAATATTCATTGATTTTTGCCATTGAAAAACGTCCAGAAATGTTTGAAGCTACTGACTGAATGAAAGGAGCTGGCATCTCACTCTCTTTGAATCTTCTTTATCATGCTAGGATTAGCAGGAAAAAGCAAAAAATTTCAGAATTGCACCTTGCAAAGCGGAGAAATTACTGTTTGTGCATTTACAATATTCATTGATTTTTGCCATTGAAAACATCGTTATTCATATACCAGAAATGTTTGAAGCTACTGACTGAATGAAAAGAGCTGGCATCTCACTCTCTTTGAATCTTCTTTATCATGCCAAGAGGAGCAGGAAAAAGCAAAAAATTTCAGAATTGCACCTTGCAATGTGGAGATATTACTGTTTGTGCATTTACAATATTCATTGATTTTTGCCATTGAAAAACGTCCAGAAATGTTTGAAGCTACTGACTGAATGAAAGGAGCTGGCATCTCACTCTCTTTGAATCTTCTTTATCATGCTAGGATTAGCAGGAAAAAGCAAAAAATTTCAGAATTGCACCTTGCAATGCGGAGAAATTACTGTTTGTGCATTTACAATATTCATTGATTTTTGCCATTGAAAAACATCATGTTATTCATATACCAGAAATGTTTGAAGCTACTGACTGAATGAAAAGAGCTGGCATCTCACTCTCTTTGAATCTTCTTTATCATGCTAAGAGGAGCAGGAAAAAGCAAAAAATTTCAGAATTGCACGTTGCAATGTGGAGATATTACTGTTTGTGCATTTACAATATTCATTGATTTTTGCCATTGAAAAATGTCCAGAAATGTTTGAAGCTACTGACTGAATGAAAGGAGCTGGCATCTCACTCTCTTTGAATCTTCTTTATCATGCTAGGATTAGCAGGAAAAAGCAAAAAATTTCAGAATTGCAACTTGCAATGCGGAGAAATTACTGTTTGTGCATTTACAATATTCATTGATTTTTGCCATTGAAAAACATCATGTTATTCATATACCAGAAATGTTTGAAGCTACTGACTGAATGAAAAGAGCTGGCATCTCACTCTCTTTGAATCTTCTTTATCATGCCAGGATTAGCAGGAAAAAGCAAAAAATTTCAGAATTGCACCTTGCAATGTGGAGATATTACTGTTTGTGCATTTACAATATTCATTGATTTTTGCCATTGAAAAACGTCCAGAAATGTTTGAAGCTACTGACTGAATGAAAGGAGCTGGCATCTCACTCTCTTTGAATCTTCTTTATCATGCTAGGATTAGCAGGAAAAAGCAAAAAATTTCAGAATTGCACCTTGCAATGCGGAGAAATTACTGTTTGTGCATTTACAATATTCATTGATTTTTGCCATTGAAAAACATCATGTTATTCATATACCAGAAATGTTTGAAGCTACTGACTGAATGAAAAGAGCTGGCATCTCACTCTCTTTGAATCTTCTTTATCATGCTAAGAGGAGCAGGAAAAAGCAAAAAATTTCAGAATTGCACCTTGCAATGTGGAGATATTACTGTTTGTGCATTTACAATATTCATTGATTTTTGCCATTGAAAAACGTCCAGAAATGTTTGAAGCTACTGACTGAATGAAAGGAGCTGGCATCTCACTCTCTTTGAATCTTCTTTATCATGCTAGGATTAGCAGGAAAAAGCAAAAAATTTCAGAATTGCACCTTGCAATGCGGAGAAATTACTGTTTGTGCATTTACAATATTCATTGATTTTTGCCATTGAAAAACATCATGTTATTCATATACCAGAGATGTTTGAAGCTACTGACTGAATGAAAAGAGCTGGCATCTCACTCTCTTTGAATCTTCTTTATCATGCTAAGAGGAGCAGGAAAAAGCAAAAAATTTCAGAATTGCACCTTGCAATGTGGAGATATTACTGTTTGTGCATTTACAATATTCATTTATTTTTGCCATTGAAAAACGTCCAGAAATGTTTGAAGCTACTGACTGAATGAAAGGAGCTGGCATCTCACTCTCTTTGAATCTTCTTTATCATGCTAGGATTAGCAGGAAAAAGCAAAAAATTTCAGAATTGCACCTTGCAATGCGGAGAAATTACTGTTTATGCATTTACAATATTCATTGATTTTTGCCATTGAAAAACATCATGTTATTCATATACCAGAAATGTTTGAAGCTACTGACTGAATGAAAAGAGCTGGCATCTCACTCTCTTTGAATCTTCTTTATCATGCTAAGAGGAGCAGGAAAAAGCAAAAAAATTCAGAATTGCACCTTGCAATGTGGAGATATTACTGTTTGTGCATTTACAATATTCATTGATTTTTGCCATTGAAAAACGTCCAGAAATGTTTGAAGCTACTGACTGAATGAAAGGAGCTGGCATCTCACTCTCTTTGAATCTTCTTTATCATGCTAGGATTAGCAGGAAAAAGCAAAAAATTTCAGAATTGCACCTTGCAATGCGGAGAAATTACTGTTTGTGCATTTACAATATTCATTGATTTTTGCCATTGAAAACATCGTTATTCATATACCAGAAATGTTTGAAGCTACTGACTGAATGAAAAGAGCTGGCATCTCACTCTCTTTGAATCTTCTTTATCATGCTAAGAGGAGCAGGAAAAAGCAAAAAATTTCAGAATTGCACCTTGCAATGTGGAGATATTACTGTTTGTGCATTTACAATATTCATTGATTTTTGCCATTGAAAAACGTCCAGAAATGTTTGAAGCTACTGACTGAATGAAAGGAGCTGGCATCTCACTCTCTTTGAATCTTCTTTATCATGCTAGGATCAGCAGGAAAAAGCAAAAAATTTCAGAATTGCACCTTGCAATGCGGAGAAATTACTGTTTGTGCATTTACAATATTCATTGATTTTTGCCATTGAAAAACATCATGTTATTCATATACCAGAAATGTTTGAAGCTACTGACTGAATGAAAAGAGCTGGCATCTCACTCTCTTTGAATCTTCTTTATCATGCTAAGAGGAGCAGGAAAAAGCAAAAAATTTCAGAATTGCACCTTGCAATGTGGAGATATTACTGTTTGTGCATTTACAATATTCATTTATTTTTGCCATTGAAAAACGTCCAGAAATGTTTGAAGCTACTGACTGAATGAAAGGAGCTGGCATCTCACTCTCTTTGAATCTTCTTTATCATGCTAGGATTAGCAGGAAAAAGCAAAAAATTTCAGAATTGCACCTTGCAATGTGGAGAAATTACTGTTTGTGCATTTACAATATTCATTGATTTTTGCCATTGAAAAACATCATGTTATTCATATACCAGAAATGTTTGAAGCTACTGACTGAATGAAAAGAGCTGGCATCTCACTCTCTTTGAATCTTCTTTATCATGCTAAGAGGAGCAGGAAAAAGCAAAAAATTTCAGAATTGCACGTTGCAATGTGGAGATATTACTGTTTGTGCATTTACAATATTCATTGATTTTTGCCATTGAAAAATGTCCAGAAATGTTTGAAGCTACTGACTGAATGAAAGGAGCTGGCATCTCACTCTCTTTGAATCTTCTTTATCATGCTAGGATTAGCAGGAAAAAGCAAAAAATTTCAGAATTGCAACTTGCAATGCGGAGAAATTACTGTTTGTGCATTTACAATATTCATTGATTTTTGCCATTGAAAAACATCATGTTATTCATATACCAGAAATGTTTGAAGCTACTGACTGAATGAAAAGAGCTGGCATCTCACTCTCTTTGAATCTTCTTTATCATGCCAGGATTAGCAGGAAAAAGCAAAAAATTTCAGAATTGCACCTTGCAATGTGGAGATATTACTGTTTGTGCATTTACAATATTCATTGATTTTTGCCATTGAAAAACGTCCAGAAATGTTTGAAGCTACTGACTGAATGAAAGGAGCTGGCATCTCACTCTCTTTGAATCTTCTTTATCATGCTAGGATTAGCAGGAAAAAGCAAAAAATTTCAGAATTGCACCTTGCAATGCGGAGAAATTACTGTTTGTGCATTTACAATATTCATTGATTTTTGCCATTGAAAACATCGTTATTCATATACCAGAAATGTTTGAAGCTACTGACTGAATGAAAAGAGCTGGCATCTCACTCTCTTTGAATCTTCTTTATCATGCTAAGAGGAGCAGGAAAAAGCAAAAAATTTCAGAATTGCACCTTGCAATGTGGAGATATTACTGTTTGTGCATTTACAATATTCATTGATTTTTGCCATTGAAAAACGTCCAGAAATGTTTGAAGCTACTGACTGAATGAAAGGAGCTGGCATCTCACTCTCTTTGAATCTTCTTTATCATGCTAGGATTAGCAGGAAAAAGCAAAAAATTTCAGAATTGCACCTTGCAATGCGGAGAAATTACTGTTTGTGCATTTACAATATTCATTGATTTTTGCCATTGAAAAACATCATGTTATTCATATACCAGAAATGTTTGAAGCTACTGACTGAATGAAAAGAGCTGGCATCTCACTCTCTTTGAATCTTCTTTATCATGCTAAGAGGAGCAGGAAAAAGCAAAAAATTTCAGAATTACACCTTGCAATGTGGAGATATTACTGTTTATGCATTTACAATATTCATTGATTTTTGCCATTGAAAAACGTCCAGAAATGTTTGAAGCTACTGACTGAATGAAAGGAGCTGGCATCTCACTCTCTTTGAATCTTCTTTATCATGCTAGGATTAGCAGGAAAAAGCAAAAAATTTCAGAATTGCACCTTGCAATGCGGAGAAATTACTGTTTGTGCATTTACAATATTCATTGATTTTTGCCATTGAAAAACATCATGTTATTCATATACCAGAGATGTTTGAAGCTACTGACTGAATGAAAAGAGCTGGCATCTCACTCTCTTTGAATCTTCTTTATCATGCTAAGAGGAGCAGGAAAAAGCAAAAAATTTCAGAATTGCACCTTGCAATGTGGAGATATTACTGTTTGTGCATTTACAATATTCATTTATTTTTGCCATTGAAAAACGTCCAGAAATGTTTGAAGCTACTGACTGAATGAAAGGAGCTGGCATCTCACTCTCTTTGAATCTTCTTTATCATGCTAGGATTAGCAGGAAAAAGCAAAAAATTTCAGAATTGCACCTTGCAATGTGGAGAAATTACTGTTTGTGCATTTACAATATTCATTGATTTTTGCCATTGAAAAACATCATGTTATTCATATACCAGAAATGTTTGAAGCTACTGACTGAATGAAAAGAGCTGGCATCTCACTCTCTTTGAATCTTCTTTATCATGCTAAGAGGAGCAGGAAAAAGCAAAAAAATTCAGAATTGCACCTTGCAATGTGGAGATATTACTGTTTGTGCATTTACAATATTCATTGATTTTTGCCATTGAAAAACGTCCAGAAATGTTTGAAGCTACTGACTGAATGAAAGGAGCTGGCATCTCACTCTCTTTGAATCTTCTTTATCATGCTAGGATTAGCAGGAAAAAGCAAAAAATTTCAGAATTGCACCTTGCAATGCGGAGAAATTACTGTTTGTGCATTTACAATATTCATTGATTTTTGCCATTGAAAAACATCATGTTATTCATATACCAGAGATGTTTGAAGCTACTGACTGAATGAAAAGAGCTGGCATCTCACTCTCTTTGAATCTTCTTTATCATGCTAAGAGGAGCAGGAAAAAGCAAAAAATTTCAGAATTGCACCTTGCAATGTGGAGATATTACTGTTTGTGCATTTACAATATTCATTTATTTTTGCCATTGAAAAACGTCCAGAAATGTTTGAAGCTACTGACTGAATGAAAGGAGCTGGCATCTCACTCTCTTTGAATCTTCTTTATCATGCTAGGATTAGCAGGAAAAAGCAAAAAATTTCAGAATTGCACCTTGCAATGTGGAGAAATTACTGTTTGTGCATTTACAATATTCATTGATTTTTGCCATTGAAAAACATCATGTTATTCATATACCAGAAATGTTTGAAGCTACTGACTGAATGAAAAGAGCTGGCATCTCACTCTCTTTGAATCTTCTTTATCATGCTAAGAGGAGCAGGAAAAAGCAAAAAAATTCAGAATTGCACCTTGCAATGTGGAGATATTACTGTTTGTGCATTTACAATATTCATTGATTTTTGCCATTGAAAAACGTCCAGAAATGTTTGAAGCTACTGACTGAATGAAAGGAGCTGGCATCTCACTCTCTTTGAATCTTCTTTATCATGCTAGGATTAGCAGGAAAAAGCAAAAAATTTCAGAATTGCACCTTGCAATGCGGAGAAATTACTGTTTGTGCATTTACAATATTCATTGATTTTTGCCATTGAAAAACATCATGTTATTCATATACCAGAAATGTTTGAAGCTACTGACTGAATGAAAAGAGCTGGCATCTCACTCTCTTTGAATCTACTTTATCATGCTAAGAGGAGCAGGAAAAAGCAAAAAATTTCAGAATTGCACCTTGCAATGTGGAGATATTACTGTTTGTGCATTTACAATATTCATTGATTTTTGCCATTGAAAAACGTCCAGAAATGTTTGAAGCTACTGACTGAATGAAAAGAGCTGGCATCTCACTCTCTTTGAATCTTCTTTATCATGCTAGGATTAGCAGGAAAAAGCAAAAAATTTCAGAATTGCACCTTGCAATGCGGAGAAATTACTGTTTGTGCATTTACAATATTCATTGATTTTTGCCATTGAAAAACATCATGTTATTCATATACCAGAAATGTTTGAAGCTACTGACTGAATGAAAAGAGCTGGCATCTCACTCTCTTTGAATCTTCTTTATCATGCTAAGAGGAGCAGGAAAAAGCAAAAAATTTCAGAATTGCACCTTGCAATGTGGAGATATTACTGTTTGTGCATTTACAATATTCATTGATTTTTGCCATTGAAAAACGTCCAGAAATGTTTGAAGCTACTGACTGAATGAAAGGAGCTGGCATCTCACTCTCTTTGAATCTTCTTTATCATGCTAGGATTAGCAGGAAAAAGCAAAAAATTTCAGAATTGCACCTTGCAATGCGGAGAAATTACTGTTTGTGCATTTACAATATTCATTGATTTTTGCCATTGAAAAACATCATGTTATTCATATACCAGAAATGTTTGAAGCTACTGACTGAATGAAAAGAGCTGGCATCTCACTCTCTTTGAATCTTCTTTATCATGCTAAGAGGAGCAGGAAAAAGCAAAAAATTTCAGAATTGCACCTTGCAATGTGGAGATATTACTGTTTGTGCATTTACAATATTCATTGATTTTTGCCATTGAAAAACGTCCAGAAATGTTTGAAGCTACTGACTGAATGAAAAGAGCTGGCATCTCACTCTCTTTGAATCTTCTTTATCATGCTAGGATTAGCAGGAAAAAGCAAAAAATTTCAGAATTGCACCTTGCAATGCGGAGAAATTACTGTTTGTGCATTTACAATATTCATTGATTTTTGCCATTGAAAAACATGTTATTCATATACCAGAAATGTTTGAAGCTACTGACTGAATGAAAAGAGCTGGCATCTCACTCTCTTTGAATCTTCTTTATCATGCTAGGATTAGCAGGAAAAAGCAAAAAATTTCAGAATTGCACCTTGCAATGTGGAGATATTACTGTTTGTGCATTTACAATATTCATTGATTTTTGCCATTGAAAAACATCATGTTATTCATATACCAGAAATGTTTGAAGCTACTGACTGAATGAAAAGAGCTGGCATCTCACTCTCTTTGAATCTTCTTTATCATGCTAAGAGGAGCAGGAATAAGCAAAAAATTTCAGAATTGCACGTTGCAATGTGGAGATATTACTGTTTGTGCATTTACAATATTCATTGATTTTTGCCATTGAAAAATGTCCAGAAATGTTTGAAGCTACTGACTGAATGAAAGGAGCTGGCATCTCACTCTCTTTGAATCTTCTTTATCATGCTAGGATTAGCAGGAAAAAGCAAAAAATTTCAGAATTGCACCTTGCAATGCGGAGAAATTACTGTTTGTGCATTTACAATATTCATTGATTTTTGCCATTGAAAAACATGTTATTCATATACCAGAAATGTTTGAAGCTACTGACTGAATGAAAAGAGCTGGCATCTCACTCTCTTTGAATCTTCTTTATCATGCTAAGAGGAGCAGGAAAAAGCAAAAAAATTCAGAATTGCACCTTGCAATGTGGAGATATTACTGTTTGTGCATTTACAATATTCATTGATTTTTGCCATTGAAAAACGTCCAGAAATGTTTGAAGCTACTGACTGAATGAAAGGAGCTGGCATCTCACTCTCTTTGAATCTTCTTTATCATGCTAGGATTAGCAGGAAAAAGCAAAAAATTTCAGAATTGCACCTTGCAATGCGGAGAAATTACTGTTTGTGCATTTACAATATTCATTGATTTTTGCCATTGAAAAACATCATGTTATTCATATACCAGAAATGTTTGAAGCTACTGACTGAATGAAAAGAGCTGGCATCTCACTCTCTTTGAATCTTCTTTATCATGCTAAGAGGAGCAGGAAAAAGCAAAAAATTTCAGAATTACACCTTGCAATGTGGAGATATTACTGTTTATGCATTTACAATATTCATTGATTTTTGCCATTGAAAAACGTCCAGAAATGTTTGAAGCTACTGACTGAATGAAAGGAGCTGGCATCTCACTCTCTTTGAATCTTCTTTATCATGCTAGGATTAGCAGGAAAAAGCAAAAAATTTCAGAATTGCACCTTGCAATGCGGAGAAATTACTGTTTGTGCATTTACAATATTCATTGATTTTTGCCATTGAAAAACATCATGTTATTCATATACCAGAGATGTTTGAAGCTACTGACTGAATGAAAAGAGCTGGCATCTCACTCTCTTTGAATCTTCTTTATCATGCTAAGAGGAGCAGGAAAAAGCAAAAAATTTCAGAATTGCACCTTGCAATGTGGAGATATTACTGTTTGTGCATTTACAATATTCATTTATTTTTGCCATTGAAAAACGTCCAGAAATGTTTGAAGCTACTGACTGAATGAAAGGAGCTGGCATCTCACTCTCTTTGAATCTTCTTTATCATGCTAGGATTAGCAGGAAAAAGCAAAAAATTTCAGAATTGCACCTTGCAATGTGGAGAAATTACTGTTTGTGCATTTACAATATTCATTGATTTTTGCCATTGAAAAACATCATGTTATTCATATACCAGAAATGTTTGAAGCTACTGACTGAATGAAAAGAGCTGGCATCTCACTCTCTTTGAATCTTCTTTATCATGCTAAGAGGAGCAGGAAAAAGCAAAAAAATTCAGAATTGCACCTTGCAATGTGGAGATATTACTGTTTGTGCATTTACAATATTCATTGATTTTTGCCATTGAAAAACGTCCAGAAATGTTTGAAGCTACTGACTGAATGAAAGGAGCTGGCATCTCACTCTCTTTGAATCTTCTTTATCATGCTAGGATTAGCAGGAAAAAGCAAAAAATTTCAGAATTGCACCTTGCAATGCGGAGAAATTACTGTTTGTGCATTTACAATATTCATTGATTTTTGCCATTGAAAAACATCATGTTATTCATATACCAGAAATGTTTGAAGCTACTGACTGAATGAAAAGAGCTGGCATCTCACTCTCTTTGAATCTTCTTTATCATGCTAAGAGGAGCAGGAAAAAGCAAAAAATTTCAGAATTGCACCTTGCAATGTGGAGATATTACTGTTTGTGCATTTACAATATTCATTGATTTTTGCCATTGAAAAACATGTTATTCATATACCAGAAATGTTTGAAGCTACTGACTGAATGAAAAGAGCTGGCATCTCACTCTCTTTGAATCTTCTTTATCATGCTAAGAGGAGCAGGAAAAAGCAAAAAATTTCAGAATTACACCTTGCAATGTGGAGATATTACTGTTTATGCATTTACAATATTCATTGATTTTTGCCATTGAAAAACGTCCAGAAATGTTTGAAGCTACTGACTGAATGAAAGGAGCTGGCATCTCACTCTCTTTGAATCTTCTTTATCATGCTAGGATTAGCAGGAAAAAGCAAAAAATTTCAGAATTGCACCTTGCAATGCGGAGAAATTACTGTTTGTGCATTTACAATATTCATTGATTTTTGCCATTGAAAAACATCATGTTATTCATATACCAGAGATGTTTGAAGCTACTGACTGAATGAAAAGAGCTGGCATCTCACTCTCTTTGAATCTTCTTTATCATGCTAAGAGGAGCAGGAAAAAGCAAAAAATTTCAGAATTGCACCTTGCAATGTGGAGATATTACTGTTTGTGCATTTACAATATTCATTTATTTTTGCCATTGAAAAACGTCCAGAAATGTTTGAAGCTACTGACTGAATGAAAGGAGCTGGCATCTCACTCTCTTTGAATCTTCTTTATCATGCTAGGATTAGCAGGAAAAAGCAAAAAATTTCAGAATTGCACCTTGCAATGTGGAGAAATTACTGTTTGTGCATTTACAATATTCATTGATTTTTGCCATTGAAAAACATCATGTTATTCATATACCAGAAATGTTTGAAGCTACTGACTGAATGAAAAGAGCTGGCATCTCACTCTCTTTGAATCTTCTTTATCATGCTAAGAGGAGCAGGAAAAAGCAAAAAAATTCAGAATTGCACCTTGCAATGTGGAGATATTACTGTTTGTGCATTTACAATATTCATTGATTTTTGCCATTGAAAAACGTCCAGAAATGTTTGAAGCTACTGACTGAATGAAAAGAGCTGGCATCTCACTCTCTTTGAATCTTCTTTATCATGCTAGGATTAGCAGGAAAAAGCAAAAAATTTCAGAATTGCACCTTGCAATGCGGAGAAATTACTGTTTGTGCATTTACAATATTCATTGATTTTTGCCATTGAAAAACATCATGTTATTCATATACCAGAAATGTTTGAAGCTACTGACTGAATGAAAAGAGCTGGCATCTCACTCTCTTTGAATCTTCTTTATCATGCTAAGAGGAGCAGGAAAAAGCAAAAAATTTCAGAATTGCACCTTGCAATGTGGAGATATTACTGTTTGTGCATTTACAATATTCATTGATTTTTGCCATTGAAAAACGTCCAGAAATGTTTGAAGCTACTGACTGAATGAAAGGAGCTGGCATCTCACTCTCTTTGAATCTTCTTTATCATGCTAGGATTAGCAGGAAAAAGCAAAAAATTTCAGAATTGCACCTTGCAATGCGGAGAAATTACTGTTTGTGCATTTACAATATTCATTGATTTTTGCCATTGAAAAACATCATGTTATTCATATACCAGAAATGTTTGAAGCTACTGACTGAATGAAAAGAGCTGGCATCTCACTCTCTTTGAATCTTCTTTATCATGCTAAGAGGAGCAGGAAAAAGCAAAAAATTTCAGAATTGCACCTTGCAATGTGGAGATATTACTGTTTGTGCATTTACAATATTCATTGATTTTTGCCATTGAAAAACGTCCAGAAATGTTTGAAGCTACTGACTGAATGAAAAGAGCTGGCATCTCACTCTCTTTGAATCTTCTTTATCATGCTAGGATTAGCAGGAAAAAGCAAAAAATTTCAGAATTGCACCTTGCAATGCGGAGAAATTACTGTTTGTGCATTTACAATATTCATTGATTTTTGCCATTGAAAAACATGTTATTCATATACCAGAAATGTTTGAAGCTACTGACTGAATGAAAAGAGCTGGCATCTCACTCTCTTTGAATCTTCTTTATCATGCTAGGATTAGCAGGAAAAAGCAAAAAATTTCAGAATTGCACCTTGCAATGTGGAGATATTACTGTTTGTGCATTTACAATATTCATTGATTTTTGCCATTGAAAAACATCATGTTATTCATATACCAGAAATGTTTGAAGCTACTGACTGAATGAAAAGAGCTGGCATCTCACTCTCTTTGAATCTTCTTTATCATGCTAAGAGGAGCAGGAATAAGCAAAAAATTTCAGAATTGCACGTTGCAATGTGGAGATATTACTGTTTGTGCATTTACAATATTCATTGATTTTTGCCATTGAAAAATGTCCAGAAATGTTTGAAGCTACTGACTGAATGAAAGGAGCTGGCATCTCACTCTCTTTGAATCTTCTTTATCATGCTAGGATTAGCAGGAAAAAGCAAAAAATTTCAGAATTGCACCTTGCAATGCGGAGAAATTACTGTTTGTGCATTTACAATATTCATTGATTTTTGCCATTGAAAAACATGTTATTCATATACCAGAAATGTTTGAAGCTACTGACTGAATGAAAAGAGCTGGCATCTCACTCTCTTTGAATCTTCTTTATCATGCTAAGAGGAGCAGGAAAAAGCAAAAAATTTCAGAATTGCACCTTGCAATGTGGAGATATTACTGTTTGTGCATTTACAATATTCATTGATTTTTGCCATTGAAAAACGTCCAGAAATGTTTGAAGCTACTGACTGAATGAAAAGAGCTGGCATTTCACTCTCTTTGAATCTTCTTTATCATGCTAGGATTAGCAGGAAAAAGCAAAAAATTTCAGAATTGCACCTTGCAATGCGGAGAAATTACTGTTTGTGCATTTACAATATTCATTGATTTTTGCCATTGAAAAACATGTTATTCATATACCAGAAATGTTTGAAGCTACTGACTGAATGAAAAGAGCTGGCATCTCACTCTCTTTGAATCTTCTTTATCATGCTAGGATTAGCAGGAAAAAGCAAAAAATTTCAGAATTGCACCTTGCAATGTGGAGATATTACTGTTTGTGCATTTACAATATTCATTGATTTTTGCCATTGAAAAACATCATGTTATTCATATACCAGAAATGTTTGAAGCTACTGACTGAATGAAAAGAGCTGGCATCTCACTCTCTTTGAATCTTCTTTATCATGCTAAGAGGAGCAGGAAAAAGCAAAAAAATTCAGAATTGCACCTTGCAATGTGGAGATATTACTGTTTGTGCATTTACAATATTCATTGATTTTTGCCATTGAAAAAGTCCAGAAATGTTTGAAGCTACTGACTGAATGAAAGGAGCTGGCATCTCACTCTCTTTGAATCTTCTTTATCATGCTAGGATTAGCAGGAAAAAGCAAAAAATTTCAGAATTGCACCTTGCAATGCGGAGAAATTACTGTTTGTGCATTTACAATATTCATTGATTTTTGCCATTGAAAACATCGTTATTCATATACCAGAAATGTTTGAAGCTACTGACAGAATGAAAAGAGCTGGCATCTCACTCTCTTTGAATCTTCTTTATCATGCTAAGAGGAGCAGGAAAAAGCAAAAAATTTCAGAATTGCACCTTGCAATGTGGAGATATTACTGTTTGTGCATTTACAATATTCATTGATTTTTGCCATTGAAAAACGTCCAGAAATGTTTGAAGCTACAGACTGAATGAAAGGAGCTGGCATCTCACTCTCTTTGAATCTTCTTTATCATGCTAGGATTAGCAGGAAAAAGCAAAAAATTTCAGAATTGCACCTTGCAATGCGGAGAAATTACTGTTTGTGCATTTACAATATTCATTGATTTTTGCCATTGAAAAACATCATGTTATTCATATACCAGAAATGTTTGAAGCTACTGACTGAATGAAAAGAGCTGGCATCTCACTCTCTTTGAATCTTCTTTATCATGCTAAGAGGAGCAGGAAAAAGCAAAAAATTTCAGAATTGCACCTTGCAATGTGGAGATATTACTGTTTGTGCATTTACAATATTCATTGATTTTTGCCATTGAAAAACGTCCAGAAATGTTTGAAGCTACTGACTGAATGAAAGGAGCTGGCATCTCACTCTCTTTGAATCTTCTTTATCATGCTAGGATTAGCAGGAAAAAGCAAAAAATTTCAGAATTGCACCTTGCAATGCGGAGAAATTACTGTTTGTGCATTTACAATATTCATTGATTTTTGCCATTGAAAAACATCATGTTATTCATATACCAGAGATGTTTGAAGCTACTGACTGAATGAAAAGAGCTGGCATCTCACTCTCTTTGAATCTTCTTTATCATGCTAAGAGGAGCAGGAAAAAGCAAAAAATTTCAGAATTGCACCTTGCAATGTGGAGATATTACTGTTTGTGCATTTACAATATTCATTTATTTTTGCCATTGAAAAACGTCCAGAAATGTTTGAAGCTACTGACTGAATGAAAGGAGCTGGCATCTCACTCTCTTTGAATCTTCTTTATCATGCTAGGATTAGCAGGAAAAAGCAAAAAATTTCAGAATTGCACCTTGCAATGTGAGAAATTACTGTTTGTGCATTTACAATATTCATTGATTTTTGCCATTGAAAAACATCATGTTATTCATATACCAGAAATGTTTGAAGCTACTGACTGAATGAAAAGAGCTGGCATCTCACTCTCTTTGAATCTTCTTTATCATGCTAAGAGGAGCAGGAAAAAGCAAAAAAATTCAGAATTGCACCTTGCAATGTGGAGATATTACTGTTTGTGCATTTACAATATTCATTGATTTTTGCCATTGAAAAACGTCCAGAAATGTTTGAAGCTACTGACTGAATGAAAGGAGCTGGCATCTCACTCTCTTTGAATCTTCTTTATCATGCTAGGATTAGCAGGAAAAAGCAAAAAATTTCAGAATTGCACCTTGCAATGCGGAGAAATTACTGTTTGTGCATTTACAATATTCATTGATTTTTGCCATTGAAAAACATCATGTTATTCATATACCAGAAATGTTTGAAGCTACTGACTGAATGAAAAGAGCTGGCATCTCACTCTCTTTGAATCTTCTTTATCATGCTAAGAGGAGCAGGAAAAAGCAAAAAATTTCAGAATTGCACCTTGCAATGTGGAGATATTACTGTTTGTGCATTTACAATATTCATTGATTTTTGCCATTGAAAAACGTCCAGAAATGTTTGAAGCTACTGACTGAATGAAAAGAGCTGGCATCTCACTCTCTTTGAATCTTCTTTATCATGCTAGGATTAGCAGGAAAAAGCAAAAAATTTCAGAATTGCACCTTGCAATGCGGAGAAATTACTGTTTGTGCATTTACAATATTCATTGATTTTTGCCATTGAAAAACATGTTATTCATATACCAGAAATGTTTGAAGCTACTGACTGAATGAAAAGAGCTGGCATCTCACTCTCTTTGAATCTTCTTTATCATGCTAGGATTAGCAGGAAAAAGCAAAAAATTTCAGAATTGCACCTTGCAATGTGGAGATATTACTGTTTGTGCATTTACAATATTCATTGATTTTTGCCATTGAAAAACATCATGTTATTCATATACCAGAAATGTTTGAAGCTACTGACTGAATGAAAAGAGCTGGCATCTCACTCTCTTTGAATCTTCTTTATCATGCTAAGAGGAGCAGGAATAAGCAAAAAATTTCAGAATTGCACGTTGCAATGTGGAGATATTACTGTTTGTGCATTTACAATATTCATTGATTTTTGCCATTGAAAAATGTCCAGAAATGTTTGAAGCTACTGACTGAATGAAAGGAGCTGGCATCTCACTCTCTTTGAATCTTCTTTATCATGCTAGGATTAGCAGGAAAAAGCAAAAAATTTCAGAATTGCACCTTGCAATGCGGAGAAATTACTGTTTGTGCATTTACAATATTCATTGATTTTTGCCATTGAAAAACATGTTATTCATATACCAGAAATGTTTGAAGCTACTGACTGAATGAAAAGAGCTGGCATCTCACTCTCTTTGAATCTTCTTTATCATGCTAAGAGGAGCAGGAAAAAGCAAAAAATTTCAGAATTGCATCTTGCAATGTGGAGATATTACTGTTTGTGCATTTACAATATTCATTGATTTTTGCCATTGAAAAACATCCAGAAATGTTTGAAGCTACTGACTGAATGAAAAGAGCTGGCATTTCACTCTCTTTGAATCTTCTTTATCATGCTAGGATTAGCAGGAAAAAGCAAAAAATTTCAGAATTGCACCTTGCAATGCGGAGAAATTACTGTTTGTGCATTTACAATATTCATTGATTTTTGCCATTGAAAAACATGTTATTCATATACCAGAAATGTTTGAAGCTACTGACTGAATGAAAAGAGCTGGCATCTCACTCTCTTTGAATCTTCTTTATCATGCTAGGATTAGCAGGAAAAAGCAAAAAATTTCAGAATTGCACCTTGCAATGTGGAGATATTACTGTTTGTGCATTTACAATATTCATTGATTTTTGCCATTGAAAAACATCATGTTATTCATATACCAGAAATGTTTGAAGCTACTGACTGAATGAAAAGAGCTGGCATCTCACTCTCTTTGAATCTTCTTTATCATGCTAAGAGGAGCAGGAAAAAGCAAAAAAATTCAGAATTGCACCTTGCAATGTGGAGATATTACTGTTTGTGCATTTACAATATTCATTGATTTTTGCCATTGAAAAAGTCCAGAAATGTTTGAAGCTACTGACTGAATGAAAGGAGCTGGCATCTCACTCTCTTTGAATCTTCTTTATCATGCTAGGATTAGCAGGAAAAAGCAAAAAATTTCAGAATTGCACCTTGCAATGCGGAGAAATTACTGTTTGTGCATTTACAATATTCATTGATTTTTGCCATTGAAAACATCGTTATTCATATACCAGAAATGTTTGAAGCTACTGACTGAATGAAAAGAGCTGGCATCTCACTCTCTTTGAATCTTCTTTATCATGCTAAGAGGAGCAGGAAAAAGCAAAAAATTTCAGAATTGCACCTTGCAATGTGGAGATATTACTGTTTGTGCATTTACAATATTCATTGATTTTTGCCATTGAAAAACGTCCAGAAATGTTTGAAGCTACTGACTGAATGAAAGGAGCTGGCATCTCACTCTCTTTGAATCTTCTTTATCATGCTAGGATTAGCAGGAAAAAGCAAAAAATTTCAGAATTGCACCTTGCAATGCGGAGAAATTACTGTTTGTGCATTTACAATATTCATTGATTTTTGCCATTGAAAAACATCATGTTATTCATATACCAGAAATGTTTGAAGCTACTGACTGAATGAAAAGAGCTGGCATCTCACTCTCTTTGAATCTTCTTTATCATGCTAAGAGGAGCAGGAAAAAGCAAAAAATTTCAGAATTGCACCTTGCAATGTGGAGATATTACTGTTTGTGCATTTACAATATTCATTGATTTTTGCCATTGAAAAACGTCCAGAAATGTTTGAAGCTACTGACTGAATGAAAGGAGCTGGCATCTCACTCTCTTTGAATCTTCTTTATCATGCTAGGATTAGCAGGAAAAAGCAAAAAATTTCAGAATTGCACCTTGCAATGCGGAGAAATTACTGTTTGTGCATTTACAATATTCATTGATTTTTGCCATTGAAAAACATCATGTTATTCATATACCAGAGATGTTTGAAGCTACTGACTGAATGAAAAGAGCTGGCATCTCACTCTCTTTGAATCTTCTTTATCATGCTAAGAGGAGCAGGAAAAAGCAAAAAATTTCAGAATTGCACCTTGCAATGTGGAGATATTACTGTTTGTGCATTTACAATATTCATTTATTTTTGCCATTGAAAAACGTCCAGAAATGTTTGAAGCTACTGACTGAATGATAGGAGCTGGCATCTCACTCTCTTTGAATCTTCTTTATCATGCTAGGATTAGCAGGAAAAAGCAAAAAATTTCAGAATTGCACCTTGCAATGTGGAGAAATTACTGTTTGTGCATTTACAATATTCATTGATTTTTGCCATTGAAAAACATCATGTTATTCATATACCAGAAATGTTTGAAGCTACTGACTGAATGAAAAGAGCTGGCATCTCACTCTCTTTGAATCTTCTTTATCATGCTAAGAGGAGCAGGAAAAAGCAAAAAAATTCAGAATTGCACCTTGCAATGTGGAGATATTACTGTTTGTGCATTTACACTATTCATTGATTTTTGCCATTGAAAAACGTCCAGAAATGTTTGAAGCTACTGACTGAATGAAAGGAGCTGGCATCTCACTCTCTTTGAATCTTCTTTATCATGCTAGGATTAGCAGGAAAAAGCAAAAAATTTCAGAATTGCACCTTGCAATGCGGAGAAATTACTGTTTGTGCATTTACAATATTCATTGATTTTTGCCATTGAAAAACATCATGTTATTCATATACCAGAAATGTTTGAAGCTACTGACTGAATGAAAAGAGCTGGCATCTCACTCTCTTTGAATCTTCTTTATCATGCTAAGAGGAGCAGGAAAAAGCAAAAAATTTCAGAATTGCACCTTGCAATGTGGAGATATTACTGTTTGTGCATTTACAATATTCATTGATTTTTGCCATTGAAAAACGTCCAGAAATGTTTGAAGCTACTGACTGAATGAAAAGAGCTGGCATCTCACTCTCTTTGAATCTTCTTTATCATGCTAGGATTAGCAGGAAAAAGCAAAAAATTTCAGAATTGCACCTTGCAATGCGGAGAAATTACTGTTTGTGCATTTACAATATTCATTGATTTTTGCCATTGAAAAACATGTTATTCATATACCAGAAATGTTTGAAGCTACTGACTGAATGAAAAGAGCTGGCATCTCACTCTCTTTGAATCTTCTTTATCATGCTAGGATTAGCAGGAAAAAGCAAAAAATTTCAGAATTGCACCTTGCAATGTGGAGATATTACTGTTTGTGCATTTACAATATTCATTGATTTTTGCCATTGAAAAACATCATGTTATTCATATACCAGAAATGTTTGAAGCTACTGACTGAATGAAAAGAGCTGGCATCTCACTCTCTTTGAATCTTCTTTATCATGCTAAGAGGAGCAGGAATAAGCAAAAAATTTCAGAATTGCACGTTGCAATGTGGAGATATTACTGTTTGTGCATTTACAATATTCATTGATTTTTGCCATTGAAAAATGTCCAGAAATGTTTGAAGCTACTGACTGAATGAAAGGAGCTGGCATCTCACTCTCTTTGAATCTTCTTTATCATGCTAGGATTAGCAGGAAAAAGCAAAAAATTTCAGAATTGCACCTTGCAATGCGGAGAAATTACTGTTTGTGCATTTACAATATTCATTGATTTTTGTCATTGAAAAACATGTTATTCATATACCAGAAATGTTTGAAGCTACTGACTGAATGAAAAGAGCTGGCATCTCACTCTCTTTGAATCTTCTTTATCATGCTAAGAGGAGCAGGAAAAAGCAAAAAATTTCAGAATTGCACCTTGCAATGTGGAGATATTACTGTTTGTGCATTTACAATATTCATTGATTTTTGCCATTGAAAAACGTCCAGAAATGTTTGAAGCTACTGACTGAATGAAAAGAGCTGGCATCTCACTCTCTTTGAATCTTCTTTATCATGCTAGGATTAGCAGGAAAAAGCAAAAAATTTCAGAATTGCACCTTGCAATGCGGAGAAATTACTGTTTGTGCATTTACAATATTCATTGATTTTTGCCATTGAAAAACATGTTATTCATATACCAGAAATGTTTGAAGCTACTGACTGAATGAAAAGAGCTGGCATCTCACTCTCTTTGAATCTTCTTTATCATGCTAAGAGGAGCAGGAATAAGCAAAAAATTTCAGAATTGCACGTTGCAATGTGGAGATATTACTGTTTGTGCATTTACAATATTCATTGATTTTTGCCATTGAAAAATGTCCAGAAATGTTTGAAGCTACTGACTGAATGAAAGGAGCTGGCATCTCACTCTCTTTGAATCTTCTTTATCATGCTAGGATTAGCAGGAAAAAGCAAAAAATTTCAGAATTGCACCTTGCAATGCGGAGAAATTACTGTTTGTGCATTTACAATATTCATTGATTTTTGCCATTAAAAAACATCATGTTATTCATATACCAGAAATGTTTGAAGCTACTGACTGAATGAAAAGAGCTGGCATCTCACTCTCTTTGAATCTTCTTTATCATGCCAGGATTAGCAGGAAAAAGCAAAAAATTTCAGAATTGCACGTTGCAATGTGGAGATATTACTGTTTGTGCATTTACAATATTCATTGATTTTTGCCATTGAAAAACGTCCAGAAATGTTTGAAGCTACTGACTGAATGAAAGGAGCTGGCATCTCACTCTCTTTGAATCTTCTTTATCATGCTAGGATTAGCAGGAAAAAGCAAAAAATTTCAGAATTGCACCTTGCAATGCGGAGAAATTACTGTTTGTGCATTTACAATATTCATTGATTTTTGCCATTGAAAAACATCATGTTATTCATATACCAGAAATGTTTGAAGCTACTGACTGAATGAAAAGAGCTGGCATCTCACTCTCTTTGAATCTTCTTTATCATGCTAAGAGGAGCAGGAAAAAGCAAAAAATTTCAGAATTGCACCTTGCAATGTGGAGATATTACTGTTTGTGCATTTACAATATTCATTGATTTTTGCCATTGAAAAACGTCCAGAAATGTTTGAAGCTACTGACTGAATGAAAGGAGCTGGCATCTCACTCTTTGAATCTTCTTTATCATGCTAGGATTAGCAGGAAAAAGCAAAAATATCAGAATTGCACCTTGCAATGCGGAGAAATTACTGTTTGTGCATTTACAATATTCATTGATTTTTGCCATTGAAAAACGTCATGTTATTCATATACCAGAAATGTTTGAAGCTACTGACTGAATGAAAAGAGCTGGCATCTCACTCTCTTTGAATCTTCTTTATCATGCTAAGAGGAGCAGGAAAAAGCAAAAAATTTCAGAATTGCACCTTGCAATGTGGAGATATTACTGTTTGTGCATTTACAATATTCATTGATTTTTGCCATTGAAAAACGTCCAGAAATGTTTGAAGCTACTGACTGAATGAAAGGAGCTGGCATCTCACTCTCTTTGAATCTTCTTTATCATGCTAGGATTAGCAGGAAAAAGCAAAAAATTTCAGAATTGCACCTTGCAATGCGGAGAAATTACTGTTTGTGCATTTACAATATTCATTGATTTTTGCCATTGAAAAACATCATGTTATTCATATACCAGAAATGTTTGAAGCTACTGACTGAATGAAAAGAGCTGGCATCTCACTCTCTTTGAATCTTCTTTATCATGCTAAGAGGAGCAGGAAAAAGCAAAAAATTTCAGAATTGCACGTTGCAATGTGGAGATATTACTGTTTGTGCATTTACAATATTCATTGATTTTTGCCATTGAAAAACGTCCAGAAATGTTTGAAGCTACTGACTGAATGAAAGGAGCTGGCATCTCACTCTCTTTGAATCTTCTTTATCATGCTAGGATTAGCAGGAAAAAGCAAAAATATCAGAATTGCACCTTGCAATGTGGAGATATTACTGTTTGTGCATTTACAATATTCATTGATTTTTGCCATTGAAAAACGTCCAGAAATGTTTGAAGCTACTGACTGAATGAAAGGAGCTGGCATCTCACTCTCTTTGAATCTTCTTTATCATGCTAGGATTAGCAGGAAAAAGCAAAAAATTTCAGAATTGCACCTTGCAATGCGGAGAAATTACTGTTTGTGCATTTACAATATTCATTGATTTTTGCCATTGAAAACATCGTTATTCATATACCAGAAATGTTTGAAGCTACTGACTGAATGAAAAGAGCTGGCATCTCACTCTCTTTGAATCTTCTTTATCATGCTAAGAGGAGCAGGAAAAAGCAAAAAATTTCAGAATTGCACCTTGCAATGTGGAGATATTACTGTTTGTGCATTTACAATATTCATTGATTTTTGCCATTGAAAAACGTCCAGAAATGTTTGAAGCTACTGACTGAATGAAAGGAGCTGGCATCTCACTCTCTTTGAATCTTCTTTATCATGCTAGGATTAGCAGGAAAAAGCAAAAAATTTCAGAATTGCACCTTGCAATGCGGAGAAATTACTGTTTGTGCATTTACAATATTCATTGATTTTTGCCATTGAAAAACATCATGTTATTCATATACCAGAAATGTTTGAAGCTACTGACTGAATGAAAAGAGCTGGCATCTCACTCTCTTTGAATCTTCTTTATCATGCTAAGAGGAGCAGGAAAAAGCAAAAAATTTCAGAATTGCACGTTGCAATGTGGAGATATTACTGTTTGTGCATTTACAATATTCATTGATTTTTGCCATTGAAAAATGTCCAGAAATGTTTGAAGCTACTGACTGAATGAAAGGAGCTGGCATCTCACTCTCTTTGAATCTTCTTTATCATGCTAGGATTAGCAGGAAAAAGCAAAAAATTTCAGAATTGCACCTTGCAATGCGGAGAAATTACTGTTTGTGCATTTACAATATTCATTGATTTTTGCCATTGAAAAACATCATGTTATTCATATACCAGAAATGTTTGAAGCTACTGACTGAATGAAAAGAGCTGGCATCTCACTCTCTTTGAATCTTCTTTATCATGCCAGGATTAGCAGGAAAAAGCAAAAAATTTCAGAATTGCACCTTGCAATGTGGAGATATTACTGTTTGTGCATTTACAATATTCATTGATTTTTGCCATTGAAAAACGTCCAGAAATGTTTGAAGCTACTGACTGAATGAAAGGAGCTGGCATCTCACTCTCTTTGAATCTTCTTTATCATGCTAGGATTAGCAGGAAAAAGCAAAAAATTTCAGAATTGCACCTTGCAATGTGGAGATATTACTGTTTGTGCATTTACAATATTCATTGATTTTTGCCATTGAAAAACATGTTATTCATATACCAGAAATGTTTGAAGCTACTGACTGAATGAAAAGAGCTGGCATCTCACTCTCTTTGAATCTTCTTTATCATGCTAGGATTAGCAGGAAAAAGCAAAAAATTTCAGAATTGCACCTTGCAATGTGGAGATATTACTGTTTGTGCATTTACAATATTCATTGATTTTTGCCATTGAAAAACATCATGTTATTCATATACCAGAAATGTTTGAAGCTACTGACTGAATGAAAAGAGCTGGCATCTCACTCTCTTTGAATCTTCTTTATCATGCTAAGAGGAGCAGGAATAAGCAAAAAATTTCAGAATTGCACGTTGCAATGTGGAGATATTACTGTTTGTGCATTTACAATATTCATTGATTTTTGCCATTGAAAAATGTCCAGAAATGTTTGAAGCTACTGACTGAATGAAAGGAGCTGGCATCTCACTCTCTTTGAATCTTCTTTATCAAGCTAGGATTAGCAGGAAAAAGCAAAAAATTTCAGAATTGCACCTTGCAATGCGGAGAAATTACTGTTTGTGCATTTACAATATTCATTGATTTTTGCCATTAAAAAACATCATGTTATTCATATACCAGAAATGTTTGAAGCTACTGACTGAATGAAAAGAGCTGGCATCTCACTCTCTTTGAATCTTCTTTATCATGCCAGGATTGGCAGGAAAAAGCAAAAATTTTCAGAATTGCACGTTGCAATGTGGAGATATTACTGTTTGTGCATTTACAATATTCATTGATTTTTGCCATTGAAAAACGTCCAGAAATGTTTGAAGCTACTGACTGAATGAAAGGAGCTGGCATCTCACTCTCTTTGAATCTTCTTTATCATGCTAGGATTAGCAGGAAAAAGCAAAAAATTTCAGAATTGCACCTTGCAATGCGGAGAAATTACTGTTTGTGCATTTACAATATTCATTGATTTTTGCCATTGAAAAACATCATGTTATTCATATACCAGAAATGTTTGAAGCTACTGACTGAATGAAAAGAGCTGGCATCTCACTCTCTTTGAATCTTCTTTATCATGCTAAGAGGAGCAGGAAAAAGCAAAAAATTTCAGAATTGCACGTTGCAATGTGGAGATATTACTGTTTGTGCATTTACAATATTCATTGATTTTTGCCATTGAAAAACGTCCAGAAATGTTTGAAGCTACTGACTGAATGAAAGGAGCTGGCATCTCACTCTCTTTGAATCTTCTTTATCATGCTAGGATTAGCAGGAAAAAGCAAAAAATTTCAGAATTGCACCTTGCAATGCGGAGAAATTACTGTTTGTGCATTTACAATATTCATTGATTTTTGCCATTGTAAAACATCATGTTATTCATATACCAGAAATGTTTGAAGCTACTGACTGAATGAAAAGAGCTGGCATCTCACTCTCTTTGAATCTTCTTTATCATGCTAAGAGGAGCAGGAAAAAGCAAAAAATTTCAGAATTGCACGTTGCAATGAGGAGATATTACTGTTTGTGCATTTACAATATTCATTGATTTTTGCCATTGAAAAATGTCCAGAAATGTTTGAAGCTACTGACTGAATGAAAGGAGCTGGCATCTCACTCTCTTTGAATCTTCTTTATCATGCTAGGATTAGCAGGAAAAAGCAAAAAATTTCAGAATTGCACCTTGCAATGCGGAGAAATTACTGTTTGTGCATTTACAATATTCATTGATTTTTGCCATTGAAAAACATCATGTTATTCATATACCAGAAATGTTTGAAGCTACTGACTGAATGAAAAGAGCTGGCATCTCACTCTCTTTGAATCTTCTTTATCATGCCAGGATTAGCAGGAAAAAGCAAAAAATTTCAGAATTGCACCTTGCAATGTGGAGATATTACTGTTTGTGCATTTACAATATTCATTGATTTTTGCCATTGAAAAACGTCCAGAAATGTTTGAAGCTACTGACTGAATGAAAGGAGCTGGCATCTCACTCTCTTTGAATCTTCTTTATCATGCTAGGATTAGCAGGAAAAAGCAAAAAATTTCAGAATTGCACCTTGCAATGTGGAGATATTACTGTTTGTGCATTTACAATATTCATTGATTTTTGCCATTGAAAAACATGTTATTCATATACCAGAAATGTTTGAAGCTACTGACTGAATGAAAAGAGCTGGCATCTCACTCTCTTTGAATCTTCTTTATCATGCTAAGAGGAGCAGGAATAAGCAAAAAATTTCAGAATTGCACGTTGCAATGTGGAGATATTACTGTTTGTGCATTTACAATATTCATTGATTTTTGCCATTGAAAAATGTCCAGAAATGTTTGAAGCTACTGACTGAATGAAAGGAGCTGGCATCTCACTCTCTTTGAATCTTCTTTATCATGCTAGGATTAGCAGGAAAAAGCAAAAAATTTCAGAATTGCACCTTGCAATGCGGAGAAATTACTGTTTGTGCATTTACAATATTCATTGATTTTTGCCATTAAAAAACATCATGTTATTCATATACCAGAAATGTTTGAAGCTACTGACTGAATGAAAAGAGCTGGCATCTCACTCTCTTTGAATCTTCTTTATCATGCCAGGATTAGCAGGAAAAAGCAAAAAATTTCAGAATTGCACGTTGCAATGTGGAGATATTACTGTTTGTGCATTTACAATATTCATTGATTTTTGCCATTGAAAAACGTCCAGAAATGTTTGAAGCTACTGACTGAATGAAAGGAGCTGGCATCTCACTCTCTTTGAATCTTCTTTATCATGCTAGGATTAGCAGGAAAAAGCAAAAAATTTCAGAATTGCACCTTGCAATGCGGAGAAATTACTGTTTGTGCATTTACAATATTCATTGATTTTTGCCATTGAAAAACATCATGTTATTCATATACCAGAAATGTTTGAAGCTACTGACTGAATGAAAAGAGCTGGCATCTCACTCTCTTTGAATCTTCTTTATCATGCTAAGAGGAGCAGGAAAAAGCAAAAAATTTCAGAATTGCACGTTGCAATGTGGAGATATTACTGTTTGTGCATTTACAATATTCATTGATTTTTGCCATTGAAAAACGTCCAGAAATGTTTGAAGCTACTGACTGAATGAAAGGAGCTGGCATCTCACTCTTTGAATCTTCTTTATCATGCTAGGATTAGCAGGAAAAAGCAAAAATATCAGAATTGCACCTTGCAATGCAGAGAAGTTACTGTTTGTGCATTTACAATATTCATTGATTTTTGCCATTGAAAAACGTCATGTTATTCATATACCAGAAATGTTTGAAGCTACTGACTGAATGAAAAGAGCTGGCATCTCACTCTCTTTGAATCTTCTTTATCATGCTAAGAGGAGCAGGAAAAAGCAAAAAATTTCAGAATTGCACCTTGCAATGTGGAGATATTACTGTTTGTGCATTTACAATATTCATTGATTTTTGCCATTGAAAAACGTTCAGAAATGTTTGAAGCTACTGACTGAATGAAAGGAGCTGGCATCTCACTCTCTTTGAATCTTCTTTATCATGCTAGGATTAGCAGGAAAAAGCAAAAAATTTCAGAATTGCACCTTGCAATGCGGAGAAATTACTGTTTGTGCATTTACAATATTCATTGATTTTTGCCATTGAAAAACATCATGTTATTCATATACCAGAAATGTTTGAAGCTACTGACTGAATGAAAAGAGCTGGCATCTCACTCTCTTTGAATCTTCTTTATCATGCTAAGAGGAGCAGGAAAAAGCAAAAAATTTCAGAATTGCACGTTGCAATGTGGAGATATTACTGTTTGTGCATTTACAATATTCATTGATTTTTGCCATTGAAAAGCGTCCAGAAATGTTTGAAGCTACTGACTGAATGAAAGGAGCTGGCATCTCACTCTCTTTGAATCTTCTTTATCATGCTAGGATTAGCAGGAAAAAGCAAAAATATCAGAATTGCACCTTGCAATGTGGAGATATTACTGTTTGTGCATTTACAATATTCATTGATTTTTGCCATTGAAAAACGTCCAGAAATGTTTGAAGCTACTGACTGAATGAAAGGAGCTGGCATCTCACTCTCTTTGAATCTTCTTTATCATGCTAGGATTAGCAGGAAAAAGCAAAAAATTTCAGAATTGCACCTTGCAATGCGGAGAAATTACTGTTTGTGCATTTACAATATTCATTGATTTTTGCCATTGAAAACATCGTTATTCATATACCAGAAATGTTTGAAGCTACTGACTGAATGAAAAGAGCTGGCATCTCACTCTCTTTGAATCTTCTTTATCATGCTAAGAGGAGCAGGAAAAAGCAAAAAATTTCAGAATTGCACCTTGCAATGTGGAGATATTACTGTTTGTGCATTTACAATATTCATTGATTTTTGCCATTGAAAAACGTCCAGAAATGTTTGAAGCTACTGACTGAATGAAAGGAGCTGGCATCTCACTCTCTTTGAATCTTCTTTATCATGCTAGGATCAGTAGGAAAAAGGAAAAAATTTCAGAATTGCACCTTGCAATGCGGAGAAATTACTGTTTGTGCATTTACAATATTCATTGATTTTTGCCATTGAAAAACATCATGTTATTCATATACCAGAAATGTTTGAAGCTACTGACTGAATGAAAAGAGCTGGCATCTCACTCTCTTTGAATCTTCTTTATCATGCCAGGATTAGCAGGAAAAAGCAAAAAATTTCAGAATTGCACCTTGCAATGTGGAGATATTACTGTTTGTGCATTTACAATATTCATTGATTTTTGCCATTGAAAAACGTCCAGAAATGTTTGAAGCTACTGACTGAATGAAAGGAGCTGGCATCTCACTCTCTTTGAATCTTCTTTATCATGCTAGGATTAGCAGGAAAAAGCAAAAAATTTCAGAATTGCACTTTGCAATGCGGAGAAATTACTGTTTGTGCATTTACAATATTCATTGATTTTTGCCATTGAAAAACATCATGTTATTCATATACCAGAAATGTTTGAAGCTACTGACTGAATGAAAAGAGCTGGCATCTCACTCTCTTTGAATCTTCTTTACCATGCTAAGAGGAGCAGGAAAAAGCAAAAAATTTCAGAATTGCACCTTGCAATGTGGAGATATTACTGTTTGTGCATTTACAATATTCATTGATTTTTGCCATTGAAAAACGTCCAGAAATGTTTGAAGCTACTGACTGAATGAAAGGAGCTGGCATCTCACTCTCTTTGAATCTTCTTTATCATGCTAGGATTAGGAGGAAAAAGCAAAAAATTTCAGAATTGCACCTTGCAATGCGGAGAAATTACTGTTTGTGCATTTACAATATTCATTGATTTTTGCCATTGAAAAACATCATGTTATTCATATACCAGAGATGTTTGAATCTACTGACTGAATGAAAAGAGCTGGCATCTCACTCTCTTTGAATCTTCTTTATCATGCTAAGAGGAGCAGGAAAAAGCAAAAAATTTCAGAATTGCACCTTGCAATGTGGAGATATTACTGTTTGTGCATTTACAATATTCATTTATTTTTGCCATTGAAAAACGTCCAGAAATGTTTGAAGCTACTGACTGAATGAAAGGAGCTGGCATTTCACTCTCTTTAAATCTTCTTTATCATGCTAGGATTAGCAGGAAAAAGCAAAAAATTTCAGAATTGCACCTTGCAATGCGGAGAAATTACTGTTTGTGCATTTACAATATTCATTGATTTTTGCCATTGAAAAACATCATGTTATTCATATACCAGAAATGTTTGAAGCTACTGACTGAATGAAAAGAGCTGGCATCTCACTCTCTTTGAATCTTCTTTATCATGCTAAGAGGAGCAGGAAAAAGCAAAAAATTTCAGAATTGCACCTTGCAATGTGGAGATATTACTGTTTGTGCATTTACAATATTCATTGATTTTTGTAATTGAAAAACGTCCAGAAATGTTTGAAGCTACTGACTGAATGAAAGGAGCTGGCATCTCACTCTCTTTGAATCTTCTTTATCATGCTAGGATTAGCAGGAAAAAGCAAAAAATTTCAGAATTGCACCTTGCAATGCGGAGAAATTACTGTTTGTGCATTTACAATATTCATTGATTTTTGCCATTGAAAAACATCATGTTATTCATATACCAGAAATGTTTGAAGCTACTGACTGAATGAAAAGAGCTGGCATCTCACTCTCTTTGAATCTTCTTTATCATGCTAAGAGGAGCAGGAAAAAGCAAAAAAATTCAGAATTGCACCTTGCAATGTGGAGATATTACTGTTTGTGCATTTACAATATTCATTGATTTTTGCCATTGAAAAACGTCCAGAAATGTTTGAAGCTACTGACTGAATGAAAAGAGCTGGCATCTCACTCTCTTTGAATCTTCTTTATCATGCTAGGATTAGCAGGAAAAAGCAAAAATATCAGAATTGCACCTTGCAATGTGGAGATATTACTGTTTGTGCATTTACAATATTCATTGATTTTTGCCATTGAAAAACGTCCAGAAATGTTTGAAGCTACTGACTGAATGAAAGGAGCTGGCATCTCACTCTCTTTGAATCTTCTTTATCATGCTAGGATTAGCAGGAAAAAGCAAAAAATTTCAGAATTGCACCTTGCAATGCGGAGAAATTACTGTTTGTGCATTTACAATATTCATTGATTTTTGCCATTGAAAACATCGTTATTCATATACCAGAAATGTTTGAAGCTACTGACTGAATGAAAAGAGCTGGCATCTCACTCTCTTTGAATCTTCTTTATCATGCTAAGAGGAGCAGGAAAAAGCAAAAAATTTCAGAATTGCACCTTGCAATGTGGAGATATTACTGTTTGTGCATTTACAATATTCATTGATTTTTGCCATTGAAAAACGTCCAGAAATGTTTGAAGCTACTGACTGAATGAAAGGAGCTGGCATCTCACTCTCTTTGAATCTTCTTTATCATGCTAGGATTAGTAGGAAAAAGGAAAAAATTTCAGAATTGCACCTTGCAATGCGGAGAAATTACTGTTTGTGCATTTACAATATTCATTGATTTTTGCCATTGAAAAACATCATGTTATTCATATACCAGAAATGTTTGAAGCTACTGACTGAATGAAAAGAGCTGGCATCTCACTCTCTTTGAATCTTCTTTATCATGCCAGGATTAGCAGGAAAAAGCAAAAAATTTCAGAATTGCACCTTGCAATGTGGAGATATTACTGTTTGTGCATTTACAATATTCATTGATTTTTGCCATTGAAAAACGTCCAGAAATGTTTGAAGCTACTGACTGAATGAAAGGAGCTGGCATCTCACTCTCTTTGAATCTTCTTTATCATGCTAGGATTAGCAGGAAAAAGCAAAAAATTTCAGAATTGCACTTTGCAATGCGGAGAAATTACTGTTTGTGCATTTACAATATTCATTGATTTTTGCCATTGAAAAACATCATGTTATTCATATACCAGAAATGTTTGAAGCTACTGACTGAATGAAAAGAGCTGGCATCTCACTCTCTTTGAATCTTCTTTACCATGCTAAGAGGAGCAGGAAAAAGCAAAAAATTTCAGAATTGCACCTTGCAATGTGGAGATATTACTGTTTGTGCATTTACAATATTCATTGATTTTTGCCATTGAAAAACGTCCAGAAATGTTTGAAGCTACTGACTGAATGAAAGGAGCTGGCATCTCACTCTCTTTGAATCTTCTTTATCATGCTAGGATTAGCAGGAAAAAGCAAAAAATTTCAGAATTGCACCTTGCAATGCGGAGAAATTACTGTTTGTGCATTTACAATATTCATTGATTTTTGCCATTGAAAAACATCATGTTATTCATATACCAGAGATGTTTGAATCTACTGACTGAATGAAAAGAGCTGGCATCTCACTCTCTTTGAATCTTCTTTATCATGCTAAGAGGAGCAGGAAAAAGCAAAAAATTTCAGAATTGCACCTTGCAATGTGGAGATATTACTGTTTGTGCATTTACAATATTCATTTATTTTTGCCATTGAAAAACGTCCAGAAATGTTTGAAGCTACTGACTGAATGAAAGGAGCTGGCATTTCACTCTCTTTGAATCTTCTTTATCATGCTAGGATTAGCAGGAAAAAGCAAAAAATTTCAGAATTGCACCTTGCAATGCGGAGAAATTACTGTTTGTGCATTTACAATATTCATTGATTTTTGCCATTGAAAAACATCATGTTATTCATATACCAGAAATGTTTGAAGCTACTGACTGAATGAAAAGAGCTGGCATCTCACTCTCTTTGAATCTTCTTTGTCATGCTAAGAGGAGCAGGAAAAAGCAAAAAATTTCAGAATTGCACCTTGCAATGTGGAGATATTACTGTTTGTGCATTTACAATATTCATTGATTTTTGCCATTGAAAAACGTCCAGAAATGTTTGAAGCTACTGACTGAATGAAAGGAGCTGGCATCTCACTCTCTTTGAATCTTCTTTATCATGCTAGGATTAGCAGGAAAAAGCAAAAAATTTCAGAATTGCACCTTGCAATGCGGAGAAATTACTGTTTGTGCATTTACAATATTCATTGATTTTTGCCATTGAAAAACATCATGTTATTCATATACCAGAAATGTTTGAAGCTACTGACTGAATGAAAAGAGCTGGCATCTCACTCTCTTTGAATCTTCTTTATCATGCTAAGAGGAGCTGGAAAAAGCAAAAAATTTCAGAATTGCACCTTGCAATGTGGAGATATTACTGTTTGTGCATTTACAATATTCATTGATTTTTGCCATTGAAAAACGTCCAGAAATGTTTGAAGCTACTGACTGAATGAATGGAGCTGGCATCTCACTCTCTTTGAATCTTCTTTATCATGCTAGGATTAGCAGGAAAAAGCAAAAAATTTCAGAATTGCACCTTGCAATGCGGAGAAATTACTGTTTGTGCATTTACAATATTCATTGATTTTTGCCATTGAAAAACATCATGTTATTCATATACCAGAAATGTTTGAAGCTACTGACTGAATGAAAAGAGCTGGCATCTCACTCTCTTTGAATCTTCTTTATCATGCTAAGAGGAGCAGGAAAAAGCAAAAAATTTCAGAATTGCACCTTGCAATGTGGAGATATTACTGTTTGTGCATTTACAATATTCATTGATTTTTGCCATTGAAAAACGTCCAGAAATGTTTGAAGCTACTGACTGAATGAAAGGAGCTGGCATCTCACTCTCTTTGAATCTTCTTTATCATGCTAGGATTAGCAGGAAAAAGCAAAAAATTTCAGAATTGCACCTTGCAATGTGGAGAAATTACTGTTTGTGCATTTACAATATTCATTGATTTTTGCCATTGAAAAACATCATGTTATTCATATACCAGAAATGTTTGAAGCTACTGACTGAATGAAAAGAGCTGGCATCTCACTCTCTTTGAATCTTCTTTATCATGCTAAGAGGAGCAGGAAAAAGCAAAAAAATTCAGAATTGCACCTTGCAATGTGGAGATATTACTGTTTGTGCATTTACAATATTCATTGATTTTTGCCATTGAAAAACGTCCAGAAATGTTTGAAGCTACTGACTGAATGAAAGGAGCTGGCATCTCACTCTCTTTGAATCTTCTTTATCATGCTAGGATTAGCAGGAAAAAGCAAAAAATTTCAGAATTGCACCTTGCAATGCAGAGAAATTACTGTTTGTGCATTTACAATATTCATTGATTTTTGCCATTGAAAAACATCATGTTATTCATATACCAGAAATGTTTGAAGCTACTGACTGAATGAAAAGAGCTGGCATCTCACTCTCTTTGAATCTTCTTTATCATGCTAAGAGGAGCAGGAAAAAGCAAAAAATTTCAGAATTGCACGTTGCAATGTGGAGATATTACTGTTTGTGCATTTACAATATTCATTGATTTTTGCCATTGAAAAATGTCCAGAAATGTTTGAAGCTACTGACTGAATGAAAGGAGCTGACATCTCACTCTCTTTGAATCTTCTTTATCATGCTAGGATTAGCAGGAAAAAGCAAAAAATTTCAGAATTGCACCTTGCAATGCGGAGAAATTACTGTTTGTGCATTTACAATATTCATTGATTTTTGCCATTGAAAAACATCATGTTATTCATATACCAGAAATGTTTGAAGCTACTGACTGAATGAAAAGAGCTGGCATCTCACTCTCTTTGAATCTTCTTTATCATGCTAGGATTAGCAGGAAAAAGCAAAAAATTTCAGAATTGCACCTTGCAATGCGGAGAAATTACTGTTTGTGCATTTACAATATTCATTGATTTTTGCCATTGAAAAACATCATGTTATTCATATACCAGAAATGTTTGAAGCTACTGACTGAATGAAAAGAGCTGGCATCTCACTCTCTTTGAATCTTCTTTATCATGCCAGGATTAGCAGGAAAAAGCAAAAAATTTCAGAATTGCACCTTGCAATGTGGAGATATTACTGTTTGTGCATTTACAATATTCATTGATTTTTGCCATTGAAAAACGTCCAGAAATGTTTGAAGCTACTGACTGAATGAAAGGAGCTGGCATCTCACTCTCTTTGAATCTTCTTTATCATGCTAGGATTAGCAGGAAAAAGCAAAAAATTTCAGAATTGCACCTTGCAATGCGGAGAAATTACTGTTTGTGCATTTACAATATTCATTGATTTTTGCCATTGAAAAACATGTTATTCATATACCAGAAATGTTTGAAGCTACTGACTGAATGAAAAGAGCTGGCATCTCACTCTCTTTGAATCTTCTTTATCATGCTAGGATTAGCAGGAAAAAGCAAAAAATTTCAGAATTGCACCTTGCAATGTGGAGATATTACTGTTTGTGCATTTACAATATTCATTGATTTTTGCCATTGAAAAACATCATATTATTCATATACCAGAAATGTTTGAAGCTACTGACTGAATGAAAAGAGCTGGCATCTCACTCTCTTTGAATCTTCTTTATCATGCTAAGAGGAGCAGGAAAAAGCAAAAAATTTCAGAATTGCACGTTGCAATGTGGAGATATTACTGTTTGTGCATTTACAATATTCATTGATTTTTGCCATTGAAAAATGTCCAGAAATGTTTGAAGCTACTGACTGAATGAAAGGAGCTGGCATCTCACTCTCTTTGAATCTTCTTTATCATGCTAGGATTAGCAGGAAAAAGCAAAAAATTTCAGAATTGCACCTTGCAATGCGGAGAAATTACTGTTTGTGCATTTACAATATTCATTGATTTTTGCCATTAAAAAACATCATGTTATTCATATACCAGAAATGTTTGAAGCTACTGACTGAATGAAAAGAGCTGGCATCTCACTCTCTTTGAATCTTCTTTATCATGCCAGGATTAGCAGGAAAAAGCAAAAAATTTCAGAATTGCACGTTGCAATGTGGAGATATTACTGTTTGTGCATTTACAATATTCATTGATTTTTGCCATTGAAAAACGTCCAGAAATGTTTGAAGCTACTGACTGAATGAAAGGAGCTGGCATCTCACTCTCTTTGAATCTTCTTTATCATGCTAGGATTAGCAGGAAAAAGCAAAAAATTTCAGAATTGCACCTTGCAATGCGGAGAAATTACTGTTTGTGCATTTACAATATTCATTGATTTTTGCCATTGAAAAACATCATGTTATTCATATACCAGAAATGTTTGAAGCTACTGACTGAATGAAAAGAGCTGGCATCTCACTCTCTTTGAATCTTCTTTATCATGCTAAGAGGAGCAGGAAAAAGCAAAAAATTTCAGAATTGCACGTTGCAAAGTGGAGATATTACTGTTTGTGCATTTACAATATTCATTGATTTTTGCCATTGAAAAACGTCCAGAAATGTTTGAAGCTACTGACTGAATGAAAGGAGCTGGCATCTCACTCTTTGAATCTTCTTTATCATGCTAGGATTAGCAGGAAAAAGCAAAAATATCAGAATTGCACCTTGCAATGCGGAGAAATTACTGTTTGTGCATTTACAATATTCATTGATTTTTGCCATTGAAAAACGTCATGTTATTCATATACCAGAAATGTTTGAAGCTACTGACTGAATGAAAAGAGCTGGCATCTCACTCTCTTTGAATCTTCTTTATCATGCTAAGAGGAGCAGGAAAAAGCAAAAAATTTCAGAATTGCACCTTGCAATGTGGAGATATTACTGTTTGTGCATTTACAATATTCATTGATTTTTGCCATTGAAAAACGTCCAGAAATGTTTGAAGCTACTGACTGAATGAAAGGAGCTGGCATCTCACTCTCTTTGAATCTTCTTTATCATGCTAGGATTAGCAGGAAAAAGCAAAAAATTTCAGAATTGCACCTTGCAATGTGGAGATATTACTGTTTGTGCATTTACAATATTCATTGATTTTTGCCATTGAAAAACATCATGTTATTCATATACCAGAAATGTTTGAAGCTACTGACTGAATGAAAAGAGCTGGCATCTCACTCTCTTTGAATCTTCTTTATCATGCTAAGAGGAGCAGGAAAAAGCAAAAAATTTCAGAATTGCACCTTGCAATGTGGAGATATTACTGTTTGTGCATTTACAATATTCATTGATTTTTGCCATTGAAAAACATCATGTTATTCATATACCAGAAATGTTTGAAGCTACTGACTGAATGAAAAGAGCTGGCATCTCACTCTCTTTGAATCTTCTTTATCATGCTAAGAGGAGCAGGAAAAAGCAAAAAATTTCAGAATTGCACGTTGCAATGTGGAGATATTACTGTTTGTGCATTTACAATATTCATTGATTTTTGCCATTGAAAAATGTCCAGAAATGTTTGAAGCTACTGACTGAATGAAAGGAGCTGGCATCTCACTCTCTTTGAATCTTCTTTATCATGCTAGGATTAGCAGGAAAAAGCAAAAAATTTCAGAATTGCACCTTGCAATGCGGAGAAATTACTGTTTGTGCATTTACAATATTCATTGATTTTTGCCATTAAAAAATATCATGTTATTCATATACCAGAAATGTTTGAAGCTACTGACTGAATGAAAAGAGCTGGCATCTCACTCTCTTTGAATCTTCTTTATCATGCCAGGATTAGCAGGAAAAAGCAAAAAATTTCAGAATTGCACCTTGCAATGTGGAGATATTACTGTTTGTGCATTTACAATATTCATTGATTTTTGCCATTGAAAAACGTCCAGAAATGTTTGAAGCTACTGACTGAATGAAAGGAGCTGGCATCTCACTCTCTTTGAATCTTCTTTATCATGCTAGGATTAGCAGGAAAAAGCAAAAAATTTCAGAATTGCACCTTGCAATGCGGAGAAATTACTGTTTGTGCATTTACAATATTCATTGATTTTTGCCATTGAAAAACATCATGTTATTCATATACCAGAAATGTTTGAAGCTACTGACTGAATGAAAAGAGCTGGCATCTCACTCTCTTTGAATCTTCTTTATCATGCTAAGAGGAGCAGGAAAAAGCAAAAAATTTCAGAATTGCACGTTGCAATGTGGAGATATTACTGTTTGTGCATTTACAATATTCATTGATTTTTGCCATTGAAAAACGTCCAGAAATGTTTGAAGCTACTGACTGAATGAAAGGAGCTGGCATCTCACTCTTTGAATCTTCTTTATCATGCTAGGATTAGCAGGAAAAAGCAAAAATATCAGAATTGCACCTTGCAATGCGGAGAAATTACTGTTTGTGCATTTACAATATTCATTGATTTTTGCCATTGAAAAACGTCATGTTATTCATATACCAGAAATGTTTGAAGCTACTGACTGAATGAAAGGAGCTGGCATCTCACTCTCTTTGAATCTTCTTTATCATGCTAAGAGGAGCAGGAAAAAGCAAAAAATTTCAGAATTGCACGTTGCAATGTGGAGATATTACTGTTTGTGCATTTACAATATTCATTGATTTTTGCCATTGAAAAATGTCCAGAAATGTTTGAAGCTACTGACTGAATGAAAGGAGATGGCATCTCACTCTCTTTGAATCTTCTTTATCATGCTAGGATTAGCAGGAAAAAGCAAAAAATTTCAGAATTGCACCTTGCAATGCGGAGAAATTACTGTTTGTGCATTTACAATATTCATTGATTTTTGCCATTAAAAAACATCATGTTATTCATATACCAGAAATGTTTGAAGCTACTGACTGAATGAAAAGAGCTGGCATCTCACTCTCTTTGAATCTTCTTTATCATGCCAGGATTAGCAGGAAAAAGCAAAAAATTTCAGAATTGCACCTTGCAATGTGGAGATATTACTGTTTGTGCATTTACAATATTCATTGATTTTTGCCATTGAAAAACGTCCAGAAATGTTTGAAGCTACTGACTGAATGAAAGGAGCTGGCATCTCACTCTTTGAATCTTCTTTATCATGCTAGGATTAGCAGGAAAAAGCAAAAATATCAGAATTGCACCTTGCAATGCGGAGAAATTACTGTTTGTGCATTTACAATATTCATTGATTTTTGCCATTGAAAAACGTCATGTTATTCATATACCAGAAATGTTTGAAGCTACTGACTGAATGAAAAGAGCTGGCATCTCACTCTCTTTGAATCTTCTTTATCATGCTAAGAGGAGCAGGAAAAAGCAAAAAATTTCAGAATTGCACCTTGCAATGTGGAGATATTACTGTTTGTGCATTTACAATATTCATTGATTTTTGCCATTGAAAAACGTCCAGAAATGTTTGAAGCTACTGACTGAATGAAAGGAGCTGGCATCTCACTCTCTTTGAATCTTCTTTATCATGCTAGGATTAGCAGGAAAAAGCAAAAAATTTCAGAATTGCACCTTGCAATGTGGAGATATTACTGTTTGTGCATTTACAATATTCATTGATTTTTGCCATTGAAAAACATCATGTTATTCATATACCAGAAATGTTTGAAGCTACTGACTGAATGAAAAGAGCTGGCATCTCACTCTCTTTGAATCTTCTTTATCATGCTAAGAGGAGCAGGAAAAAGCAAAAAATTTCAGAATTGCACCTTGCAATGTGGAGATATTACTGTTTGTGCATTTACAATATTCATTGATTTTTGCCATTGAAAAACATCATGTTATTCATATACCAGAAATGTTTGAAGCTACTGACTGAATGAAAAGAGCTGGCATCTCACTCTCTTTGTATCTTCTTTATCATGCTAAGAGGAGCAGGAAAAAGCAAAAAATTTCAGAATTGCACGTTGCAATGTGGAGATATTACTGTTTGTGCATTTACAATATTCATTGATTTTTGCCATTGAAAAATGTCCAGAAATGTTTGAAGCTACTGACTGAATGAAAGGAGCTGGCATCTCACTCTCTTTGAATCTTCTTTATCATGCTAGGATTAGCAGGAAAAAGCAAAAAATTTCAGAATTGCACCTTGCAATGCGGAGAAATTACTGTTTGTGCATTTACAATATTCATTGATTTTTGCCATTAAAAAATATCATGTTATTCATATACCAGAAATGTTTGAAGCTACTGACTGAATGAAAAGAGCTGGCATCTCACTCTCTTTGAATCTTCTTTATCATGCCAGGATTAGCAGGAAAAAGCAAAAAATTTCAGAATTGCACGTTGCAATGTGGAGATATTACTGTTTGTGCATTTACAATATTCATTGATTTTTGCCATTGAAAAACGTCCAGAAATGTTTGAAGCTACTGACTGAATGAAAGGAGCTGGCATCTCACTCTCTTTGAATCTTCTTTATCATGCTAGGATTAGCAGGAAAAAGCAAAAAATTTCAGAATTGCACCTTGCAATGCGGAGAAATTACTGTTTGTGCATTTACAATATTCATTGATTTTTGCCATTGAAAAACATCATGTTATTCATATACCAGAAATGTTTGAAGCTACTGACTGAATGAAAAGAGCTGGCATCTCACTCTCTTTGAATCTTCTTTATCATGCTAAGAGGAGCAGGAAAAAGCAAAAAATTTCAGAATTGCACGTTGCAATGTGGAGATATTACTGTTTGTGCATTTACAATATTCATTGATTTTTGCCATTGAAAAACGTCCAGAAATGTTTGAAGCTACTGACTGAATGAAAGGAGCTGGCATCTCACTCTTTGAATCTTCTTTATCATGCTAGGATTAGCAGGAAAAAGCAAAAATATCAGAATTGCACCTTGCAATGCGGAGAAATTACTGTTTGTGCATTTACAATATTCATTGATTTTTGCCATTGAAAAACGTCATGTTATTCATATACCAGAAATGTTTGAAGCTACTGACTGAATGAAAGGAGCTGGCATCTCACTCTCTTTGAATCTTCTTTATCATGCTAAGAGGAGCAGGAAAAAGCAAAAAATTTCAGAATTGCACGTTGCAATGTGGAGATATTACTGTTTGTGCATTTACAATATTCATTGATTTTTGCCATTGAAAAATGTCCAGAAATGTTTGAAGCTACTGACTGAATGAAAGGAGATGGCATCTCACTCTCTTTGAATCTTCTTTATCATGCTAGGATTAGCAGGAAAAAGCAAAAAATTTCAGAATTGCACCTTGCAATGCGGAGAAATTACTGTTTGTGCATTTACAATATTCATTGATTTTTGCCATTAAAAAACATCATGTTATTCATATACCAGAAATGTTTGAAGCTACTGACTGAATGAAAAGAGCTGGCATCTCACTCTCTTTGAATCTTCTTTATCATGCCAGGATTAGCAGGAAAAAGCAAAAAATTTCAGAATTGCACGTTGCAATGTGGAGATATTACTGTTTGTGCATTTACAATATTCATTGATTTTTGCCATTGAAAAACGTCCAGAAATGTTTGAAGCTACTGACTGAATGAAAGGAGCTGGCATCTCACTCTCTTTGAATCTTCTTTATCATGCTAGGATTAGCAGGAAAAAGCAAAAAATTTCAGAATTGCACCTTGCAATGCGGAGAAATTACTGTTTGTGCATTTACAATATTCATTGATTTTTGCCATTGAAAAACATCATGTTATTCATATACCAGAAATGTTTGAAGCTACTGACTGAATGAAAAGAGCTGGCATCTCACTCTCTTTGAATCTTCTTTATCATGCTAAGAGGAGCAGGAAAAAGCAAAAAATTTCAGAATTGCACGTTGCAATGTGGAGATATTACTGTTTGTGCATTTACAATATTCATTGATTTTTGCCATTGAAAAACGTCCAGAAATGTTTGAAGCTACTGACTGAATGAAAGGAGCTGGCATCTCACTCTTTGAATCTTCTTTATCATGCTAGGATTAGCAGGAAAAAGCAAAAATATCAGAATTGCACCTTGCAATGCGGAGAAATTACTGTTTGTGCATTTACAATATTCATTGATTTTTGCCATTGAAAAACATGTTATTCATATACCAGAAATGGTTGAAGCTACTGACTGAATGAAAAGAGCTGGCATCTCACTCTCTTTGAATCTTCTTTATCATGCTAGGATTAGCAGGAAAAAGCAAAAAATTTCAGAATTGCACCTTGCAATGTGGAGATATTACTGTTTGTGCATTTACAATATTCATTGATTTTTGCCATTGAAAAACATCATGTTATTCATATACCAGAAATGTTTGAAGCTACTGACTGAATGAAAAGAGCTGGCATCTCACTCTCTTTGAATCTTCTTTATCATGCTAAGAGGAGCAGGAAAAAGCAAAAAATTTCAGAATTGCACCTTGCAATGTGGAGATATTACTGTTTGTGCATTTACAATATTCATTGATTTTTGCCATTGAAAAACGTCCAGAAATGTTTGAAGCTACTGACTGAATGAAAGGAGCTGGCATCTCACTCTCTTTGAATCTTCTTTATCATGCTAGGATTAGCAGGAAAAAGCAAAAAATTTCAGAATTGCACCTTGCAATGCGGAGAAATTACTGTTTGTGCATTTACAATATTCATTGATTTTTGCCATTGAAAACATCGTTATTCATATACCAGAAATGTTTGAAGCTACTGACTGAATGAAAAGAGCTGGCATCTCACTCTCTTTGAATCTTCTTTATCATGCTAAGAGGAGCAGGAAAAAGCAAAAAATTTCAGAATTGCACCTTGCAATGTGGAGATATTACTGTTTGTGCATTTACAATATTCATTGATTTTTGCCATTGAAAAACGTCCAGAAATGTTTGAAGCTACTGACTGAATGAAAGGAGCTGGCATCTCACTCTCTTTGAATCTTCTTTATCATGCTAGGATTAGCAGGAAAAAGCAAAAAATTTCAGAATTGCACCTTGCAATGCGGAGAAATTACTGTTTGTGCATTTACAATATTCATTGATTTTTGCCATTGAAAAACATCATGTTATTCATATACCAGAAATGTTTGAAGCTACTGACTGAATGAAAAGAGCTGGCATCTCACTCTCTTTGAATCTTCTTTATCATGCTAAGAGGAGCAGGAAAAAGCAAAAAATTTCAGAATTGCACCTTGCAATGTGGAGATATTACTGTTTGTGCATTTACAATATTCATTGATTTTTGCCATTGAAAAACGTCCAGAAATGTTTGAAGCTACTGACTGAATGAAAGGAGCTGGCATCTCACTCTCTTTGAATCTTCTTTATCATGCTAGGATTAGCAGGAAAAAGCAAAAAATTTCAGAATTGCACCTTGCAATGTGGAGAAATTACTGTTTGTGCATTTACAATATTCATTGATTTTTGCCATTGAAAAACATCATGTTATTCATATACCAGAAATGTTTGAAGCTACTGACTGAATGAAAAGAGCTGGCATCTCACTCTCTTTGAATCTTCTTTATCATGCTAAGAGGAGCAGGAAAAAGCAAAAAAATTCAGAATTGCACCTTGCAATGTGGAGATATTACTGTTTGTGCATTTACAATATTCATTGATTTTTGCCATTGAAAAACGTCCAGAAATGTTTGAAGCTACTGACTGAATGAAAGGAGCTGGCATCTCACTCTCTTTGAATCTTCTTTATCATGCTAGGATTAGCAGGAAAAAGCAAAAAATTTCAGAATTGCACCTTGCAATGCAGAGAAATTACTGTTTGTGCATTTACAATATTCATTGATTTTTGCCATTGAAAAACATCATGTTATTCATATACCAGAAATGTTTGAAGCTACTGACTGAATGAAAAGAGCTTGCATCTCACTCTCTTTGAATCTTCTTTATCATGCTAAGAGGAGCAGGAAAAAGCAAAAAATTTCAGAATTGCACGTTGCAATGTGGAGATATTACTGTTTGTGCATTTACAATATTCATTGATTTTTGCCATTGAAAAATGTCCAGAAATGTTTGAAGCTACTGACTGAATGAAAGGAGCTGACATCTCACTCTCTTTGAATCTTCTTTATCATGCTAGGATTAGCAGGAAAAAGCAAAAAATTTCAGAATTGCACCTTGCAATGCGGAGAAATTACTGTTTGTGCATTTACAATATTCATTGATTTTTGCCATTGAAAAACATCATGTTATTCATATACCAGAAATGTTTGAAGCTACTGACTGAATGAAAAGAGCTGGCATCTCACTCTCTTTGAATCTTCTTTATCATGCTAGGATTAGCAGGAAAAAGCAAAAAATTTCAGAATTGCACCTTGCAATGCGGAGAAATTACTGTTTGTGCATTTACAATATTCATTGATTTTTGCCATTGAAAAACATCATGTTATTCATATACCAGAAATGTTTGAAGCTACTGACTGAATGAAAAGAGCTGGCATCTCACTCTCTTTGAATCTTCTTTATCATGCCAGGATTAGCAGGAAAAAGCAAAAAATTTCAGAATTGCACCTTGCAATGTGGAGATATTACTGTTTGTGCATTTACAATATTCATTGATTTTTGCCATTGAAAAACGTCCAGAAATGTTTGAAGCTACTGACTGAATGAAAGGAGCTGGCATCTCACTCTCTTTGAATCTTCTTTATCATGCTAGGATTAGCAGGAAAAAGCAAAAAATTTCAGAATTGCACCTTGCAATGCGGAGAAATTACTGTTTGTGCATTTACAATATTCATTGATTTTTGCCATTGAAAAACATGTTATTCATATACCAGAAATGTTTGAAGCTACTGACTGAATGAAAAGAGCTGGCATCTCACTCTCTTTGAATCTTCTTTATCATGCTAGGATTAGCAGGAAAAAGCAAAAAATTTCAGAATTGCACCTTGCAATGTGGAGATATTACTGTTTGTGCATTTACAATATTCATTGATTTTTGCCATTGAAAAACATCATGTTATTCATATACCAGAAATGTTTGAAGCTACTGACTGAATGAAAAGAGCTGGCATCTCACTCTCTTTGAATCTTCTTTATCATGCTAAGAGGAGCAGGAAAAAGCAAAAAATTTCAGAATTGCACGTTGCAATGTGGAGATATTACTGTTTGTGCATTTACAATATTCATTGATTTTTGCCATTGAAAAATGTCCAGAAATGTTTGAAGCTACTGACTGAATGAAAGGAGCTGGCATCTCACTCTCTTTGAATCTTCTTTATCATGCTAGGATTAGCAGGAAAAAGCAAAAAATTTCAGAATTGCACCTTGCAATGCGGAGAAATTACTGTTTGTGCATTTACAATATTCATTGATTTTTGCCATTAAAAAACATCATGTTATTCATATACCAGAAATGTTTGAAGCTACTGACTGAATGAAAAGAGCTGGCATCTCACTCTCTTTGAATCTTCTTTATCATGCCAGGATTAGCAGGAAAAAGCAAAAAATTTCAGAATTGCACGTTGCAATGTGGAGATATTACTGTTTGTGCATTTACAATATTCATTGATTTTTGCCATTGAAAAACGTCCAGAAATGTTTGAAGCTACTGACTGAATGAAAGGAGCTGGCATCTCACTCTCTTTGAATCTTCTTTATCATGCTAGGATTAGCAGGAAAAAGCAAAAAATTTCAGAATTGCACCTTGCAATGCGGAGAAATTACTGTTTGTGCATTTACAATATTCATTGATTTTTGCCATTGAAAAACATCATGTTATTCATATACCAGAAATGTTTGAAGCTACTGACTGAATGAAAAGAGCTGGCATCTCACTCTCTTTGAATCTTCTTTATCATGCTAAGAGGAGCAGGAAAAAGCAAAAAATTTCAGAATTGCACGTTGCAATGTGGAGATATTACTGTTTGTGCATTTACAATATTCATTGATTTTTGCCATTGAAAAACGTCCAGAAATGTTTGAAGCTACTGACTGAATGAAAGGAGCTGGCATCTCACTCTTTGAATCTTCTTTATCATGCTAGGATTAGCAGGAAAAAGCAAAAATATCAGAATTGCACCTTGCAATGCGGAGAAATTACTGTTTGTGCATTTACAATATTCATTGATTTTTGCCATTGAAAAACGTCATGTTATTCATATACCAGAAATGTTTGAAGCTACTGACTGAATGAAAAGAGCTGGCATCTCACTCTCTTTGAATCTTCTTTATCATGCTAAGAGGAGCAGGAAAAAGCAAAAAATTTCAGAATTGCACCTTGCAATGTGGAGATATTACTGTTTGTGCATTTACAATATTCATTGATTTTTGCCATTGAAAAACGTCCAGAAATGTTTGAAGCTACTGACTGAATGAAAGGAGCTGGCATCTCACTCTCTTTGAATCTTCTTTATCATGCTAGGATTAGCAGGAAAAAGCAAAAAATTTCAGAATTGCACCTTGCAATGTGGAGATATTACTGTTTGTGCATTTACAATATTCATTGATTTTTGCCATTGAAAAACATCATGTTATTCATATACCAGAAATGTTTGAAGCTACTGACTGAATGAAAAGAGCTGGCATCTCACTCTCTTTGAATCTTCTTTATCATGCTAAGAGGAGCAGGAAAAAGCAAAAAATTTCAGAATTGCACGTTGCAATGTGGAGATATTACTGTTTGTGCATTTACAATATTCATTGATTTTTGCCATTGAAAAATGTCCAGAAATGTTTGAAGCTACTGACTGAATGAAAGGAGCTGGCATCTCACTCTCTTTGAATCTTCTTTATCATGCTAGGATTAGCAGGAAAAAGCAAAAAATTTCAGAATTGCACCTTGCAATGCGGAGAAATTACTGTTTGTGCATTTACAATATTCATTGATTTTTGCCATTAAAAAATATCATGTTATTCATATACCAGAAATGTTTGAAGCTACTGACTGAATGAAAAGAGCTGGCATCTCACTCTCTTTGAATCTTCTTTATCATGCCAGGATAAGCAGGAAAAAGCAAAAAATTTCAGAATTGCACGTTGCAATGTGGAGATATTACTGTTTGTGCATTTACAATATTCATTGATTTTTGCCATTGAAAAACGTCCAGAAATGTTTGAAGCTACTGACTGAATGAAAGGAGCTGGCATCTCAATCTCTTTGAATCTTCTTTATCATGCTAGGATTAGCAGGAAAAAGCAAAAAATTTCAGAATTGCACCTTGCAATGCGGAGAAATTACTGTTTGTGCATTTACAATATTCATTGATTTTTGCCATTGAAAAACATCATGTTATTCATATACCAGAAATGTTTGAAGCTACTGACTGAATGAAAAGAGCTGGCATCTCACTCTCTTTGAATCTTCTTTATCATGCTAAGAGGAGCAGGAAAAAGCAAAAAATTTCAGAATTGCACGTTGCAATGTGGAGATATTACTGTTTGTGCATTTACAATATTCATTGATTTTTGCCATTGAAAAACGTCCAGAAATGTTTGAAGCTACTGACTGAATGAAAGGAGCTGGCATCTCACTCTTTGAATCTTCTTTATCATGCTAGGATTAGCAGGAAAAAGCAAAAATATCAGAATTGCACCTTGCAATGCGGAGAAATTACTGTTTGTGCATTTACAATATTCATTGATTTTTGCCATTGAAAAACGTCATGTTATTCATATACCAGAAATGTTTGAAGCTACTGACTGAATGAAAGGAGCTGGCATCTCACTCTCTTTGAATCTTCTTTATCATGCTAAGAGGAGCAGGAAAAAGCAAAAAATTTCAGAATTGCACGTTGCAATGTGGAGATATTACTGTTTGTGCATTTACAATATTCATTGATTTTTGCCATTGAAAAATGTCCAGAAATGTTTGAAGCTACTGACTGAATGAAAGGAGCTGGCATCTCACTCTCTTTGAATCTTCTTTATCATGCTAGGATTAGCAGGAAAAAGCAAAAAATTTCAGAATTGCACCTTGCAATGCGGAGAAATTACTGTTTGTGCATTTACAATATTCATTGATTTTTGCCATTAAAAAACATCATGTTATTCATATACCAGAAATGTTTGAAGCTACTGACTGAATGAAAAGAGCTGGCATCTCACTCTCTTTGAATCTTCTTTATCATGCCAGGATTAGCAGGAAAAAGCAAAAAATTTCAGAATTGCACGTTGCAATGTGGAGATATTACTGTTTGTGCATTTACAATATTCATTGATTTTTGCCATTGAAAAACGTCCAGAAATGTTTGAAGCTACTGACTGAATGAAAGGAGCTGGCATCTCACTCTCTTTGAATCTTCTTTATCATGCTAGGATTAGCAGGAAAAAGCAAAAAATTTCAGAATTGCACCTTGCAATGCGGAGAAATTACTGTTTGTGCATTTACAATATTCATTGATTTTTGCCATTGAAAAACATCATGTTATTCATATACCAGAAATGTTTGAAGCTACTGACTGAATGAAAAGAGCTGGCATCTCACTCTCTTTGAATCTTCTTTATCATGCTAAGAGGAGCAGGAAAAAGCAAAAAATTTCAGAATTGCACGTTGCAATGTGGAGATATTACTGTTTGTGCATTTACAATATTCATTGATTTTTGCCATTGAAAAACGTCCAGAAATGTTTGAAGCTACTGACTGAATGAAAGGAGCTGGCATCTCACTCTTTGAATCTTCTTTATCATGCTAGGATTAGCAGGAAAAAGCAAAAATATCAGAATTGCACCTTGCAATGCGGAGAAATTACTGTTTGTGCATTTACAATATTCATTGATTTTTGCCATTGAAAAACATGTTATTCATATACCAGAAATGGTTGAAGCTACTGACTGAATGAAAAGAGCTGGCATCTCACTCTCTTTGAATCTTCTTTATCATGCTAGGATTAGCAGGAAAAAGCAAAAAATTTCAGAATTGTACCTTGCAATGTGGAGATATTACTGTTTGTGCATTTACAATATTCATTGATTTTTGCCATTGAAAAACATCATGTTATTCATATACCAGAAATGTTTGAAGCTACTGACTGAATGAAAAGAGCTGGCATCTCACTCTCTTTGAATCTTCTTTATCATGCTAAGAGGAGCAGGAAAAAGCAAAAAATTTCAGAATTGCACGTTGCAATGTGGAGATATTACTGTTTGTGCATTTACAATATTCATTGATTTTTGCCATTGAAAAATGTCCAGAAATGTTTGAAGCTACTGACTGAATGAAAGGAGCTGGCATCTCACTCTCTTTGAATCTTCTTTATCATGCTAGGATTACCAGGAAAAAGCAAAAAATTTCAGAATTGCACCTAGCAATGCGGAGAAATTACTGTTTGTGCATTTACAATATTCATTGATTTTTGCCATTAAAAAACATCATGTTATTCATATACCAGAAATGTTTGAAGCTACTGACTGAATGAAAAGAGCTGGCATCTCACTCTCTTTGAATCTTCTTTATCATGCCAGGATTAGCAGGAAAAAGCAAAAAATTTCAGAATTGCACGTTGCAATGTGGAGATATTACTGTTTGTGCATTTACAATATTCATTGATTTTTGCCATTGAAAAACGTCCAGAAATGTTTGAAGCTACTGACTGAATGAAAGGAGCTGGCATCTCACTCTCTTTGAATCTTCTTTATCATGCTAGGATTAGCAGGAAAAAGCAAAAAATTTCAGAATTGCACCTTGCAATGCGGAGAAATTACTGTTTGTGCATTTACAATATTCATTGATTTTTGCCATTGAAAAACATCATGTTATTCATATACCAGAAATGTTTGAAGCTACTGACTGAATGAAAAGAGCTGGCATCTCACTCTCTTTGAATCTTCTTTATCATGCTAAGAGGAGCAGGAAAAAGCAAAAAATTTCAGAATTGCACGTTGCAATGTGGAGATATTACTGTTTGTGCATTTACAATATTCATTGATTTTTGCCATTGAAAAACGTCCAGAAATGTTTGAAGCTACTGACTGAATGAAAGGAGCTGGCATCTCACTCTTTGAATCTTCTTTATCATGCTAGGATTAGCAGGAAAAAGCAAAAATATCAGAATTGCACCTTGCAATGCGGAGAAATTACTGTTTGTGCATTTACAATATTCATTGATTTTTGCCATTGAAAAACGTCATGTTATTCATATACCAGAAATGTTTGAAGCTACTGACTGAATGAAAAGAGCTGGCATCTCACTCTCTTTGAATCTTCTTTATCATGCTAAGAGGAGCAGGAAAAAGCAAAAAATTTCAGAATTGCACCTTGCAATGTGGAGATATTACTGTTTGTGCATTTACAATTTTCATTGATTTTTGCCATTGAAAAACGTCCAGAAATGTTTGAAGCTACTGACTGAATGAAAGGAGCTGGCATCTCACTCTCTTTGAATCTTCTTTATCATGCTAGGATTAGCAGGAAAAAGCAAAAAATTTCAGAATTGCACCTTGCAATGTGGAGATATTACTGTTTGTGCATTTACAATATTCATTGATTATTGCCATTGAAAAACATCATGTTATTCATATACCAGAAATGTTTGAAGCTACTGACTGAATGAAAAGAGCTGGCATCTCACTCTCTTTGAATCTTCTTTATCATGCTAAGAGGAGCAGGAAAAAGCAAAAAAATTCAGAATTGCACCTTGCAATGTGGAGATATTACTGTTTGTGCATTTACAATATTCATTGATTTTTGCCATTGAAAAACATCATGTTATTCATATACCAGAAATGTTTGAAGCTACTGACTGAATGAAAAGAGCTGGCATCTCACTCTCTTTGAATCTTCTTTATCATGCTAAGAGGAGCAGGAAAAAGCAAAAAATTTCAGAATTGCACGTTGCAATGTGGAGATATTACTGTTTGTGCATTTACAATATTCATTGATTTTTGCCATTGAAAAATGTCCACAAATGTTTGAAGCTACTGACTGAATGAAAGGAGCTGGCATCTCACTCTCTTTGAATCTTCTTTATCATGCTAGGATTAGCAGGAAAAAGCAAAAAATTTCAGAATTGCACCTTGCAATGCGGAGAAATTACTGTTTGTGCATTTACAATATTCATTGATTTTTGCCATTAAAAAACATCATGTTATTCATATACCAGAAATGTTTGAAGCTACTGACTGAATGAAAAGAGCTGGCATCTCACTCTCTTTGAATCTTCTTTATCATGCCAGGATTAGCAGGAAAAAGCAAAAAAATTCAGAATTGCACATTGCAATGTGGAGATATTACTGTTTGTGCATTTACAATATTCATTGATTTTTGCCATTGAAAAACGTCCAGAAATGTTTGAAGCTACTGACTGAATGAAAGGAGCTGGCATCTCACTCTCTTTGAATCTTCTTTATCATGCTAGGATTAGCAGGAAAAAGCAAAAAATTTCAGAATTGCACCTTGCAATGCGGAGAAATTACTGTTTGTGCATTTACAATATTCATTGATTTTTGCCATTGAAAAACATCATGTTATTCATATACCAGAAATGTTTGAAGATACTGACTGAATGAAAAGAGCTGGCATCTCACTCTCTTTGAATCTTCTTTATCATGCTAAGAGGAGCAGGAAAAAGCAAAAAATTTCAGAATTGCACGTTGCAATGTGGAGATATTACTGTTTGTGCATTTACAATATTCATTGATTTTTGCCATTGAAAAACATCCAGAAATGTTTGAAGCTACTGACTGAATGAAAGGAGCTGGCATCTCACTCTTTGAATCTTCTTTATCATGCTAGGATTAGCAGGAAAAAGCAAAAATATCAGAATTGCACCTTGCAATGCGGAGAAATTACTGTTTGTGCATTTACAATATTCATTGATTTTTGCCATTGAAAAACGTCATGTTATTCATATACCAGAAATGTTTGAAGCTACTGACTGAATGAAAAGAGCTGGCATCTCACTCTCTTTGAATCTTCTTTATCATGCTAAGAGGAGCAGGAAGAAGCAAAAAATTTCAGAATTGCACCTTGCAATGTGGAGATATTACTGTTTGTGCATTTACAATATTCATTGATTTTTGCCATTGAAAAACGTCCAGAAATGTTTGAAGCTACTGACTGAATGAAAGGAGCTGGCATCTCACTCTCTTTGAATCTTCTTTATCATGCTAGGATTAGCAGGAAAAAGCAAAAAATTTCAGAATTGCACCTTGCAATGTGGAGATATTACTGTTTGTGCATTTACAATATTCATTGATTTTTGCCATTGAAAAACATCATGTTATTCATATACCAGAAATGTTTGAAGCTACTGACTGAATGAAAAGAGCTGGCATCTCACTCTCTTTGAATCTTCTTTATCATGCTAAGAGGAGCAGGAAAAAGCAAAAAATTTCAGAATTGCACGTTGCAATGTGGAGATATTACTGTTTGTGCATTTACAATATTCATTGATTTTTGCCATTGAAAAATGTCCAGAAATGTTTGAAGCTACTGACTGAATGAAAGGAGCTGGCATCTCACTCTCTTTGAATCTTCTTTATCATGCTAGGATTAGCAGGAAAAAGCAAAAAATTTCAGAATTGCACCTTGCAATGCGGAGAAATTACTGTTTGTGCATTTACAATATTCATTGATTTTTGCCATTAAAAAACATCATGTTATTCATATACCAGAAATGTTTGAAGCTACTGACTGAATGAAAAGAGCTGGCATCTCACTCTCTTTGAATCTTCTTTATCATGCCAGGATTAGCAGGAAAAAGCAAAAAATTTCAGAATTGCACCTAGCAATGCGGAGAAATTACTGTTTGTGCATTTACAATATTCATTGATTTTTGCCATTAAAAAACATCATGTTATTCATATACCAGAAATGTTTGAAGCTACTGACTGAATGAAAAGAGCTGGCATCTCACTCTCTTTGAATCTTCTTTATCATGCCAGGATTAGCAGGAAAAAGCAAAAAATTTCAGAATTGCACGTTGCAATGTGGAGATATTACTGTTTGTGCATTTACAATATTCATTGATTTTTGCCATTGAAAAACGTCCAGAAATGTTTGAAGCTACTGACTGAATGAAAGGAGCTGGCATCTCACTCTCTTTGAATCTTCTTTATCATGCTAGGATTAGCAGGAAAAAGCAAAAAATTTCAGAATTGCACCTTGCAATGCGGAGAAATTACTGTTTGTGCATTTACAATATTCATTGATTTTTGCCATTGAAAAACATCATGTTATTCATATACCAGAAATGTTTGAAGCTACTGACTGAATGAAAAGAGCTGGCATCTCACTCTCTTTGAATCTTCTTTATCATGCTAAGAGGAGCAGGAAAAAGCAAAAAATTTCAGAATTGCACATTGCAATGTGGAGATATTACTGTTTGTGCATTTACAATATTCATTGATTTTTGCCATTGAAAAACGTCCAGAAATGTTTGAAGCTACTGACTGAATGAAAGGAGCTGGCATCTCACTCTTTGAATCTTCTTTATCATGCTAGGATTAGCAGGAAAAAGCAAAAATATCAGAATTGCACCTTGCAATGCGGAGAAATTACTGTTTGTGCATTTACAATATTCATTGATTTTTGCCATTGAAAAACGTCATGTTATTCATATACCAGAAATGTTTGAAGCTACTGACTGAATGAAAAGAGCTGGCATCTCACTCTCTTTGAATCTTCTTTATCATGCTAAGAGGAGCAGGAAAAAGCAAAAAATTTCAGAATTGCACCTTGCAATGTGGAGATATTACTGTTTGTGCATTTACAATATTCATTGATTTTTGCCATTGAAAAACGTCCAGAAATGTTTGAAGCTACTGACTGAATGAAAGGAGCTGGCATCTCACTCTCTTTGAATCTTCTTTATCATGCTAGGATTAGCAGGAAAAAGCAAAAAATTTCAGAATTGCACCTTGCAATGTGGAGATATTACTGTTTGTGCATTTACAATATTCATTGATTATTGCCATTGAAAAACATCATGTTATTCATATACCAGAAATGTTTGAAGCTACTGACTGAATGAAAAGAGCTGGCATCTCACTCTCTTTGAATCTTCTTTATCATGCTAAGAGGAGCAGGAAAAAGCAAAAAAATTCAGAATTGCACCTTGCAATGTGGAGATATTACTGTTTGTGCATTTACAATATTCATTGATTTTTGCCATTGAAAAACATCATGTTATTCATATACCAGAAATGTTTGAAGCTACTGACTGAATGAAAAGAGCTGGCATCTCACTCTCTTTGAATCTTCTTTATCATGCTAAGAGGAGCAGGAAAAAGCAAAAAATTTCAGAATTGCACGTTGCAATGTGGAGATATTACTGTTTGTGCATTTACAATATTCATTGATTTTTGCCATTGAAAAATGTCCACAAATGTTTGAAGCTACTGACTGAATGAAAGGAGCTGGCATCTCACTCTCTTTGAATCTTCTTTATCATGCTAGGATTAGCAGGAAAAAGCAAAAAATTTCAGAATTGCACCTTGCAATGCGGAGAAATTACTGTTTGTGCATTTACAATATTCATTGATTTTTGCCATTAAAAAACATCATGTTATTCATATACCAGAAATGTTTGAAGCTACTGACTGAATGAAAAGAGCTGGCATCTCACTCTCTTTGAATCTTCTTTATCATGCCAGGATTAGCAGGAAAAAGCAAAAAATTTCAGAATTGCACATTGCAATGTGGAGATATTACTGTTTGTGCATTTACAATATTCATTGATTTTTGCCATTGAAAAACGTCCAGAAATGTTTGAAGCTACTGACTGAATGAAAGGAGCTGGCATCTCACTCTCTTTGAATCTTCTTTATCATGCTAGGATTAGCAGGAAAAAGCAAAAAATTTCAGAATTGCACCTTGCAATGCGGAGAAATTACTGTTTGTGCATTTACAATATTCATTGATTTTTGCCATTGAAAAACATCATGTTATTCATATACCAGAAATGTTTGAAGATACTGACTGAATGAAAAGAGCTGGCATCTCACTCTCTTTGAATCTTCTTTATCATGCTAAGAGGAGCAGGAAAAAGCAAAAAATTTCAGAATTGCACGTTGCAATGTGGAGATATTACTGTTTGTGCATTTACAATATTCATTGATTTTTGCCATTGAAAAACATCCAGAAATGTTTGAAGCTACTGACTGAATGAAAGGAGCTGGCATCTCACTCTTTGAATCTTCTTTATCATGCTAGGATTAGCAGGAAAAAGCAAAAATATCAGAATTGCACCTTGCAATGCGGAGTAATTACTGTTTGTGCATTTACAATATTCATTGATTTTTGCCATTGAAAAACGTCATGTTATTCATATACCAGAAATGTTTGAAGCTACTGACTGAATGAAAAGAGCTGGCATCTCACTCTCTTTGAATCTTCTTTATCATGCTAAGAGGAGCAGGAAGAAGCAAAAAATTTCAGAATTGCACCTTGCAATGTGGAGATATTACTGTTTGTGCATTTACAATATTCATTGATTTTTGCCATTGAAAAACGTCCAGAAATGTTTGAAGCTACTGACTGAATGAAAGGAGCTGGCATCTCACTCTCTTTGAATCTTCTTTATCATGCTAGGATTAGCAGGAAAAAGCAAAAAATTTCAGAATTGCACCTTGCAATGTGGAGATATTACTGTTTGTGCATTTACAATATTCATTGATTTTTGCCATTGAAAAACATCATGTTATTCATATACCAGAAATGTTTGAAGCTACTGACTGAATGAAAAGAGCTGGCATCTCACTCTCTTTGAATCTTCTTTATCATGCTAAGAGGAGCAGGAAAAAGCAAAAAATTTCAGAATTGCACGTTGCAATGTGGAGATATTACTGTTTGTGCATTTACAATATTCATTGATTTTTGCCATTGAAAAATGTCCAGAAATGTTTGAAGCTACTGACTGAATGAAAGGAGCTGGCATCTCACTCTCTTTGAATCTTCTTTATCATGCTAGGATTAGCAGGAAAAAGCAAAAAATTTCAGAATTGCACCTTGCAATGCGGAGAAATTACTGTTTGTGCATTTACAATATTCATTGATTTTTGCCATTAAAAAACATCATGTTATTCATATACCAGAAATGTTTGAAGCTACTGACTGAATGAAAAGAGCTGGCATCTCACTCTCTTTGAATCTTCTTTATCATGCCAGGATTAGCAGGAAAAAGCAAAAAATTTCAGAATTGCACGTTGCAATGTGGAGATATTACTGTTTGTGCATTTACAATATTCATTGATTTTTGCCATTGAAAAACGTCCAGAAATGTTTGAAGCTACTGACTGAATGAAAGGAGCTGGCATCTCACTCTCTTTGAATCTTCTTTATCATGCTAGGATTAGCAGGAAAAAGCAAAAAATTTCAGAATTGCACCTTGCAATGCGGAGAAATTACTGTTTGTGCATTTACAATATTCATTGATTATTGCCATGGAAAAACATCATGTTATTCATATACCAGAAATGTTTGAAGCTACTGACTGAATGAAAAGAGCTGGCATCTCACTCTCTTTGAATCTTCTTTATCATGCTAAGAGGAGCAGGAAAAAGCAAAAAATTTCAGAATTGCACGTTGCAATGTGGAGATATTACTGTTTGTGCATTTACAATATTCATTGATTTTTGCCATTGAAAAACGTCCAGAAATGTTTGAAGCTACTGACTGAATGAAAGGAGCTGGCATCTCACTCTCTTTGAATCTTCTTTATCATGCTAGTATTAGCAGGAAAAAGCAAAAAATTTCAGAATTGCACCTTGCAATGCGGAGAAATTACTGTTTGTGCATTTACAATATTCATTGATTTTTGCCATTGAAAAACATCATGTTATTCATATACCAGAAATGTTTGAAGCTACTGACTGAATGAAAAGAGCTGGCATCTCACTCTCTTTGAATCTTCTTTATCATGCTAAGAGGAGCAGGAAAAAGCAAAAAATTTCAGAATTGCACCTTGCAATGTGGAGATATTACTGTTTGTGCATTTACAATATTCATTGATTTTTGCCATTGAAAAACGTCCAGAAATGTTTGAAGCTACTGACTGAATGAAAGGAGCTGGCATCTCACTCTCTTTGAATCTTCTTTATCATGCTAGGATTAGCAGGAAAAAGCAAAAAATTTCAGAATTGCACCTTGCAATGCGGAGAAATTACTGTTTGTGCATTTACAATATTCATTGATTATTGCCATGGAAAAACATCATGTTATTCATATACCAGAAATGTTTGAAGCTACTGACTGAATGAAAAGAGCTGGCATCTCACTCTCTTTGAATCTTCTTTATCATGCTAAGAGGAGCAGGAAAAAGCAAAAAATTTCAGAATTGCACGTTGCAATGTGGAGATATTACTGTTTGTGCATTTACAATATTCATTGATTTTTGCCATTGAAAAACGTCCAGAAATGTTTGAAGCTACTGACTGAATGAAAGGAGCTGGCATCTCACTCTCTTTGAATCTTCTTTATCATGCTAGGATTAGCAGGAAAAAGCAAAAAATTTCAGAATTGCACCTTGCAATGCGGAGAAATTACTGTTTGTGCATTTACAATATTCATTGATTTTTGCCATTGAAAAACATCATGTTATTCATATACCAGAAATGTTTGAAGCTACTGACTGAATGAAAAGAGCTGGCATCTCACTCTCTTTGAATCTTCTTTATCATGCTAAGAGGAGCAGGAAAAAGCAAAAAATTTCAGAATTGCACCTTGCAATGTGGAGATATTACTGTTTGTGCATTTACAATATTCATTGATTTTTGCCATTGAAAAACGTCCAGAAATGTTTGAAGCTACTGACTGAATGAAAGGAGCTGGCATCTCACTCTCTTTGAATCTTCTTTATCATGCTAGGATTAGCAGGAAAATGCAAAAAATTTCAGAATTGCACCTTGCAATGCGGAGAAATTACTGTTTGTGCATTTACAATATTCATTGATTTTTGCCATTGAAAAACATCATGTTATTCATATACCAGAGATGTTTGAAGCTACTGACTGAATGAAAAGAGCTGGCATCTCACTCTCTTTGAATCTTCTTTATCATGCTAAGAGGAGCAGGAAAAAGCAAAAAATTTCAGAATTGCACCTTGCAATGTGGAGATATTACTGTTTGTGCATTTACAATATTCATTGATTTTTGCCATTGAAAAACATCCAGAAATGTTTGAAGCTACTGACTGAATGAAAGGAGCTGGCATCTCACTCTCTTTGAATCTTCTTTATCATGCTAGGATTAGCAGGAAAAAGCAAAAAATTTCAGAATTGCACCTTGCAATGCGGAGAAATTACTGTTTGTGCATTTACAATATTCATTGATTTTTGCCATTGAAAAACATCATGTTATTCAAATACCAGAAATGTTTGAAGCTACTGACTGAATGAAAAGAGCTGGCATCTCACTCTCTTTGAATCTTCTTTATCATGCTAAGAGGAGTAGGAAAAAGCAAAAAATTTCAGAATTGCACGTTGCAATGTGGAGATATTACTGTTTGTGCATTTACAATATTCATTCATTTTTGCCATTGAAAAACGTCCAGAAATGTTTGAAGCTACTGACTGAATGAAAGGAGCTGGCATCTCACTCTCTTTGAATCTTCTTTATCATGCTAGGATTAGCAGGAAAAAGCAAAAAATTTCAGAATTGCACCTTGCAATGCGGAGAAATTACTGTTTGTGCATTTACAATATTCATTGATTTTTGCCATTGAAAAACATCATGTTATTCATATACCAGAAATGTTTGAAGCTACTGACTGAATGAAAAGAGCTGGCATCTCACTCTCTTTGAATCTTCTTTATCATGCTAAGAGGAGCAGGAAAAAGCAAAAAATTTCAGAATTGCACGTTGCAATGTGGAGATATTAATGTTTGTGCATTTACAATATTCATTGATTTTTGCCACTGAAAAATGTCCAGAAATGTTTGAAGCTACTGACTGAATGAAAGGAGCTGGCATCTCACTCTCACTGAATCTTCTTTATCATGCTAGGATTAGCAGGAAAAAGCAAAAAATTTCAGAATTGCACCTTGCAATGCGGAGAAATTACTGTTTGTGCATTTACAATATTCATTGATTTTTGCCATTGAAAAACATCATGTTATTCATATACCAGAAATATTTGAAGCTACTGACTGAATGAAAAGAGCTGGCATCTCACTCTCTTTGAATCTTCTTTATCATGCCAGGATTAGCAGGAAAAAGCAAAAAATTTCAGAATTGCACCTTGCAATGTGGAGATATTACTGTTTGTGCATTTACAATATTCATTGATTTTTGCCATTGAAAAACGTCCAGAAATGTTTGAAGCTACTGACTGAATGAAAGGAGCTGGCATCTCACTCTCTTTGAATCTTCTTTATCATGCTAGGATTAGCAGGAAAAAGCAAAAAATTTCAGAATTGCACCTTGCAATGCAGAGAAATTACTGTTTGTGCATTTACAATATTCATTGATTTTTGCCATTGAAAAACATGTTATTCATATACCAGAAATGTTTGAAGCTACTGACTGAATGAAAAGAGCTGGCATCTCATTCTCTTTGAATCTTCTTTATCATGCTAAGAGGAGCAGGAAAAAGCAAAAAATTTCAGAATTGCACCTTGCAATGTGGAGATATTACTGTTTGTGCATTTACAATATTCATTGATTTTTGCCATTGAAAAACGTCCAGAAATGTTTGAAGCTACTGACTGAATGAAAGGAGCTGGCATCTCACTCTCTTTGAATCTTCTTTATCATGCTAGGATTAGCAGGAAAAAGCAAAAAATTTCAGAATTGCACCTTGCAATGCGGAGAAATTACTGTTTGTGCATTTACAATATTCATTGATTTTTGCCATTGAAAAACATCATGTTATTCATATACCAGAAATGTTTGAAGCTACTGACTGAATGAAAAGAGCTGGCATCTCACTCTCTTTGAATCTTCTTTATTATGCTAAGAGGAGCAGGAAAAAGCAAAAAATTTCAGAATTGCACGTTGCAATGTGGAGATATTACTGTTTGTGCATTTACAATATTCATTGATTTTTGCCATTGAAAAATGTCCAGAAATGTTTGAAGCTACTGACTGAATGAAAGGAGCTGACATCTCACTCTCTTTGAATCTTCTTTATCATGCTAGGATTAGCAGGAAAAAGCAAAAAATTTCAGAATTGCACCTTGCAATGCGGAGAAATTACTGTTTGTGCATTTACAATATTCATTGATTTTTGCCATTGAAAAACATCATGTTATTCATATACCAGAAATGTTTGAAGCTACTGACTGAATGAAAAGAGCTGGCATCTCACTCTCTTTGAATCTTCTTTATCATGCCAGGATTAGCAGGAAAAAGCAAAAAATTTCAGAATTGCACCTTGCAATGTGGAGATATTACTGTTTGTGCATTTACAATATTCATTGATTTTTGCCATTGAAAAACGTCCAGAAATGTTTGAAGCTACTGACTGAATGAAAGGAGCTGGCATCTCACTCTCTTTGAATCTTCTTTATCATGCTAGGATTAGCAGGAAAAAGCAAAAAATTTCAGAATTGCACCTTGCAATGCGGAGAAATTACTGTTTGTGCATTTACAATATTCATTGATTTTTGCCATTGAAAAACATGTTATTCATATACCAGAAATGTTTGAAGCTACTGACTGAATGAAAAGAGCTGGCATCTCACTCTCTTTGAATCTTCTTTATCATGCTAAGAGGAGCAGGAAAAAGCATAAAATTTCAGAATTGCACCTTGCAATCTGGAGATATTACTGTTTGTGCATTTACAATATTCATTGATTTTTGCCATTGAAAAACGTCCAGAAATGTTTGAAGCTACTGACTGAATGAAAAGAGCTGGCATCTCACTCTCTTTGAATCTTCTTTATCATGCTAGGATTAGCAGGAAAAACCAAAAAATTTCAGAATTGCACCCTGCAATGCGGAGAAATTACTGTTTGTGCATTTACAATATTCATTGATTTTTGCCATTGAAAAACATGTTATTCATATACCAGAAATGTTTGAAGCTACTGACTGAATGAAAAGAGCTGGCATCTCACTCTCTTTGAATCTTCTTTATCATGCTAGGATTAGCAGGAAAAAGCAAAAAATTTCAGAATTGCACCTTGCAATGTGGAGATATTACTGTTTGTGCATTTACAATATTCATTGATTTTTGCCATTGAAAAACATCATGTTATTCATATACCAGAAATGTTTGAAGCTACTGACTGAATGAAAAGAGCTGGCATCTCACTCTCTTTGAATCTTCTTTATCATGCTAAGAGGAGCAGGAAAAAGCAAAAAATTTCAGAATTGCACGTTGCAATGTGGAGATATTACTGTTTGTGCATTTACAATATTCATTGATTTTTGCCATTGAAAAATGTCCAGAAATGTTTGAAGCTACTGACTGAATGAAAGGAGCTGGCATCTCACTCTCTTTGAATCTTCTTTATCATGCTAGGATTAGCAGGAAAAAGCAAAAAATTTCAGAATTACACCTTGCAATGCGGAGAAATTACTGTTTGTGGATTTACAATATTCATTGATTTTTGCCATTAAAAAACATCATGTTATTCATATACCAGAAATGTTTGAAGCTACTGACTGAATGAAAAGAGCTGGCATCTCACTCTCTTTGAATCTTCTTTATCATGCCAGGATTAGCAGGAAAAAGCAAAAAATTTCAGAATTGCACGTTGCAATGTGGAGATATTACTGTTTGTGCATTTACAATATTCATTGATTTTTGCCATTGAAAAACATCATGTTATTCATATACCAGAAATGTTTGAAGCTACTGACTGAATGAAAAGAGCTGGCATCTCACTCTCTTTGAATCTTCTTTATCATGCTAAGAGGAGCAGGAAAAAGCAAAAAATTTCAGAATTGCACCTTGCAATGTGGAGATATTACTGTTTGTGCATTTACAATATTCATTGATTTTTGCATTGAAAAACATCATGTTATTCATATACCAGAAATGTTTGAAGCTACTGACTGAATGAAAAGAGCTGGCATCTCAATCTCTTTGAATCTTCTTTATCATGCTAAGAGGAGCAGGAAAAAGCAAAAAATTTCAGAATTGCACGTTGCAATGTGGAGATATTACTGTTTGTGCATTTACAATATTCATTGATTTTTGCCATTGAAAAATGTCCAGAAATGTTTGAAGCTACTGACTGAATGAAAGGAGCTGGCATCTCACTCTCTTTGAATCTTCTTTATCATGCTAGGATTAGCAGGAAAAAGCAAAAAATTTCAGAATTGCACCTTGCAATGCGGAGAAATTACTGTTTGTGCATTTACAATATTCATTGATTTTTGCCATTGAAAAACATCATGTTATTCATATACCAGAAATGTTTGAAGCTACTGACTGAATGAAAAGAGCTGGCATCTCACTCTCTTTGAATCTTCTTTATCATGCTAAGAGGAGCAGGAAAAAGCAAAAAATTTCAGAATTGCACGTTGCAATGTGGAGATATTACTGTTTGTGCATTTACAATATTCATTGATTTTTGCCATTGAAAAACGTCCAGAAATGTTTGAAGCTACTGACTGAATGAAAGGAGCTGGCATCTCACTCTCTTTGAATCTTCTTTATCATGCTAGGATTAGCAGGAAAAAGCAAAAAATTTCAGAATTGCACCTTGCAATGCGGAGAAATTACTGTTTGTGCATTTACAATATTCATTGATTTTTGCATTGAAAAACATCATGTTATTCATATACCAGAGATGTTTGAAGCTACTGACTGAATGAAAAGAGCTGGCATCTCACTCTCTTTGAATCTTCTTTATCATGCTAAGAGGAGCAGGAAAAAGCAAAAAATTTCAGAATTGCACCTTGCAATGTGGAGATATTACTGTTTGTGCATTTACAATATTCATTGATTTTTGCCATTGAAAAACATCCAGAAATGTTTGAAGCTACTAACTGAATGAAAGGAGCTGGCATCTCACTCTCTTTGAATCTTCTTTATCATGCTAGGATTAGCAGGAAAAAGCAAAAAATTTCAGAATTGCACATTGCAATGCGGAGAAATTACTGTTTGTGCATTTACAATATTCATTGATTTTTGCCATTGAAAAACATCATGTTATTCATATACCAGAAATGTTTGAAGCTACTGACTGAATGAAAAGAGCTGGCATCTCACTCTCTTTGAATGTTCTTTATCATGCTAAGAGGAGCAGGAAAAAGCAAAACATTTCAGAATTGCACGTTGCAATGTGGAGATATTACTGTTTGTGCATTTACAATATTCATTGATTTTTGCCATTGAAAAACGTCCAGAAATGTTTGAAGCTACTGACTGAATGAAAGGAGCTGGCATCTCACTCTCTTTGAATCTTCTTTATCATTCTAGGATTAGCAGGAAAAAGCAAAAAATTTCAGAATTGCACCTTACAATGCGGAGAAATTACTGTTTGTGCATTTACAATATTCATTGATTTTTGCCATTGAAAAACATCATGTTATTCATATACCAGAGATGTTTGAAGCTACTGACTGAATGAAAAGAGCTGGCATCTCACTCTCTTTGAATCTTCTTTATCATGCTAAGAGGAGCATGAAAAAGCAAAAAATTTCAGAATTGCACCTTGCAATGTGGAGATATTACTGTTTGTGCATTTACAATATTCATTGATTTTTGCCATTGAAAAACGTCCAGAAATGTTTGAAGCTACTGACTGAATGAAAGGAACTGGCATCTCACTCTCTTTGAATCTTCTTTATCATGCTAGGATTAGCAGGACAAAGCAAAAAATTTCAGAATTGCACCTTGCAATGCGGAGAAATTACTGTTTGTGCATTTACAATATTCATTGATTTTTGCCATTGAAAAACATCATGTTATTCATATACCAGAAATGTTTGAAGCTACTGACTGAATGAAAAGAGCTGGCATCTCAATCTCTTTGAATCTTCTTTATCATGCTAAGAGGAGTAGGAAAAAGCAAAAAATTTCAGAATTGCACCTTGCAATGTGGAGATATTACTGTTTGTGCATTTACAATATTCATTCATTTTTGCCATTGAAAAACGTCCAGAAATGTTTGAAGCTACTGACTGAATGAAAGGAGCTGGCATCTCACTCTCTTTGAATCTTCTTTATCATGCTAGGATTAGCAGGAAAAAGCAAAAAATTTCAGAATTGCACCTTGCAATGCGGAGAAATTACTGTTTGTGCATTTACAATATTCATTGATTTTTGCCATTGAAAAACATCATGTTATTCATATACCAGAAATGTTTGAAGCTACTGACTGAATGAAAAGAGCTGGCATCTCACTCTCTTTGAATCTTCTTTATCATGCTAAGAGGAGCAGGAAAAAGCAAAAAATTTCAGAATTGCACGTTGCAATGTGGAGATATTACTGTTTGTGCATTTACAATATTCATTGATTTTTGCCATTGAAAAATGTCCAGAAATGTTTGAAGCTACTGACTGAATGAAAGGAGCTGGCATCTCACTCTCTTTGAATCTTCTTTATCATGCTAGGATTAGCAGGAAAAAGCAAAAAATTTCAGAATTGCACCTTGCAATGCGGAGAAATTACTGTTTGTGTATTTACAATATTCATTGATTTTTGCCATTGAAAAACATCATGTTATTCATATACCAGAAATATTTGAAGCTACTGACTGAATGAAAAGAGCTGGCATCTCACTCTCTTTGAATCTTCTTTATCATGCCAGGATTAGCAGGAAAAAGCAAAAAATTTCAGAATTGCACCTTGCAATGTGGAGATATTACTGTTTGTGCATTTACAATATTCATTGATTTTTGCCATTGAAAAACGTCCAGAAATGTTTGAAGCTACTGACTGAATGAAAGGAGCTGGCATCTCACTCTCTTTGAATCTTCTTTATCATGCTAGGATTAGCAGGAAAAAGCAAAAAATTTCAGAATTGCACCTTGCAATGCGGAGAAATTACTGTTTGTGCATTTACAATATTCATTGATTTTTGCCATTGAAAAACATGTTATTCATATACCAGAAATGTTTGAAGCTACTGACTGAATGAAAAGAGCTGGCATCTCACTCTCTTTGAATCTTCTTTATCATGCTAAGAGGAGCAGGAAAAAGCAAAAAATTTCAGAATTGCACCTTGCAATGTGGAGATATTACTGTTTGTGCATTTACAATATTCATTGATTTTTGCCATTGAAAAACGTCCAGAAATGTTTGAAGCTACTGACTGAATGAAAGGAGCTGGCATCTCACTCTCTTTGAATCTTCTTTATCATGCTAGGATTAGCAGGAAAAAGCAAAAAATTTCAGAATTGCACCTTGCAATGCGGAGAAATTACTGTTTGTGCATTTACAATATTCATTGATTTTTGCCATTGAAAAACATCATGTTATTCATATAAAAGAAATGTTTGAAGCTACTGACTGAATGAAAGGAGCTGGCATCTCACTCTCTTTGAATCTTCTTTATCATGCTAGGATTAGCAGGAAAAAGCAAAAAATTTCAGAATTGCACCTTGCAATGCGGAGAAATTACTGTTTGTGCATTTACAATATTCATTGATTTTTGCCATTGAAAAACATGTTATCCATATACCAGAAATGTTTGAAGCTACTGACTGAATGAAAAGAGCTGGCATCTCACTCTCTTTGAATCTTCTTTATCATGCTAAGAGGAGCAGGAAAAAGCAAAAAATTTCAGAATTGCACCTTGCAATGTGGAGATATTACTGTTTGTGCATTTACAATATTCATTGATTTTTGCCATTGAAAAACGTCCAGAAATGTTTGAAGCTACTGACTGAATGAAAAGAGCTGGCATCTCACTCTCTTTGAATCTTCTTTATCATGCTAGGATTAGCAGGAAAAAGCAAAAAATTTCAGAATTGCACCCTGCAATGCGGAGAAATTACTGTTTGTGCATTTACAATATTCATTGATTTTTGCCATTGAAAAACATGTTATTCATATACCAGAAATGTTTGAAGCTACTGACTGAATGAAAAGAGCTGGCATCTCACTCTCTTTGAATCTTCTTTATCATGCTAGGATTAGCAGGAAAAAGCAAAAAATTTCAGAATTGCACCTTGCAATGTGGAGATATTACTGTTTGTGCATTTACAATATTCATTGATTTTTGCCATTGAAAAACATCATGTTATTCATGTACCAGAAATGTTTGAAGCTACTGACTGAATGAAAAGAGCTGGCATCTCACTCTCTTTGAATCTTCTTTATCATGCTAAGAGGAGCAGGAAAAAGCAAAAAATTTCAGAATTGCACGTTGCAATGTGGAGATATTACTGTTTGTGCATTTACAATATTCATTGATTTTTGCCATTGAAAAATGTCCAGAAATGTTTGAAGCTACTGACTGAATGAAAGGAGCTGGCATCTCACTCTCTTTGAATCTTCTTTATCATGCTAGGTTTAGCAGGAAAAAGCAAAAAATTTCAGAATTGCACCTTGCAATGCGGAGAAATTACTGTTTGTGCATTTACAATATTCATTGATTTTTGCCATTGAAAAACATCATGTTATTCATATACCAGAAATGTTTGAAGCTACTGACTGAATGAAAAGAGCTGGCATCTCACTCTCTTTGAATCTTCTTTATCATGCTAAGAGGAGCAGGAAAAAGCAAAAAATTTCAGAATTGCACGTTGCAATGTGGAGATATTACTGTTTGTGCATTTACAATATTCATTGATTTTTGCCATTGAAAAATGTCCAGAAATGTTTGAAGCTACTGACTGAATGAAAGGAGCTGGCATCTCACTCTCTTTGAATCTTCTTTATCATGCTAGGATTAGCAGGAAAAAGCAAAAAATTTCAGAATTGCACCTTGCAATGCGGAGAAATTACTGTTTGTGCATTTACAATATTCATTGATTTTTGCCATTAAAAAACATCATGTTATTCATATACCAGAAATGTTTGAAGCTACTGACTGAATGAAAAGAGCTGGCATCTCACTCTCTTTGAATCTTCTTTATCATGCCAGGATTAGCAGGAAAAAGCAAAAAATTTCAGAATTGCACGTTGCAATGTGGAGATATTACTGTTTGTGCATTTACAATATTCATTGATTTTTGCCATTGAAAAACGTCCAGAAATGTTTGAAGCTACTGACTGAATGAAAGGAGCTGGCATCTCACTCTCTTTGAATCTTCTTTATCATGCTAGGATTAGCAGGAAAAAGCAAAAAATTTCAGAATTGCACCTTGCAATGCGGAGAAATTACTGTTTGTGCATTTACAATATTCATTGATTTTTGCCATTGAAAAACATGTTATTCATATACCAGAAATGTTTGAAGCTACTGACTGAATGAAAAGAGCTGGCATCTCACTCTCTTTGAATCTTCTTTATCATGCTAAGAGGAGCAGGAAAAAGCAAAAAATTTCAGAATTGCACCTTGCAATGTGGAGATATTACTGTTTGTGCATTTACAATATTCATTGATTTTTGCCATTGAAAAACGTCCAGAAATGTTTGAAGCTACTGACTGAATGAAAAGAGCTGGCATCTCACTCTCTTTGAATCTTCTTTATCATGCTAGGATTAGCAGGAAAAAGCAAAAAATTTCAGAATTGCACCCTGCAATGCGGAGAAATTACTGTTTGTGCATTTACAATATTCATTGATTTTTGCCATTGAAAAACATGTTATTCATATACCAGAAATGTTTGAAGCTACTGACTGAATGAAAAGAGCTGGCATCTCACTCTCTTTGAATCTTCTTTATCATGCTAGGATTAGCAGGAAAAAGCAAAAAATTTCAGAATTGCACCTTGCAATGTGGAGATATTACTGTTTGTGCATTTACAATATTCATTGATTTTTGCCATTGAAAAACATCATGTTATTCATATACCAGAAATGTTTGAAGCTACTGACTGAATGAAAAGAGCTGGCATCTCACTCTCTTTGAATCTTCTTTATCATGCTAAGAGGAGCAGGAAAAAGCAAAAAATTTCAGAATTGCACGTTGCAATGTGGAGATATTACTGTTTGTGCATTTACAATATTCATTGATTTTTGCCATTGAAAAATGTCCAGAAATGTTTGAAGCTACTGACTGAATGAAAGGAGCTGGCATCTCACTCTCTTTGAATCTTCTTTATCATGCTAGGATTAGCAGGAAAAAGCAAAAAATTTCAGAATTGCACCTTGCAATGCGGAGAAATTACTGTTTGTGCATTTACAATATTCATTGATTTTTGCCATTAAAAAACATCATGTTATTCATATACCAGAAATGTTTGAAGCTACTGACTGAATGAAAAGAGCTGGCATCTCACTCTCTTTGAATCTTCTTTATCATGCCAGGATTAGCAGGAAAAAGCAAAAAATTTCAGAATTGCACGTTGCAATGTGGAGATATTACTGTTTGTGCATTTACAATATTCATTGATTTTTGCCATTGAAAAACGTCCAGAAATGTTTGAAGCTACTGACTGAATGAAAGGAGCTGGCATCTCACTCTCTTTGAATCTTCTTTATCATGCTAGGATTAGCAGGAAAAAGCAAAAAATTTCAGAATTGCACCTTGCAATGCGGAGAAATTACTGTTTGTGCATTTACAATATTCATTGATTTTTGCCATTGAAAAACATCATGTTATTCATGTACCAGAAATGTTTGAAGCTACTGACTGAATGAAAAGAGCTGGCATTTCACTCTCTTTGAATCTTCTTTATCATGCTAAGAGGAGCAGGAAAAAGCAAAAAATTTCAGAATTGCACCTTGCAATGTGGAGATATTACTGTTTGTGCATTTACAATATTCATTGATTTTTGCCATTGAAAAACGTCCAGAAATGTTTGAAGCTACTGACTGAATGAAAGGAGCTGGCATCTCACTCTCTTTGAATCTTCTTTATCATGCTAGGATTAGCAGGAAAAAGCAAAAAATTTCAGAATTGCACCTTGCAATGCGGAGAAATTACTGTTTGTGCATTTACAATATTCATTGATTTTTGCCATTGAAAAACATCATGTTATTCATATACCAGAAATGTTTGAAGCTACTGACTGAATGAAAAGAGCTGGCATCTCACTCTCTTTGAATCTTCTTTATCATGCTAAGAGGAGTAGGAAAAAGCAAAAAATTTCAGAATTGCACCTTGCAATGTGGAGATATTACTGTTTGTGCATTTACAATATTCATTGATTTTTGCCATTGAAAAACGTCCAGAAATGTTTGAAGCTACTGACTGAATGAAAGGAGCTGGCATCTCACTCTCTTTGAATCTTCTTTATCATGCTAGGATTAGCAGGAAAAAGCAAAAAAATTTCAGAATTGCACCTTGCAATGCGGAGAAATTACTGTTTGTGCATTTACAATATTCATTGATTTTTGCCATTGAAAAACATCATGTTATTCATATACCAGAAATGTTTGAAGCTGACTGAATGAAAAGAGCTGGCATCTCACTCTCTTTGAATCTTCTTTATCATGCTAAGAGGAGCAGGAAAAAGCAAAAAATTTCAGAATTGCACGTTGCAATGTGGAGATATTACTGTTTGTGCATTTACAATATTCATTGATTTTTGCCATTGAAAAATGTCCAGAAATGTTTGAAGCTACTGACTGAATGAAAGGAGCTGGCATCTCACTCTCTTTGAATCTTCTTTATCATGCTAGGATTAGCAGGAAAAAGCAAAAAATTTCAGAATTGCACCTTGCAATGCGGAGAAATTACTGTTTGTGCATTTACAATATTCATTGATTTTTGCCATTAAAAAACATCATGTTATTCATATACCAGAAATGTTTGAAGCTACTGACTGAATGAAAAGAGCTGGCATCTCACTCTCTTTGAATCTTCTTTATCATGCTAAGAGGAGCAGGAAAAAGCAAAAAATTTCAGAATTGCACCTTGCAATGTGGAGATATTACTGTTTGTGCATTTACAATATTCATTGATTTTTGCCATTGAAAAATGTCCAGAAATGTTTGAAGCTACTGACTGAATGAAAGGAGCTGGCATCTCACTCTCTTTGAATCTTCTTTATCATGCTAGGATTAGCAGGAAAAAGCAAAAAATTTCAGAATTGCACCTTGCAATGCGGAGAAATTACTGTTTGTGCATTTACAATATTCATTGATTTTTGCCATTGAAAAACATCGTTATTCATATACCAGAAATGTTTGAAGCTACTGACTGAATGAAAAGAGCTGGCATCTCACTCTCTTTGAATCTTCTTTATCATGCTAAGAGGAGTAGGAAAAAGCAAAAAATTTCAGAATTGCACCTTGCAATGTGGAGATATTACTGTTTGTGCATTTACAATATTCATTGATTTTTGCCATTGAAAAACGTCCAGAAATGTTTGAAGCTACTGACTGAATGAAAGGAGCTGGCATCTCACTCTCTTTGAATCTTCTTTATCATGCTAGAATTAGCAGGAAAAAGCAAAAAAATTTCAGAATTGCACCTTGCAATGCGGAGAAATTACTGTTTGTGCATTTACAATATTCATTGATTTTTGCCATTGAAAAACATCATGTTATTCATATACCAGAAATGTTTGAAGCTGACTGAATGAAAAGAGCTGGCATCTCACTCTCTTTGAATCTTCTTTATCATGCTAAGAGGAGCAGGAAAAAGCAAAAAATTTCAGAATTGCACGTTGCAATGTGGAGATATTACTGTTTGTGCATTTACAATATTCATTGATTTTTGCCATTGAAAAATGTCCAGAAATGTTTGAAGCTACTGACTGAATGAAAGGAGCTGGCATCTCACTCTCTTTGAATCTTCTTTATCATGCTAGGATTAGCAGGAAAAAGCAAAAAATTTCAGAATTGCACCTTGCAATGCGGAGAAATTACTGTTTGTGCATTTACAATATTCATTGATTTTTGCCATTAAAAAACATCATGTTATTCATATACCAGAAATGTTTGAAGCTACTGACTGAATGAAAAGAGCTGGCATCTCACTCTCTTTGAATCTTCTTTATCATGCTAAGAGGAGCAGGAAAAAGCAAAAAATTTCAGAATTGCACCTTGCAATGTGGAGATATTACTGTTTGTGCATTTACAATATTCATTGATTTTTGCCATTGAAAAACGTCCAGAAATGTTTGAAGCTACTGACTGAATGAAAGGAGCTGGCATCTCACTCTCTTTGAATCTTCTTTATCATGCTAGGATTAGCAGGAAAAAGCAAAAAATTTCAGAATTGCACCTTGCAATGCGGAGAAATTACTGTTTGTGCATTTACAATATTCATTGATTTTTGCCATTGAAAAACATCGTTATTCATATACCAGAAATGTTTGAAGCTACTGACTGAATGAAAAGAGCTGGCATCTCACTCTCTTTGAATCTTCTTTATCATGCTAAGAGGAGTAGGAAAAAGCAAAAAATTTCAGAATTGCACCTTGCAATGTGGAGATATTACTGTTTGTGCATTTACAATATTCATTGATTTTTGCCATTGAAAAACGTCCAGAAATGTTTGAAGCTACTGACTGAATGAAAGGAGCTGGCATCTCACTCTCTTTGAATCTTCTTTATCATGCTAGGATTAGCAGGAAAAAGCAAAAAATTTCAGAATTGCACCTTGCAATGCGGAGAAATTACTGTTTGTGCATTTACAATATTCATTGATTTTTGCCATTGAAAAACATCATGTTATTCATATACCAGAAATGTTTGAAGCTGACTGAATGAAAAGAGCTGGCATCTCACTCTCTTTGAATCTTCTTTATCATGCTAAGAGGAGCAGGAAAAAGCAAAAAATTTCAGAATTGCACGTTGCAATGTGGAGATATTACTGTTTGTGCATTTACAATATTCATTGATTTTTACCATTGAAAAATGTCCAGAAATGTTTGAAGCTACTGACTGAATGAAAAGAGCTGACATCTCACTCTCTTTGAATCTTCTTTATCATGCTAGGATTAGCAGGAAAAAGCAAAAAATTTCAGAATTGCACCTTGCAATGCGGAGAAATTACTGTTTGTGCATTTACAATATTCATTGATTTTTGCCATTAAAAAACATCATGTTATTCATATACCAGAAATGTTTGAAGCTACTGACTGAATGAAAAGAGCTGGCATCTCACTCTCTTTGAATCTTCTTTATCATGCTAAGAGGAGCAGGAAAAAGCAAAAAATTTCAGAATTGCACCTTGCAATGTGGAGATATTACTGTTTGTGCATTTACAATATTCATTGATTTTTGCCATTGAAAAATGTCCAGAAATGTTTGAAGCTACTGACTGAATGAAAGGAGCTGGCATCTCACTCTCTTTGAATCTTCTTTATCATGCTAGGATTAGCAGGAAAAAGCAAAAAATTTCAGAATTGCACCTTGCAATGCGGAGAAATTACTGTTTGTGCATTTACAATATTCATTGATTTTTGCCATTGAAAAACATCGTTATTCATATACCAGAAATGTTTGAAGCTACTGACTGAATGAAAAGAGCTGGCATCTCACTCTCTTTGAATCTTCTTTATCATGCTAAGAGGAGTAGGAAAAAGCAAAAAATTTCAGAATTGCACCTTGCAATGTGGAGATATTACTGTTTGTGCATTTACAATATTCATTGATTTTTGCCATTGAAAAACGTCCAGAAATGTTTGAAGCTACTGACTGAATGAAAGGAGCTGGCATCTCACTCTCTTTGAATCTTCTTTATCATGCTAGAATTAGCAGGAAAAAGCAAAAAAATTTCAGAATTGCACCTTGCAATGCGGAGAAATTACTGTTTGTGCATTTACAATATTCATTGATTTTTGCCATTGAAAAACATCATGTTATTCATATACCAGAAATGTTTGAAGCTGACTGAATGAAAAGAGCTGGCATCTCACTCTCTTTGAATCTTCTTTATCATGCTAAGAGGAGCAGGAAAAAGCAAAAAATTTCAGAATTGCACGTTGCAATGTGGAGATATTACTGTTTGTGCATTTACAATATTCATTGATTTTTGCCATTGAAAAATGTCCAGAAATGTTTGAAGCTACTGACTGAATGAAAGGAGCTGGCATCTCACTCTCTTTGAATCTTCTTTATCATGCTAGGATTAGCAGGAAAAAGCAAAAAATTTCAGAATTGCACCTTGCAATGCGGAGAAATTACTGTTTGTGCATTTACAATATTCATTGATTTTTGCCATTAAAAAACATCATGTTATTCATATACCAGAAATGTTTGAAGCTACTGACTGAATGAAAAGAGCTGGCATCTCACTCTCTTTGAATCTTCTTTATCATGCTAAGAGGAGCAGGAAAAAGCAAAAAATTTCAGAATTGCACCTTGCAATGTGGAGATATTACTGTTTGTGCATTTACAATATTCATTGATTTTTGCCATTGAAAAACGTCCAGAAATGTTTGAAGCTACTGACTGAATGAAAGGAGCTGGCATCTCACTCTCTTTGAATCTTCTTTATCATGCTAGGATTAGCAGGAAAAAGCAAAAAATTTCAGAATTGCACCTTGCAATGCGGAGAAATTACTGTTTGTGCATTTACAATATTCATTGATTTTTGCCATTGAAAAACATCGTTATTCATATACCAGAAATGTTTGAAGCTACTGACTGAATGAAAAGAGCTGGCATCTCACTCTCTTTGAATCTTCTTTATCATGCTAAGAGGAGTAGGAAAAAGCAAAAAATTTCAGAATTGCACCTTGCAATGTGGAGATATTACTGTTTGTGCATTTACAATATTCATTGATTTTTGCCATTGAAAAACGTCCAGAAATGTTTGAAGCTACTGACTGAATGAAAGGAGCTGGCATCTCACTCTCTTTGAATCTTCTTTATCATGCTAGGATTAGCAGGAAAAAGCAAAAAATTTCAGAATTGCACCTTGCAATGCGGAGAAATTACTGTTTGTGCATTTACAATATTCATTGATTTTTGCCATTGAAAAACATCATGTTATTCATATACCAGAAATGTTTGAAGCTGACTGAATGAAAAGAGCTGGCATCTCACTCTCTTTGAATCTTCTTTATCATGCTAAGAGGAGCAGGAAAAAGCAAAAAATTTCAGAATTGCACGTTGCAATGTGGAGATATTACTGTTTGTGCATTTACAATATTCATTGATTTTTACCATTGAAAAATGTCCAGAAATGTTTGAAGCTACTGACTGAATGAAAAGAGCTGACATCTCACTCTCTTTGAATCTTCTTTATCATGCTAGGATTAGCAGGAAAAAGCAAAAAATTTCAGAATTGCACCTTGCAATGCGGAGAAATTACTGTTTGTGCATTTACAATATTCATTGATTTTTGCCATTGAAAAACATCATGTTATTCATATACCAGAAATGTTTGAAGCTACTGACTGAATGAAAAGAGCTGGCATCTCACTCTCTTTGAATCTTCTTTATCATGCCAGGATTAGCAGGAAAAAGCAAAAAAATTCAGAATTGCACGTTGCAATGTGGAGATATTACTGTTTGTGCATTTACAATATTCATTGATTTTTGCCATTGAAAAACGTCCAGAAATGTTTGAAGCTACTGACTGAATGAAAGGAGCTGGCATCTCACTCTCTTTGAATCTTCTTTATCATGCTAGGATTAGCAGGAAAAAGCAAAAAATTTCAGAATTGCACCTTGCAATGCGGAGAAATTACTGTTTGTGCAGAAATGTTTGAAGCTACTGACTGAATGAAAAGAGCTGGCATCTCACTCTCTTTGAATCTTCTTTATCATGCCAGGATTAGCAGGAAAAAGCAAAAAATTTCAGAATTGCACCTTGCAATGTGGAGATATTACTGTTTGTGCATTTACAATATTCATTGATTTTTGCCATTGAAAAACGTCCAGAAATGTTTGAAGCTACTGACTGAATGAAAGGAGCTGGCATCTCACTCTCTTTGAATCTTCTTTATCATGCTAGGATTAGCAGGAAAAAGCAAAAAATTTCAGAATTGCACCTTGCAATGCGGAGAAATTACTGTTTGTGCATTTACAATATTCATTGATTTTTGCCATTGAAAAACGTCATGTTATTCATATACCAGAAATGTTTGAAGCTACTGACTGAATGAAAAGAGCTGGCATCTCACTCTCTTTGAATCTTCTTTATCATGCTAAGAGGAGCAGGAAAAAGCAAAAAATTTCAGAATTGCACCTTGCAATGTGGAGATATTACTGTTTGTGCATTTACATTATTCATTGATTTTTGCCATTGAAAAACGTCCAGAAATGTTTGAAGCTACTGACTGAATGAAAGGAGCTGGCATCTCACTCTCTTTGAATCTTCTTTATCATGCTAGGATTAGCAGGAAAAAGCAAAAAATTTCAGAATTGCACCTTGCAATGCGGAGAAATTACTGTTTGTGCATTTACAATATTCATTGATTTTTGCCATTGAAAAACATCATGTTATTCATATACCAGAAATGTTTGAAGCTACTGACTGAATGAAAAGAGCTGGCATCTCACTCTCTTTGAATCTTCTTTATCATGCTAAGAGGAGCAGGAAAAAGCAAAAAATTTCAGAATTGCACCTTGCAATGTGGAGATATTACTGTTTGTGCATTTACAATATTCATTGATTTTTGCCATTGAAAAATGTCCAGAAATGTTTGAAGCTACTGACTGAATGAAAGGAGCTGACATCTCACTCTCTTTGAATCTTCTTTATCATGCTAGGATTAGCAGGAAAAAGCAAAAAATTTCAGAATTGCACCTTGCAATGCGGAGAAATTACTGTTTGTGCATTTACAATATTCATTGATTTTTGCCATTGAAAAACATCATGTTATTCATATACCAGAAATGTTTGAAGCTACTGACTGAATGAAAAGAGCTGGCATCTCACTCTCTTTGAATCTTCTTTATCATGCCAGGATTAGCAGGAAAAAGCAAAAAAATTCAGAATTGCACGTTGCAATGTGGAGATATTACTGTTTGTGCATTTACAATATTCATTGATTTTTGCCATTGAAAAACGTCCAGAAATGTTTGAAGCTACTGACTGAATGAAAGGTGCTGGCATCTCACTCTCTTTGAATCTTCTTTATCATGCTAGGATTAGCAGGAAAAAGCAAAAAATTTCAGAATTGCACCTTGCAATGCGGAGAAATTACTGTTTGTGCAGAAATGTTTGAAGCTACTGACTGAATGAAAGGAGCTGGCATCTCACTCTCTTTGAATCTTCTTTATCATGCTAGGATTAGCAGGAAAAAGCAAAAAATTTCAGAATTGCACCTTGCAATGCGGAGAAATTACTGTTTGTGCATTTACAATATTCATTGATTTTTGCCATTGAAAAACATCATGTTATTCATATACCAGAAATATTTGAAGCTACTGACTGAATGAAAAGAGCTGGCATCTCACTCTCTTTGAATCTTCTTTATCATGCCAGGATTAGCAGGAAAAAGCAAAAAATTTCAGAATTGCACCTTGCAATGTGGAGATATTACTGTTTGTGCATTTACAATATTCATTGATTTTTGCCATTGAAAAACGTCCAGAAATGTTTGAAGCTACTGACTGAATGAAAGGAGCTGGCATCTCACTCTCTTTGAATCTTCTTTATCATGCTAGGATTAGCAGAAAAAAGCAAAAAATTTCAGAATTGCACCTTGCAATGCGGAGAAATTACTGTTTGTGCATTTACAATATTCATTGATTTTTGCCATTGAAAAACATGTTATTCATATACCAGAAATGTTTGAAGCTACTGACTGAATGAAAAGAGCTGGCATCTCACTCTCTATGAATCTTCTTTATCATGCTAAGAGGAGCAGGAAAAAGCAAAAAATTTCAGAATTGCACCTTGCAATGTGGAGATATTACTGTTTGTGCATTTACAATATTCATTGATTTTTGCCATTGAAAAACGTCCAGAAATGTTTGAAGCTACTGACTGAATGAAAGGAGCTGGCATCTCACTCTCTTTGAATCTTCTTTATCATGCTAGGATTAGCAGGAAAAAGCAAAAAATTTCAGAATTGCACCTTGCAATGCGGAGAAATTACTGTTTGTGCATTTACAATATTCATTGATTTTTGCCATTGAAAAACATCATGTTATTCATATACCAGAAATGTTTGAAGCTACTGACTGAATGAAAAGAGCTGGCATCTCACTCTCTTTGAATCTTCTTTATCATGCTAAGATTAGCAGGAAAAAGCAAAAAATTTCAGAATTGCACCTTGCAATGTGGAGATATTACTGTTTGTGCATTTACAATATTCATTGATTTTTGCCATTGAAAAACGTCCAGAAATGTTTGAAGCTACTGACTGAATGAAAGGAGCTGGCATCTCACTCTCTTTGAATCTTCTTTATCATGCTAGGATTAGCAGGAAAAAGCAAAAAATTTCAGAATTGCACCTTGCAATGCGGAGAAATTACTGTTTGTGCATTTACAATATTCATTGATTTTTGCCTTTGAAAAACATGATGTTATTCATATACCAGAGATGTTTGAAGCTACTGACTGAATGAAAAGAGCTGGCATCTCACTCTCTTTGAATCTTCTTTATCATGCTAAGAGGAGCAGGAAAAAGCAAAAAATTTCAGAATTGCACCTTGCAATGTGGAGATATTACTGTTTGTGCATTTACAATATTCATTTATTTTTGCCATTGAAAAACGTCCAGAAATGTTTGAAGCTACTGACTGAATGAAAGGAGCTGGCATCTCACTCTCTTTGAATCTTCTTTATCATGCTAGGATTAGCAGGAAAAAGCAAAAAATTTCAGAATTGCACCTTGCAATGCGGAGAAATTACTGATTGTGCATTTACAATATTCATTGATTTTTGCCATTGAAAAACATCATGTTATTCATATACCAGAAATGTTTGAAGCTACTGACTGAATGAAAAGAGCTGGCATCTCACTCTCTTTGAATCTTCTTTATCATGCTAAGATTAGCAGGAAAAAGCAAAAAATTTCAGAATTGCACCTTGCAATGTGGAGATATTACTGTTTGTGCATTTACAATATTCATTGATTTTTGCCATTGAAAAACGTCCAGAAATGTTTGAAGCTACTGACTGAATGAAAGGAGCTGGCATCTCACTCTCTTTGAATCTTCTTTATCATGCTAGGATTAGCAGGAAAAAGCAAAAAATTTCAGAATTGCACCTTGCAATGCGGAGAAATTACTGTTTGTGCATTTACAATATTCATTGATTTTTGCCTTTGAAAAACATGATGTTATTCATATACCAGAGATGTTTGAAGCTACTGACTGAATGAAAAGAGCTGGCATCTCACTCTCTTTGAATCTTCTTTATCATGCTAAGAGGAGCAGGAAAAAGCAAAAAATTTCAGAATTGCACCTTGCAATGTGGAGATATTACTGTTTGTGCATTTACAATATTCATTTATTTTTGCCATTGAAAAACGTCCAGAAATGTTTGAAGCTACTGACTGAATGAAAGGAGCTGGCATCTCACTCTCTTTGAATCTTCTTTATCATGCTAGGATTAGCAGGAAAAAGCAAAAAATTTCAGAATTGCACCTTGCAATGCGGAGAAATTACTGTTTGTGCATTTACAATATTCATTGATTTTTGCCATTGAAAAACATCATGTTATTCATATACCAGAAATGTTTGAAGCTACTGACTGAATGAAAAGAGCTGGCATCTCACTCTCTTTGAATCTTCTTTATCATGCTAAGAGGAGCAGGAAAAGCAAAATATTTCAGAATTGCACCTTGCAATGTGGAGATATTACTGTTTGTGCATTTACAATATTCATTGATTTTTGCCATTGAAAAACGTCCAGAAATGTTTGAAGCTACTGACTGAATGAAAGGAGCTGGCATCTCACTCTCTTTGAATCTTCTTTATCATGCTAGGATTAGCAGGAAAAAGCAAAAAATTTCAGAATTGCACCTTGCAATGCGGAGAAATTACTGTTTGTGCATTTACAATATTCATTGATTTTTGCCATTGAAAAACATCATGTTATTCATATACCAGAAATGTTTGAAGCTACTGACTGAATGAAAAGAGCTGGCATCTCACTCTCTTTGAATCTTCTTTATCATGCTAAGAGGAGCAGGAAAAAGCAAAAAATTTCAGAATTGCACGTTGCAATGTGGAGATATTACTGTTTGTGCATTTACAATATTCATTGATTTTTGCCATTGAAAAATGTCCAGAAATGTTTGAAGCTACTGACTGAATGAAAGGAGCTGGCATCTCACTCTCTTTGAATCTTCTTTATCATGCTAGGATTAGCAGGAAAAAGCAAAAAATTTCAGAATTGCACCTTGCAATGCGGAGAAATTACTGTTTGTGCATTTACAATATTCATTGATTTTTGCCATTGAAAAACATCATGTTATTCATATACCAGAAATGTTTGAAGCTACTGACTGAATGAAAAGAGCTGGCATCTCACTCTCTTTGAATCTTCTTTATCATGCCAGGATTAGCAGGAAAAAGTAAAAAATTTCAGAATTGCACGTTGCAATGTGGAGAAATTACTGTTTGTGCATTTACAATATTCATTGATTTTTGCCATTGAAAAACGTCCAGAAATGTTTGAAGCTACTGACTGAATGAAAGGAGCTGGCATCTCACTCTCTTTGAATCTTCTTTATCATGCTAGGATTAGCAGGAAAAAGCAAAAAATTTCAGAATTGCACCTTGCAATGCGGAGAAATTACTGTTTGTGCATTTACAATATTCATTGATTTTTGCCATTGAAAAACATCATGTTATTCATATACCAGAAATGTTTGAAGCTACTGACTGAATGAAAAGAGCTGGCATCTCACTCTCTTTGAATCTTCTTTATCATGCTAAGAGGAGCAGGAAAAAGCAAAAAATTTCAGAATTGCACCTTGCAATGTGGAGATATTACTGTTTGTGCATTTACAATATTCATTTATTTTTGCCATTGAAAAACGTCCAGAAATGTTTGAAGCTACTGACTGAATGAAAGGAGCTGGCATCTCACTCTCTTTGAATCTTCTTTATCATGCTAGGATTAGCAGGAAAAAGCAAAAAATTTCAGAATTGCACCTTGCAATGCGGAGAAATTACTGTTTGTGCATTTACAATATTCATTGATTTTTGCCATTGAAAAACATGATATTCATATACCAGAAATGTTTGAAGCTACTGACTGAATGAAAAGAGCTGGCATCTCACTCTCTTTGAATCTTCTTTATCATGCTAAGAGGAGCAGGAAAAAGCAAAAAATTTCAGAATTGCACCTTGCAATGTGGAGATATTACTGTTTGTGCATTTACAATATTCATTGATTTTTGCCATTGAAAAACGTCCAGAAATGTTTGAAGCTACTGACTGAATGAAAAGAGCTGGCATCTCACTCTCTTTGAATCTTCTTTATCATGCTAGGATTAGCAGGAAAAAGCAAAAAATTTCAGAATTGCACCTTGCAATGCGGAGAAATAACTGTTTGTGCATTTACAATATTCATTGATTTTTGCCATTGAAAAACATCATGTTATTCATATACCAGAAATGTTTGAAGCTACTGACTGAATGAAAAGAGCTGGCATCTCACTCTCTTTGAATCTTCTTTATCATGCTAGGATTAGCAGGAAAAAGCAAAAAATTTCAGAATTGCACCTTGCAATGTGGAGATATTACTGTTTGTGCATTTACAATATTCATTGATTTTTGCCATTGAAAAACATCATGTTATTCATATACCAGAAATGTTTGAAGCTACTGACTGAATGAAAAGAGCTGGCATCTCACTCTCTTTGAATCTTCTTTATCATGCTAAGAGGAGCAGGAAAAAGCAAAAAATTTCAGAATTGCACGTTGCAATGTGGAGATATTACTGTTTGTGCATTTACAATATTCATTGATTTTTGCCATTGAAAAACATCATGTTATTCATATACCAGAAATGTTTGAAGCTACTGACTGAATGAAAAGAGCTGGCATCTCACTCTCTTTGAATCTTCTTTATCATGCCAGGATTAGCAGGAAAAAGCAAAAAATTTCAGAATTGCACCTTGCAATGTGGAGATATTACTGTTTGTGCATTTACAATATTCATTTATTTTTGCCATTGAAAAACGTCCAGAAATGTTTGAAGCTACTGACTGAATGAAAGGAGCTGGCATCTCACTCTCTTTGAATCTTCTTTATCATGCTAGGATTAGCAGGAAAAAGCAAAAAATTTCAGAATTGCACCTTGCAATGCGGAGAAATTACTGTTTGTGCATTTACAATATTCATTGATTTTTGCCATTGAAAAACATCATGTTATTCATATACCAGAGATGTTTGAAGCTACTGACTGAATGAAAAGAGCTGACATCTCACTCTCTTTGAATCTTCTTTATCATGCTAAGAGGAGCAGGAAAAAGCAAAAAATTTCAGAATTGCACCTTGCAATGTGGAGATATTACTGTTTGTGCATTTACAATATTCATTGATTTTTGCCATTGAAAAACGTCCAGAAATGTTTGAAGCTACTGACTGAATGAAAGGAGCTGGCATCTCACTCTCTTTGAATCTTCTTTATCATGCTAGGATTAGCAGGAAAAAGCAAAAAATTTCAGAATTGCACCTTGCAATGCGGAGAAATTACTGTTTGTGCATTTACAATATTCATTGATTTTTGCCATTGAAAAACATCATGTTATTCATATACCAGAAATGTTTGAAGCTACTGACTGAATGAAAAGAGCTGGCATCTCACTCTCTTTGAATCTTCTTTATCATGCTAAGATTAGCAGGAAAAAGCAAAAAATTTCAGAATTGCACCTTGCAATGTGGAGATATTACTGTTTGTGCATTTACAATATTCATTGATTTTTGCCATTGAAAAACGTCCAGAAATGTTTGAAGCTACTGACTGAATGAAAGGAGCTGGCATCTCACTCTCTTTGAATCTTCTTTATCATGCTAGGATTAGCAGGAAAAAGCAAAAAATTTCAGAATTGCACCTTGCAATGCGGAGAAATTACTGTTTGTGCATTTACAATATTCATTGATTTTTGCCATTGAAAAACATCATGTTATTCATATACCAGAAATGTTTGAAGCTACTGACTGAATGAAAAGAGCTGGCATCTCACTCTCTTTGAATCTTCTTTATCATGCTAAGATTAGCAGGAAAAAGCAAAAAATTTCAGAATTGCACCTTGCAATGTGGAGATATTACTGTTTGTGCATTTACAATATTCATTGATTTTTGCCATTGAAAAACGTCCAGAAATGTTTGAAGCTACTGACTGAATGAAAGGAGCTGGCATCTCACTCTCTTTGAATCTTCTTTATCAAGCTAGGATTAGCAGGAAAAAGCAAAAAATTTCAGAATTGCACCTTGCAATGCGGAGAAATTACTGTTTGTGCATTTACAATATTCATTGATTTTTGCCTTTGAAAAACATCATGTTATTCATATACCAGAGATGTTTGAAGCTACTGACTGAATGAAAAGAGCTGGCATCTCACTCTCTTTGAATCTTCTTTATCATGCTAAGAGGAGCAGGAAAAAGCAAAAAATTTCAGAATTGCACCTTGCAATGTGGAGATATTACTGTTTGTGCATTTACAATATTCATTTATTTTTGCCATTGAAAAACGTCCAGAAATGTTTGAAGCTACTGACTGAATGAAAGGAGCTGGCATCTCACTCTCTTTGAATCTTCTTTATCATGCTAGGATTAGCAGGAAAAAGCAAAAAATTTCAGAATTGCACCTTGCAATGCGGAGAAATTACTGTTTGTGCATTTACAATATTCATTGATTTTTGCCATTGAAAAACATCATGTTATTCATATACCAGAAATGTTTGAAGCTACTGACTGAATGAAAAGAGCTGGCATCTCACTCTCTTTGAATCTTCTTTATCATGCTAAGAGGAGCAGGAAAAAGCAAAAAATTTCAGAATTGCACCTTGCAATGTGGAGATATTACTGTTTGTGCATTTACAATATTCATTGATTTTTGCCATTGAAAAACGTCCAGAAATGTTTGAAGCTACTGACTGAATGAAAGGAGCTGGCATCTCACTCTCTTTGAATCTTCTTTATCATGCTAGGATTAGCAGGAAAAAGCAAAAAATTTCAGAATTGCACCTTGCAATGCGGAGAAATTACTGTTTGTGCATTTACAATATTCATTGATTTTTGCCATTGAAAAACATCATGTTATTCATATACCAGAAATGTTTGAAGCTACTGACTGAATGAAAAGAGCTGGCATCTCACTCTCTTTGAATCTTCTTTATCATGCTAAGAGGAGCAGGAGAAAGCAAAAAATTTCAGAATTGCACGTTGCAATGTGGAGATATTACTGTTTGTGCATTTACAATATTCATTGATTTTTGCCATTGAAAAATGTCCAGAAATGTTTGAAGCTACTGACTGAATGAAAGGAGCTGACATCTCACTCTCTTTGAATCTTCTTTATCATGCTAGGATTAGCAGGAAAAAGCAAAAAATTTCAGAATTGCACCTTGCAATGCGGAGAAATTACTGTTTGTGCATTTACAATATTCATTGATTTTTGCCATTGAAAAACATCATGTTATTCATATACCAGAAATGTTTGAAGCTACTGACTGAATGAAAAGAGCTGGCATCTCACTCTCTTTGAATCTTCTTTATCATGCCAGGATTAGCAGGAAAAAGCAAAAAATTTCAGAATTGCACGTTGCAATGTGGAGAAATTACTGTTTGTGCATTTACAATATTCATTGATTTTTGCCATTGAAAAACGTCCAGAAATGTTTGAAGCTACTGACTGAATGAAAGGAGCTGGCATCTCACTCTCTTTGAATCTTCTTTATCATGCTAGGATTAGCAGGAAAAAGCAAAAAATTTCAGAATTGCACCTTGCAATGCGGAGAAATTACTGTTTGTGCATTTACAATATTCATTGATTTTTGCCATTGAAAAACATCATGTTATTCATATACCAGAAATGTTTGAAGCTACTGACTGAATGAAAAGAGCTGGCATCTCACTCTCTTTGAATCTTCTTTATCATGCTAAGAGGAGCAGGAAAAAGCAAAAAATTTCAGAATTGCACCTTGCAATGTGGAGATATTACTGTTTGTGCATTTACAATATTCATTTATTTTTGCCATTGAAAAACGTCCAGAAATGTTTGAAGCTACTGACTGAATGAAAGGAGCTGGCATCTCACTCTCTTTGAATCTTCTTTATCATGCTAGGATTAGCAGGAAAAAGCAAAAAATTTCAGAATTGCACCTTGCAATGCGGAGAAATTACTGTTTGTGCATTTACAATATTCATTGATTTTTGCCATTGAAAAACATCATGTTATTCATATACCAGAAATGTTTGAAGCTACTGACTGAATGAAAAGAGCTGGCATCTCACTCTCTTTGAATCTTCTTTATCATGCTAGGATTAGCAGGAAAAAGCAAAAAATTTCAGAATTGCAAGTTGCAATGTGGAGATATTACTGTTTGTGCATTTACAATATTCATTGATTTTTGCCATTGAAAAACATCATGTTATTCATATACCAGAAATGTTTGAAGCTACTGACTGAATGAAAAGAGCTGGCATCTCACTCTCTTTGAATCTTTTTTATCATGCTAAGAGGAGCAGGAAAAAGCAAAAAATTTCAGAATTGCACGTTGCAATGTGGAGATATTACTGTTTGTGCATTACAATATTCATTGATTTTTGCCATTGAAAAACATCATGTTATTCATATACCAGAAATGTTTGAAGCTACTGACTGAATGAAAAGAGCTGGCATCTCACTCTCTTTGAATCTTCTTTATCATGCCAGGATTAGCAGGAAAAAGCAAAAAATTTCAGAATTGCACCTTGCAATGTGGAGATATTACTGTTTGTGCATTTACAATATTCATTTATTTTTGCCATTGAAAAACGTCCAGAAATGTTTGAAGCTACTGACTGAATGAAAGGAGCTGGCATCTCACTCTCTTTGAATCTTCTTTATCATGCTAGGATTAGCAGGAAAAAGCAAAAAATTTCAGAATTGCAGCTTGCAATGCGGAGAAATTACTGTTTGTGCATTTACAATATTCATTGATTTTTGCCATTGAAAAACATCATGTTATTCATATACCAGAAATGTTTGAAGCTACTGACTGAATGAAAAGAGCTGGCATCTCACTCTCTTTGAATCTTCTTTATCATGCTAAGAGGAGCAGGAAAAAGCAAAAAATTTCAGAATTGCACCTTGCAATGTGGAGATATTACTGTTTGTGCATTTACAATATTCATTGATTTTTGCCATTGAAAAACGTCCAGAAATGTTTGAAGCTACTGACTGAATGAAAGGAGCTGGCATCTCACTCTCTTTGAATCTTCTTTATCATGCTAGGATTAGCAGGAAAAAGCAAAAAATTTCAGAATTGCACCTTGCAATGCGGAGAAATTACTGTTTGTGCATTTACAATATTCATTGATTTTTGCCATTGAAAAACATCATGTTATTCATATACCAGAAATGTTTGAAGCTACTGACTGAATGAAAGGAGCTGACATCTCACTCTCTTTGAATCTTCTTTATCATGCTAGGATTAGCAGGAAAAAGCAAAAAATTTCAGAATTGCACCTTGCAATGCGGAGAAATTACTGTTTGTGCATTTACAATATTCATTGATTTTTGCCATTGAAAAACATCATGTTATTCATATACTAGAAATGTTTGAAGCTACTGACTGAATGAAAAGAGCTGGCATCTCACTCTCTTTGAATCTTCTTTATCATGCCAGGATTAGCAGGAAAAAGCAAAAAATTTCAGAATTGCACGTTGCAATGTGGAGAAATTACTGTTTGTGCATTTACAATATTCATTGATTTTTGCCATTGAAAAACGTCCAGAAATGTTTGAAGCTACTGACTGAATGAAAGGAGCTGGCATCTCACTCTCTTTGAATCTTCTTTATCATGCTAGGATTAGCAGGAAAAAGCAAAAAATTTCAGAATTGCACCTTGCAATGCGGAGAAATTACTATTTGTGCATTTACAATATTCATTGATTTTTGCCATTGAAAAACATCATGTTATTCATATACCAGAAATGTTTGAAGCTACTGACTGAATGAAAAGAGCTGGCATCTCACTCTCTTTGAATCTTCTTTATCATGCTAAGAGGAGCAGGAAAAAGCAAAAAAATTCAGAATGGCACCTTGCAATGTGGAGATATTACTGTTTGTGCATTTACAATATTCATTTATTTTTGCCATTGAAAAACGTCCAGAAATGTTTGAAGCTACTGACTGAATGAAAGGAGCTGGCATCTCACTCTCTTTGAATCTTCTTTATCATGCTAGGATTAGCAGGAAAAAGCAAAAAATTTCAGAATTGCACCTTGCAATGCGGAGAAATTACTGTTTGTGCATTTACAATATTCATTGATTTTTGCCATTGAAAAACATGTTATTCATATACCAGAAATGTTTGAAGCTACTGACTGAATGAAAAGAGCTGGCATCTCACTCTCTTTGAATCTTCTTTATCATGCTAAGAGGAGCAGGAAAAAGCAAAAAATTTCAGAATTGCACGTTGCAATGTGGAGATATTACTGTTTGTGCACTTACAATATTCATTGATTTTTGCCATTGAAAAATGTCCAGAAATGTTTGAAGCTACTGACTGAATGAAAGGAGCTGGCATCTCACTCTCTTTGAATCTTCTTTATCATGCTAGGATTAGCAGGAAAAAGCAAAAAATTTCAGAATTGCACCTTGCAATGCGGAGAAATTACTGTTTGTGTATTTACAATATTCATTGATTTTTGCCATTGAAAAACATCATGTTATTCATATACCAGAAATAATTGAAGCTACTGACTGAATGAAAAGAGCTGGCATCTCACTCTCTTTGAATCTTCTTTATCATGCCAGGATTAGCAGGAAAAAGCAAAAAATTTCAGAATTGCACCTTGCAATGTGGAGATATTACTGTTTGTGCATTTACAATATTCATTGATTTTTGCCATTGAAAAACGTCCAGAAATGTTTGAAGCTACTGACTGAATGAAAGGAGCTGGCATCTCACTCTCTTTGAATCTTCTTTATCATGCTAGGATTAGCAGGAAAAAGCAAAAAATTTCAGAATTGCACCTTGCAATGCGGAGAAATTACTGTTTGTGCATTTACAATATTCATTGATTTTTGCCATTGAAAAACATGTTATTCATATACCAGAAATGTTTGAAGCTACTGACTGAATGAAAAGAGCTGGCATCTCACTCTCTTTGAATCTTCTTTATCATGCTAAGAGGAGCAGGAAAAAGCAAAAAATTTCAGAATTGCACCTTGCAATGTGGAGATATTACTGTTTGTGCATTTACAATATTCATTTATTTTTGCCATTGAAAAACGTCCAGAAATGTTTGAAGCTACTGACTGAATGAAAGGAGCTGGCATCTCACTCTCTTTGAATCTTCTTTATCATGCTAGGATTAGCAGGAAAAAGCAAAAAATTTCAGAATTGCACCTTGCAATGCGGAGAAATTACTGTTTGTGCATTTACAATATTCATTGATTTTTGCCATTGAAAAACATGTTATTCATATACCAGAAATGTTTGAAGCTACTGACTGAATGAAAAGAGCTGGCATCTCACTCTCTTTGAATCTTCTTTATCATGCTAAGAGGAGCAGGAAAAAGCAAAAAATTTCAGAATTGCACGTTGCAATGTGGAGATATTACTGTTTGTGCACTTATAATATTCATTGATTTTTGCCATTGAAAAATGTCCAGAAATGTTTGAAGCTACTGACTGAATGAAAGGAGCTGGCATCTCACTCTCTTTGAATCTTCTTTATCATGCTAGGATTAGCAGGAAAAAGCAAAAAATTTCAGAATTGCACCTTGCAATGCGGAGAAATTACTGTTTGTGTATTTACAATATTCATTGATTTTTGCCATTGAAAAACATCATGTTATTCATATACCAGAAATATTTGAAGCTACTGACTGAATGAAAAGAGCTGGCATCTCACTCTCTTTGAATCTTCTTTATCATGCCAGGATTAGCAGGAAAAAGAAAAAAATTTCAGAATTGCACCTTGCAATGTGGAGATATTACTGTTTGTGCATTTACAATATTCATTGATTTTTGCCATTGAAAAACATCCAGAAATGTTTGAAGCTACTGACTGAATGAAAGGAGCTGGCATCTCACTCTCTTTGAATCTTCTTTATCATGCTAGGATTAGCAGGAAAAAGCAAAAAATTTCAGAATTGCACCTTGCAATGCGGAGAAATTACTGTTTGTGCATTTACAATATTCATTGATTTTTGCCATTGAAAAACATGTTATTCATATACCAGAAATGTTTGAAGCTACTGACTGAATGAAAAGAGCTGGCATCTCACTCTCTTTGAATCTTCTTTATCATGCTAAGAGGAGCAGGAAAAAGCAAAAAATTTCAGAATTGCACGTTGCAATGTGGAGATATTACTGTTTGTGCACTTACAATATTCATTGATTTTTGCCATTGAAAAATGTCCAGAAATGTTTGAAGCTACTGACTGAATGAAAGGAGCTGGCATCTCACTCTCTTTGAATCTTCTTTATCATGCTAGGATTAGCAGGAAAAAGCAAAAAATTTCAGAATTGCACCTTGCAATGCGGAGAAATTACTGTTTGTGTATTTACAATATTCATTGATTTTTGCCATTGAAAAACATCATGTTATTCATATACCAGAAATAATTGAAGCTACTGACTGAATGAAAAGAGCTGGCATCTCACTCTCTTTGAATCTTCTTTATCATGCCAGGATTAGCAGGAAAAAGCAAAAAATTTCAGAATTGCACCTTGCAATGTGGAGATATTACTGTTTGTGCATTTACAATATTCATTGATTTTTGCCATTGAAAAACGTCCAGAAATGTTTGAAGCTACTGACTGAATGAAAGGAGCTGGCATCTCACTCTCTTTGAATCTTCTTTATCATGCTAGGATTAGCAGGAAAAAGCAAAAAATTTCAGAATTGCACCTTGCAATGCGGAGAAATTACTGTTTGTGCATTTACAATATTCATTGATTTTTGCCATTGAAAAACATGTTATTCATATACCAGAAATGTTTGAAGCTACTGACTGAATGAAAAGAGCTGGCATCTCACTCTCTTTGAATCTTCTTTATCATGCTAAGAGGAGCAGGAAAAAGCAAAAAATTTCAGAATTGCACCTTGCAATGTGTAGATATTACTGTTTGTGCATTTACAATATTCATTTATTTTTGCCATTGAAAAACGTCCAGAAATGTTTGAAGCTACTGACTGAATGAAAGGAGCTGGCATCTCACTCTCTTTGAATCTTCTTTATCATGCTAGGATTAGCAGGAAAAAGCAAAAAATTTCAGAATTGCACCTTGCAATGCGGAGAAATTACTGTTTGTGCATTTACAATATTCATTGATTTTTGCCATTGAAAAACATGTTATTCATATACCAGAAATGTTTGAAGCTACTGACTGAATGAAAAGAGCTGGCATCTCACTCTCTTTGAATCTTCTTTATCATGCTAAGAGGAGCAGGAAAAAGCAAAAAATTTCAGAATTGCACGTTGCAATGTGGAGATATTACTGTTTGTGCACTTATAATATTCATTGATTTTTGCCATTGAAAAATGTCCAGAAATGTTTGAAGCTACTGACTGAATGAAAGGAGCTGGCATCTCACTCTCTTTGAATCTTCTTTATCATGCTAGGATTAGCAGGAAAAAGCAAAAAATTTCAGAATTGCACCTTGCAATGCGGAGAAATTACTGTTTGTGTATTTACAATATTCATTGATTTTTGCCATTGAAAAACATCATGTTATTCATATACCAGAAATATTTGAAGCTACTGACTGAATGAAAAGAGCTGGCATCTCACTCTCTTTGAATCTTCTTTATCATGCCAGGATTAGCAGGAAAAAGAAAAAAATTTCAGAATTGCACCTTGCAATGTGGAGATATTACTGTTTGTGCATTTACAATATTCATTGATTTTTGCCATTGAAAAACATCCAGAAATGTTTGAAGCTACTGACTGAATGAAAGGAGCTGGCATCTCACTCTCTTTGAATCTTCTTTATCATGCTAGGATTAGCAGGAAAAAGCAAAAAATTTCAGAATTGCACCTTGCAATGCGGAGAAATTACTGTTTGTGCATTTACAATATTCATTGATTTTTGCCATTGAAAAACATGTTATTCATATACCAGAAATGTTTGAAGCTACTGACTGAATGAAAAGAGCTGGCATCTCACTCTCTTTGAATCTTCTTTATCATGCTAAGAGGAGCAGGAAAAAGCAAAAAATTTCAGAATTGCACCTTGCAATGTGGAGATATTACTGTTTGTGCATTTACAATATTCATTGATTTTTGCCATTGAAAAACGTCCAGAAATGTTTGAAGCTACTGACTGAATGAAAGGAGCTGGCATCTCACTCTCTTTGAATCTTCTTTATCATGCTAGGATTAGCAGGAAAAAGCAAAAAATTTCAGAATTGCACCTTGCAATGCGGAGAAATTACTGTTTGTGCATTTACAATATTCATTGATTTTTGCCATTGAAAAACATCATGTTATTCATATACCAGAAATGTTTGAAGCTACTGACTGAATGAAAAGAGCTGGCATCTCACTCTCTTTGAATATTCTTTATCATGCTAAGAGGAGCAGGAAAAAGCAAAAAATTTCAGAATTGCACGTTGCAATGTGGAGATATTACTGTTTGTGCATTTACAATATTCATTGATTTTTGCCATTGAAAAATGTCCAGAAATGTTTGAAGCTACTGACTGAATGAAAGGAGCTGACATCTCACTCTCTTTGAATCTTCTTTATCATGCTAGGATTAGCAGGAAAAAGCAAAAAATTTCAGAATTGCACCTTGCAATGCGGAGAAATTACTGTTTGTGCATTTACAATATTCATTGATTTTTGCCATTGAAAAACATCATGTTATTCATATACCAGAAATGTTTGAAGCTACTGACTGAATGAAAAGAGCTGGCATCTCACTCTCTTTGAATCTTCTTTATCATGCCAGGATTAGCAGGAAAAAGCAAAAAATTTCAGAATTGCACGTTGCAATGTGGAGATATTACTGTTTGTGCATTTACAATATTCATTGATTTTTGCCATTGAAAAACGTCCAGAAATGTTTGAAGCTACTGACTGAATGAAAGGAGCTGGCATCTCACTCTCTTTGAATCTTCTTTATCATGCTAGGATTAGCAGGAAAAAGCAAAAAATTTCAGAATTGCACCTTGCAATGCGGAGAAATTACTGTTTGTGCATTTACAATATTCATTGATTTTTGCCATTGAAAAACATCATGTTATTCATATACCAGAAATGTTTGAAGCTACTGACTGAATGAAAAGAGCTGGCATCTCACTCTCTTTGAATCTTCTTTATCATGCCAGGATTAGCAGGAAAAAGCAAAAAATTTCAGAATTGCACCTTGCAATGTGGAGATATTACTGTTTGTGCATTTACAATATTCATTGATTTTTGCCATTGAAAAACGTCCAGAAATGTTTGAAGCTACTGACTCAATGAAAGGAGCTGGCATCTCACTCTCTTTGAATCTTCTTTATCATGCTAGGATTAGCAGGAAAAAGCAAAAAATTTCAGAATTGCACCTTGCAATGCGGAGAAATTACTGTTTGTGTATTTACAATATTCATTGATTTTTGCCATTGAAAAACATCATGTTATTCATATACCAGAAATATTTGAAGCTACTGACTGAATGAAAAGAGCTGGCATCTCACTCTCTTTGAATCTTCTTTATCATGCCAGGATTAGCAGGAAAAAGCAAAAAATTTCAGAATTGCACCTTGCAATGTGGAGATATTACTGTTTGTGCATTTACAATATTCATTGATTTTTGCCATTGAAAAACGTCCAGAAATGTTTGAAGCTACTGACTGAATGAAAGGAGCTGGCATCTCACTCTCTTTGAATCTTCTTTATCATGCTAGGATTAGCAGGAAAAAGCAAAAAATTTCAGAATTGCACCTTGCAATGCGGAGAAATTACTGTTTGTGCATTTACAATATTCATTGATTTTTGCCATTGAAAAACATGTTATTCATATACCAGAAATGTTTGAAGCTACTGACTGAATGAAAAGAGCTGGCATCTCACTCTCTTTGAATCTTCTTTATCATGCTAAGAGGAGCAGGAAAAAGCAAAAAATTTCAGAATTGCACCTTGCAATGTGGAGATATTACTGTTTGTGCATTTACAATATTCATTGATTTTTGCCATTGAAAAACGTCCAGAAATGTTTGAAGCTACTGACTGAATGAAAGGAGCTGGCATCTCACTCTCTTTGAATCTTCTTTATCATGCTAGGATTAGCAGGAAAAAGCAAAAAATTTCAGAATTGCACCTTGCAATGCGGAGAAATTACTGTTTGTGTATTTACAATATTCATTGATTTTTGCCATTGAAAAACATCATGTTATTCATATACCAGAAATATTTGAAGCTACTGACTGAATGAAAAGAGCTGGCATCTCACTCTCTTTGAATCTTCTTTATCATGCCAGGATTAGCAGGAAAAAGCAAAAAATTTCAGAATTGCACCTTGCAATGTGGAGAAATTACTGTTTGTGTATTTACAATATTCATTGATTTTTGCCATTGAAAAACATCATGTTATTCATATACCAGAAATATTTGAAGCTACTGACTGAATGAAAAGAGCTGGCATCTCACTCTCTTTGAATCTTCTTTATCATGCCAGGATTAGCAGGAAAAAGCAAAAAATTTCAGAATTGCACCTTGCAATGTGGAGATATTACTGTTTGTGCATTTACAATATTCATTGATTTTTGCCATTGAAAAACGTCCAGAAATGTTTGAAGCTACTGACTGAATGAAAGGAGCTGGCATCTCACTCTCTTTGAATCTTCTTTATCATGCTAGGATTAGCAGGAAAAAGCAAAAAATTTCAGAATTGCACCTTGCAATGCGGAGAAATTACTGTTTGTGCATTTACAATATTCATTGATTTTTGCCATTGAAAAACATGTTATTCATATACCAGAAATGTTTGAAGCTACTGACTGAATGAAAAGAGCTGGCATCTCACTCTCTTTGAATCTTCTTTATCATGCTAAGAGGAGCAGGAAAAAGCAAAAAATTTCAGAATTGCACCTTGCAATGTGGAGATATTACTGTTTGTGCATTTACAATATTCATTGATTTTTGCCATTGAAAAACGTCCAGAAATGTTTGAAGCTACTGACTGAATGAAAGGAGCTGGCATCTCACTCTCTTTGAATCTTCTTTATCATGCTAGGATTAGCAGGAAAAAGCAAAAAATTTCAGAATTGCACCTTGCAATGCGGAGAAATTACTGTTTGTGCATTTACAATATTCATTGATTTTTGCCATTGAAAAACATCATGTTATTCATATACCAGAAATGTTTGAAGCTACTGACTGAATGAAAAGAGCTGGCATCTCACTCTCTTTGAATCTTCTTTATCATGCTAAGAGGAGCAGGAAAAAGCAAAAAATTTCAGAATTGCACGTTGCAATGTGGAGATATTACTGTTTGTGCATTTACAATATTCATTGATTTTTGCCATTGAAAAATGTCCAGAAATGTTTGAAGCTACTGACTGAATGAAAGGAGCTGACATCTCACTCTCTTTGAATCTTCTTTATCATGCTAGGATTAGCAGGAAAAAGCAAAAAATTTCAGAATTGCACCTTGCAATGCGGAGAAATTACTGTTTGTGCATTTACAATATTCATTGATTTTTGCCATTGAAAAACATCATGTTATTCATATACCAGAAATGTTTGAAGCTACTGACTGAATGAAAAGAGCTGGCATCTCACTCTCTTTGAATCTTCTTTATCATGCCAGGATTAGCAGGAAAAAGCAAAAAATTTCAGAATTGCACGTTGCAATGTGGAGATATTACTGTTTGTGCATTTACAATATTCATTGATTTTTGCCATTGAAAAACGTCCAGAAATGTTTGAAGCTACTGACTGAATGAAAGGAGCTGGCATCTCACTCTCTTTGAATCTTCTTTATCATGCTAGGATTAGCAGGAAAAAGCAAAAAATTTCAGAATTGCACCTTGCAATGCGGAGAAATTACTGTTTGTGCATTTACAATATTCATTGATTTTTGCCATTGAAAAACATCATGTTATTCATATACCAGAAATGTTTGAAGCTACTGACTGAATGAAAAGAGCTGGCATCTCACTCTCTTTGAATCTTCTTTATCATGCCAGGATTAGCAGGAAAAAGCAAAAAATTTCAGAATTGCACCTTGCAATGTGGAGATATTACTGTTTGTGCATTTACAATATTCATTGATTTTTGCCATTGAAAAACGTCCAGAAATGTTTGAAGCTACTGACTCAATGAAAGGAGCTGGCATCTCACTCTCTTTGAATCTTCTTTATCATGCTAGGATTAGCAGGAAAAAGCAAAAAATTTCAGAATTGCACCTTGCAATGCGGAGAAATTACTGTTTGTGCATTTACAATATTCATTGATTTTTGCCATTGAAAAACATGTTATTCATATACCAGAAGTGTTTGAAGCTACTGACTGAATGAAAAGAGCTGGCATCTCACTCTCTTTGAATCTTCTTTATCATGCTAAGAGGAGCAGGAAAAAGCAAAAAATTTCAGAATTGCACCTTGCAATGTGGAGATATTACTGTTTGTGCATTTACAATATTCATTGATTTTTGCCATTGAAAAACGTCCAGAAATGTTTGAAGCTACTGACTGAATGAAAAGAGCTGGCATCTCAATCTCTTTGAATCTTCTTTATCATGCTAGGATTAGCAGGAAAAAGTAAAAATTTCAGAATTGCACCCTGCAATGCGGAGAAATTACTGTTTGTGCATTTACAATATTCATTGATTTTTGCCATTGAAAAACAGGTTATTCATATACCAGAAATGTTTGAAGCTACTGACTGAATGAAAAGAGCTGGCATCTCACTCTCTTTGAATCTTCTTTATCATGCCAGGATTAGCAGGAAAAAGCAAAAAATTTCAGAATTGCACCTTGCAATGTGGAGATATTACTGTTTGTGCATTTACAATATTCATTGATTTTTGCCATTGAAAAACATCATGTTATTCATATACCAGAAATGTTTGAAGCTACTGACTGAATGAAAAGAGCTGGCATCTCACTCTCTTTGAATCTTCTTTATCATGCTAAGAGGAGCAGGAAAAAGCAAAAAATTTCAGAATTGCACGTTGCAATGTGGAGATATTACTGTTTGTGCATTTACAATATTCATTGATTTTTGCCATTGAAAAATGTCCAGAAATGTTTGAAGCTACTGACTGAATGAAAGGAGCTGGCATCTCACTCTCTTTGAATCTTCTTTATCATGCTAGGATTAGCAGGAAAAAGCAAAAAATTTCAGAATTGCACCTTGCAATGCGGAGAAATTACTGTTTGTGCATTTACAATATTCATTGATTTTTGCCATTAAAAAACATCATGTTATTCATATACCAGAAATGTTTGAAGCTACTGACTGAATGAAAAGAGCTGGCATCTCACTCTCTTTGAATCTTCTTTATCATGCCAGGATTAGCAGGAAAAAGCAAAAAATTTCAGAAATGCACGTTGCAATGTGGAGATATTACTGTTGGTGCATTTACAATATTCATTGATTTTTGCCATTGAAAAACGTCCAGAAATGTTTGAAGCTACTGACTGAATGAAAGGAGCTGGCATCTCACTCTCTTTGAATCTTCTTTATCATGCTAGGATTAGCAGGAAAAAGCAAAAAATTTCAGAATTGCACCTTGCAATGCGGAGAAATTACTGTTTGTGCATTTACAATATTCATTGATTTTTGCCATTGAAAAACATCATGTTATTCATGTACCAGAAATGTTTGAAGCTACTGACTGAATGAAAAGAGCTGGCATCTCACTCTCTTTGAATCTTCTTTATCATGCTAAGAGGAGCAGGAAAAAGCAAAAAATTTCAGAATTGCACCTTGCAATGTGGAGATATTACTGTTTGTGCATTTACAATATTCATTGATTTTTGCCATTGAAAAACGTCCAGAAATGTTTGAAGCTACTGACTGAATGAAAGGAGCTGGCATCTCACTCCCTTTGAATCTTCTTTATCATGCTAGGATTAGCAGGAAAAAGCAAAAAATTTCAGAATTGCACCTTGCAATGCGGAGAAATTACTGTTTGTGCATTTACAATATTCATTGATTTTTGCCATTGAAAAACATCATGTTATTCATATACCAGAAATGTTTGAAGCTACTGACTGAATGAAAAGAGCTGGCATCTCACTCTCTTTGAATCTTCTTTATCATGCCAGGATTAGCAGGAAAAAGCAAAAAATTTCAGAATTGCACCTTGCAATGTGGAGATATTACTGTTTGTGCATTTACAATATTCATTGATTTTTGCCATTGAAAAACGTCCAGAAATGTTTGAAGCTACTGACTGAATGAAAGGAGCTGGCATCTCACTCTCTTTGAATCTTCTTTATCATGCTAGGATTAGCAGGAAAAAGCAAAAAATTTCAGAATTGCACCTTGCAATGCGGAGAAATTACTGTTTGTGCATTTACAATATTCATTGATTTTTGCCATTGAAAAACGTCATGTTATTCATATACCAGAAATGTTTGAAGCTACTGACTGAATGAAAAGAGCTGGCATCTCACTCTCTTTGAATCTTCTTTATCATGCTAAGAGGAGCAGGAAAAAGCAAAAAATTTCAGAATTGCACCTTGCAATGTGGAGATATTACTGTTTGTGCATTTACAATATTCATTGATTTTTGCCATTGAAAAACGTCCAGAAATGTTTGAAGCTACTGACTGAATGAAAGGAGCTGGCATCTCACTCTCTTTGAATCTTCTTTATCATGCTAGGATTAGCAGGAAAAAGCAAAAAATTTCAGAATTGCACCTTGCAATGCGGAGAAATTACTGTTTGTGCATTTACAATATTCATTGATTTTTGCCATTGAAAAACATCATGTTATTCATATACCAGAAATGTTTGAAGCTACTGACTGAATGAAAAGAGCTGGCATCTCACTCTCTTTGAATCTTCTTTATCATGCTAAGAGGAGCAGGAAAAAGCAAAAAATTTCAGAATTGCACCTTGCAATGTGGAGATATTACTGTTTGTGCATTTACAATATTCATTGATTTTTGCCATTGAAAAATGTCCAGAAATGTTTGAAGCTACTGACTGAATGAAAGGAGCTGACATCTCACTCTCTGTGAATCTTCTTTATCATGCTAGGATTAGCAGGAAAAAGCAAAAAATTTCAGAATTGCACCTTGCAATGCGGAGAAATTACTGTTTGTGCATTTACAATATTCATTGATTTTTGCCATTGAAAAACGTCATGTTATTCATATACCAGAAATGTTTGAAGCTACTGACTGAATGAAAAGAGCTGGCATCTCACTCTCTTTGAATCTTCTTTATCATGCTAAGAGGAGCAGAAAAAAGCAAAAAATTTCAGAATTGCACCTTGCAATGTGGAGATATTACTGTTTGTGCATTTACAATATTCATTGATTTTTGCCATTGAAAAACGTCCAGAAATGTTTGAAGCTACTGACTCAATGAAAGGAGCTGGCATCTCACTCTCTTTGAATCTTCTTTATCATGCTAGGATTAGCAGGAAAAAGCAAAAAATTTCAGAATTGCACCTTGCAATGCAGAGAAATTACTGTTTGTGCATTTACAATATTCATTGATTTTTGCCATTGAAAAACATGTTATTCATATACCAGAAATGTTTGAAGCTACTGACTGAATGAAAAGAGCTGGCATCTCACTCTCTTTGAATCTTCTTTATCATGCTAAGAGGAGCAGGAAAAAGCAAAAAATTTCAGAATTGCACCTTGCAATGTGGAGATATTACTGTTTGTGCATTTACAATATTCATTGATTTTTGCCATTGAAAAACGTCCAGAAATGTTTGAAGCTACTGACTGAATGAAAAGAGCTGGCATCTCACTCTCTTTGAATCTTCTTTATCATGCTAGGATTAGCAGGAAAAAGCAAAAAATTTCAGAATTGCACCCTGCAATGCGGAGAAATTACTGTTTGTGCATTTACAATATTCATTGATTTTTGCCATTGAAAAACATGTTATTCATATACCAGAAATGTTTGAAGCTACTGACTGAATGAAAAGAGCTGGCATCTCACTCTCTTTGAATCTTCTTTATCATGCTAGGATTAGCAGGAAAAAGCAAAAAATTTCAGAATTGCACCTTGCAATGTGGAGATATTACTGTTTGTGCATTTACAATATTCATTGATTTTTGCCATTGAAAAACATCATGTTATTCATATACCAGAAATGTTTGAAGCTACTGACTGAATGAAAAGAGCTGGCATCTCACTCTCTTTGAATCTTCTTTATCATGCTAAGAGGAGCAGGAAAAAGCAAAAAATTTCAGAATTCCACGTTGCAATGTGGAGATATTACTGTTTGTGCATTTACAATATTCATTGATTTTTGCCATTGAAAAACGTCCAGAAATGTTTGAAGCTACTGACTCAATGAAAGGAGCTGGCATCTCACTCTCTTTGAATCTTCTTTATCATGCTAGGATTAGCAGGAAAAGCAAAAAATTTCAGAATTGCACCTTGCAATGCGGAGAAATTACTGTTTGTGCATTTACAATATTCATTGATTTTTGCCATTGAAAAACATGTTATTCATATACCAGAAATGTTTGAAGCTACTGACTGAATGAAAAGAGCTGGCATCTCACTCTCTTTGAATCTTCTTTATCATGCTAAGAGGAGCAGGAAAAAGCAAAAAATTTCAGAATTGCACCTTGCAATGTGGAGATATTACTGTTTGTGCATTTACAATATTCATTGATTTTTGCCATTGAAAAACGTCCAGAAATGTTTGAAGCTACTGACTGAATGAAAAGAGCTGGCATCTCACTCTCTTTGAATCTTCTTTATCATGCTAGGATTAGCAGGAAAAAGCAAAAAATTTCAGAATTGCACCCTGCAATGCGGAGAAATTACTGTTTGTGCATTTACAATATTCATTGATTTTTGCCATTGAAAAACATGTTATTCATATACCAGAAATGTTTGAAGCTACTGACTGAATGAAAAGAGCTGGCATCTCACTCTCTTTGAATCTTCTTTATCATGCTAGGATTAGCAGGAAAAAGCAAAAAATTTCAGAATTGCACCTTGCAATGTGGAGATATTACTGTTTGTGCATTTACAATATTCATTGATTTTTGCCATTGAAAAACATCATGTTATTCATATACCAGAAATGTTTGAAGCTACTGACTGAATGAAAAGAGCTGGCATCTCACTCTCTTTGAATCTTCTTTATCATGCTAAGAGGAGCAGGAAAAAGCAAAAAATTTCAGAATTGCACGTTGCAATGTGGAGATATTACTGTTTGTGCATTTACAATATTCATTGATTTTTGCCATTGAAAAATGTCCAGAAATGTTTGAAGCTACTGACTGAATGAAAGGAGCTGGCATCTCACTCTCTTTGAATCTTCTTTATCATGCTAGGATTAGCAGGAAAAAGCAAAAAATTTCAGAATTGCACCTTGCAATGCGGAGAAATTACTGTTTGTGCATTTACAATATTCATTGATTTTTGCCATTAAAAAACATCATGTTATTCATATACCAGAAATGTTTGAAGCTACTGACTGAATGAAAAGAGCTGGCATCTCACTCTCTTTGAATCTTCTTTATCATGCCAGGATTAGCAGGAAAAAGCAAAAAATTTCAGAATTGCACGTTGAAATGTGGAGATATTACGGTTGGTGCATTTACAATATTCATTGATTTTTGCCATTGAAAAACGTCCAGAAATGTTTGAAGCTACTGACTGAATGAAAGGAGCTGGCATCTCACTCTCTTTGAATCTTCTTTATCATGCTAGGATTAGCAGGAAAAAGCAAAAAATTTCAGAATTGCACCTTGCAATGCGGAGAAATTACTGTTTGTGCATTTACAATATTCATTGATTTTTGCCATTGAAAAACATCATGTTATTCATGTACCAGAAATGTTTGAAGCTACTGACTGAATGAAAAGAGCTGGCATCTCACTCTCTTTGAATCTTCTTTATCATGCTAAGAGGAGCAGGAAAAAGCAAAAAATTTCAGAATTGCACCTTGCAATGTGGAGATATTACTGTTTGTGCATTTACAATATTCATTGATTTTTGCCATTGAAAAACGTCCAGAAATGTTTGAAGCTACTGACTGAATGAAAGGAGCTGGCATCTCACTCTCTTTGAATCTTCTTTATCATGCTAGGATTAGCAGGAAAAAGCAAAAAATTTCAGAATTGCACCTTGCAATGCGGAGAAATTACTGTTTGTGCATTTACAATATTCATTGATTTTTGCCATTGAAAAACATCATGTTATTCATATACCAGAAATGTTTGAAGCTACTGACTGAATGAAAAGAGCTGGCATCTCACTCTCTTTGAATCTTCTTTATCATGCTAAGAGGAGTAGGAAAAAGCAAAAAATTTCAGAATTGCACCTTGCAATGTGGAGATATTACTGTTTGTGCATTTACAATATTCATTGATTTTTGCCATTGAAAAACGTCCAGAAATGTTTGAAGCTACTGACTGAATGAAAGGAGCTGGCATCTCACTCTCTTTGAATCTTCTTTATCATGCTAGGATTAGCAGGAAAAAGCAAAAAATTTCAGAATTGCACCTTGGAATGCGGAGAAATTACTGTTTGTGCATTTACAATATTCATTGATTTTTGCCATTGAAAAACATCATGTTATTCATATACCAGAAATGTTTGAAGCTGACTGAATGAAAAGAGCTGGCATCTCACTCTCTTTGAATCTTCTTTATCATGCTAAGAGGAGCAGGAAAAAGCAAAAAATTTCAGAATTGCACGTTGCAATGTGGAGATATTACTGTTTGTGCATTTACAATATTCATTGATTTTTGCCATTGAAAAATGTCCAGAAATGTTTGAAGCTACTGACTGAATGAAAGGAGCTGGCATCTCACTCTCTTTGAATCTTCTTTATCATGCTAGGATTAGCAGGAAAAAACAAAAAATTTCAGAATTGCACCTTGCAATGCGGAGAAATTACTGTTTGTGCATTTACAATATTCATTGATTTTTGCCATTGAAAAACATCATGTTATTCATATACCAGAAATGTTTGAAGCTACTGACTGAATGAAAAGAGCTGGCATCTCACTCTCTTTGAATCTTCTTTATCATGCCAGGATTAGCAGGAAAAAGCAAAAAATTTCAGAATTGCACCTTGCAATGTGGAGATATTACTGTTTGTGCATTTACAATATTCATTGATTTTTGCCATTGAAAAACGTCCAGAAATGTTTGAAGCTACTGACTGAATGAAAGGAGCTGGCATCTCACTCTCTTTGAATCTTCTTTATCATGCTAGGATTAGCAGGAAAAAGCAAAAAATTTCAGAATTGCACCTTGCAATGCGGAGAAATTACTGTTTGTGCATTTACAATATTCATTGATTTTTGCCATTGAAAAACATCATGTTATTCATATACCAGAAATGTTTGAAGCTACTGACTGAATGAAAAGAGCTGGCATCTCACTCTCTTTGAATCTTCTTTATCATGCTAAGAGGAGCAGGAAAAAGCAAAAAATTTCAGAATTGCACCTTGCAATGTGGAGATATTACTGTTTGTGCATTTACAATATTCAATGATTTTTGCCATTGAAAAATGTCCAGAAATGTTTGAAGCTACTGACTGAATGAAAGGAGCTGACATCTCACTCTCTGTGAATCCTCTTTATCATGCTAGGATTAGCAGGAAAAAGCAAAAAATTTCAGAATTGCACCTTGCAATGCGGAGAAATTACTGTTTGTGCATTTACAATATTCATTGATTTTTGCCATTGAAAAACATCATGTTATTCATATACCAGAAATGTTTGAAGCTACTGACTGAATGAAAAGAGCTGGCATCTCACTCTCTTTGAATCTTCTTTATCATGCTAAGAGGAGCAGGAAAAAGCAAAAAATTTCAGAATTGCACGTTGCAATGTGGAGATATTACTGTTTGTGCATTTACAATATTCATTGATTTTTGCCATTGAAAAACATCCAGAAATGTTTGAAGCTACTTACTGAATGAAAGGAGCTGGCATCTCACTCTCTTTGAATCTTCTTTATCATGCTAGGATTAGCAGGAAAAAGCAAAAAATTTCAGAATTGCACCTTGCAATGCGGAGAAATTACTGTTTGTGCAGAAATGTTTGAAGCTACTGACTGAATGAAAGGAGCTGGCATCTCACTCTCTTTGAATCTTCTTTATCATGCTAGGATTAGCAGGAAAAAGCAAAAAATTTCAGAATTGCACCTTGCAATGCGGAGAAATTACTGTTTGTGCATTTACAATATTCATTGATTTTTGCCATTGAAAAACATGTTATTCACATACCAGAAATGTTTGAAGCTGCTGACTGAATGAAAAGAGCTGGCATCTCACTCTCTTTGAATCTTCTTTATCATGCCAGGATTAGCAGGAAAAAGCAAAAAATTTCAGAATTGCACCTTGCAATGTGGAGATATTACTGTTTGTGCATTTACAATATTCATTGATTTTTGCCATTGAAAAACGTCCAGAAATGTTTGAATCTACTGACTGAATGAAAGGAGCTGGCATCTCACTCTCTTTGAATCTTCTTTATCATGCTAGGATTAGCAGGAAAAAGCAAAAAATTTCAGAATTGCACCTTGCAATGCGGAGAAATTACTGTTTGTGCAGAAATGTTTGAAGCTACTGACTGAATGAAAGGAGCTGGCATCTCACTCTCTTTGAATCTTCTTTATCATGCTAGGATTAGCAGGAAAAAGCAAAAAATTTTAGAATTGCACCTTGCAATGCGGAGAAATTACTGTTTGTGCATTTACAATATTCATTGATTTTTGCCATTGAAAAACATCATGTTATTCATATACCAGAAATGTTTGAAGCTACTGACTGAATGAAAAGAGCTGGCATCTCACTCTCTTTGAATCTTCTTTATCATGCTAAGATTAGCAGGAAAAAGCAAAAAATTTCAGAATTGCACCTTGCAATGTGGAGATATTACTGTTTGTGCATTTACAATATTCATTGATTTTTGCCATTGAAAAACGTCCAGAAATGTTTGAAGCTACTGACTGAATGAAAGGAGCTGGCATCTCACTCTCTTTGAATCTTCTTTATCATGCTAGGATTAGCAGGAAAAAGCAAAAAATTTCAGAATTGCACCTTGCAATGCGGAGAAATTACTGTTTGTGCATTTACAATATTCATTGATTTTTGCTATTGAAAAACATCATGTTATTCTTATACCAGAAATGTTTGAAGCTACTGACTGAATGAAAAGAGCTGGCATCTCACTCTCTTTGAATCTTCTTTATCATGCTAGGATTAGCAGGAAAAAGCAAAAAATTTCAGAATTGCACCTTGCAATGTGGAGATATTACTGTTTGTGCATTTACAATATTCATTGATTTTTGCCATTGAAAAACGTCCAGAAATGTTTGAAGCTACTGACTGAATGAAAGGAGCTGGCATCTCACTCTCTTTGAATCTTCTTTATCATGCTAGGAGTAGCAGGAAAAAGCAAAAAATTTCAGAATTGCACCTTGCAATGCGGAGAAATTACTGTTTGTGCATTTACAATATTCATTGATTTTTGCCTTTGAAAAACATCATGTTATTCATATACCAGAGATGTTTGAAGCTACTGACTGAATGAAAAGAGCTGGCATCTCACTCTCTTTGAATCTTCTTTATCATGCTAAGAGGAGCAGGAAAAAGCAAAAAATTTCAGAATTGCACCTTGCAATGTGGAGATATTACTGTTTGTGCATTTACAATATTCATTTATTTTTGCCATTGAAAAACGTCCAGAAATGTTTGAAGCTACTGACTGAATGAAAGGAGCTGGCATCTCACTCTCTTTGAATCTTCTTTATCATGCTAGGATTAGCAGGAAAAAGCAAAAAATTTCAGAATTGCACCTTGCAATGCGGAGAAATTACTCTTTGTGCATTTACAATATTCATTGATTTTTGCCATTGAAAAACATCATGTTATTCATATACCAGAAATGTTTGAAGCTACTGACTGAATGAAAAGAGCTGGCATCTCACTCTCTTTGAATCTTCTTTATCATGCTAAGAGGAGCAGGAAAAAGCAAAAAATTTCAGAATTGCACCTTGCAATGTGGAGATATTACTGTTTGTGCATTTACAATATTCATTGATTTTTGCCATTGAAAAACATCCAGAAATGTTTGAAGCTACTGACTGAATGAAAGGAGCTGGCATCTCACTCTCTTTGAATCTTCTTTATCATGCTAGGATTAGCAGGAAAAAGCAAAAAATTTCAGAATTGCACCTTGCAATGCGGAGAAATTACTGTTTGTGCATTTACAATATTCATTGATTTTTGCCATTGAAAAACATGTTATTCACATACCAGAAATGTTTGAAGCTACTGACTGAATGAAAAGAGCTGGCATCTCACTCTCTTTGAATCTTCTTTATCATGCTAAGAGGAGTAGGAAAAAGCAAAAAATTTCAGAATTGCACCTTGCAATGTGGAGATATTACTGTTTGTGCATTTACAATATTCATTGATTTTTGCCATTGAAAAACGTCCAGAAATGTTTGAAGCTACTGACTGAATGAAAGGAGCTGGCATCTCACTCTCTTTGAATCTTCTTTATCATGCTAGGATTAGCAGGAAAAAGCAAAAAATTTCAGAATTGCACCTTGCAATGCGGAGAAATTACTGTTTGTGCATTTACAATATTCATTGATTTTTGCCATTGAAAAACATCATGTTATTCATATACCAGAAATGTTTGAAGCTACTGACTGAATGAAAAGAGCTGGCATCTCACTCTCTTTGAATCTTCTTTATCATGCTAAGATTAGCAGGAAAAAGCAAAAAATTTCAGAATTGCACCTTGCAATGTGGAGATATTACTGTTTGTGCATTTACAATATTCATTGATTTTTGCCATTGAAAAACGTCCAGAAATGTTTGAAGCTACTGACTGAATGAAAGGAGCTGGCATCTCACTCTCTTTGAATCTTCTTTATCATGCTAGGATTAGCAGGAAAAAGCAAAAAATTTCAGAATTGCACCTTGCAATGCGGAGAAATTACTGTTTGTGCATTTACAATATTCATTGATTTTTGCTATTGAAAAACATCATGTTATTCTTATACCAGAAATGTTTGAAGCTACTGACTGAATGAAAAGAGCTGGCATCTCACTCTCTTTGAATCTTCTTTATCATGCTAGGATTAGCAGGAAAAAGCAAAAAATTTCAGAATTGCACCTTGCAATGTGGAGATATTACTGTTTGTGCATTTACAATATTCATTGATTTTTGCCATTGAAAAACGTCCAGAAATGTTTGAAGCTACTGACTGAATGAAAGGAGCTGGCATCTCACTCTCTTTGAATCTTCTTTATCATGCTAGGAGTAGCAGGAAAAAGCAAAAAATTTCAGAATTGCACCTTGCAATGCGGAGAAATTACTGTTTGTGCATTTACAATATTCATTGATTTTTGCCTTTGAAAAACATCATGTTATTCATATACCAGAGATGTTTGAAGCTACTGACTGAATGAAAAGAGCTGGCATCTCACTCTCTTTGAATCTTCTTTATCATGCTAAGAGGAGCAGGAAAAAGCAAAAAATTTCAGAATTGCACCTTGCAATGTGGAGATATTACTGTTTGTGCATTTACAATATTCATTTATTTTTGCCATTGAAAAACGTCCAGAAATGTTTGAAGCTACTGACTGAATGAAAGGAGCTGGCATCTCACTCTCTTTGAATCTTCTTTATCATGCTAGGATTAGCAGGAAAAAGCAAAAAATTTCAGAATTGCACCTTGCAATGCGGAGAAATTACTCTTTGTGCATTTACAATATTCATTGATTTTTGCCATTGAAAAACATCATGTTATTCATATACCAGAAATGTTTGAAGCTACTGACTGAATGAAAAGAGCTGGCATCTCACTCTCTTTGAATCTTCTTTATCATGCTAAGAGGAGCAGGAAAAAGCAAAAAATTTCAGAATTGCACCTTGCAATGTGGAGATATTACTGTTTGTGCATTTACAATATTCATTGATTTTTGCCATTGAAAAACATCCAGAAATGTTTGAAGCTACTGACTGAATGAAAGGAGCTGGCATCTCACTCTCTTTGAATCTTCTTTATCATGCTAGGATTAGCAGGAAAAAGCAAAAAATTTCAGAATTGCACCTTGCAATGCGGAGAAATTACTGTTTGTGCATTTACAATATTCATTGATTTTTGCCATTGAAAAACATCATGTTATTCATATACCAGAAATGTTTGAAGCTACTGACTGAATGAAAAGAGCTGGCATCTCACTCTCTTTGAATCTTCTTTATCATGCTAAGAGGAGCAGGAAAAAGCAAAAAATTTCAGAATTGCACGTTGCAATGTGGAGATATTACTGTTTGTGCATTTACAATATTAATTGATTTTTGCCATTGAAAAATGTCCAGAAATGTTTGAAGCTACTGACTGAATGAAAGGAGCTGACATCTCATTCTCTTTGAATCTTCTTTATCATGCTAGGATTAGCAGGAAAAAGCAAAAAATTTCAGAATTGCACCTTGCAATGCGGAGAAATTACTGTTTGTGCATTTACAATATTCATTGATTTTTGCCATTGAAAAACATCATGTTATTCATATACCAGAAATGTTTGAAGCTACTGACTGAATGAAAAGAGCTGGCATCTCACTCTCTTTGAATCTTCTTTATCATGCCAGGATTAGCAGGAAAAAGCAAAAAATTTCAGAATTGCATGTTGCAATGTGGAGAAATTACTGTTTGTGCATTTACAATATTCATTGATTTTTGCCATTGAAAAACGTCCAGAAATGTTTGCAGCTACTGACTGAATGAAAGGAGCTGGCATCTCACTCTCTTTGAATCTTCTTTATCATGCTAGGATTAGCAGGAAAAAGCAAAAAATTTCAGAATTGCACCTTGCAATGCGGAGAAATTACTGTTTGTGCAGAAATGTTTGAAGCTACTGACTGAATGAAAGGAGCTGGCATCTCACTCTCTTTGAATCTTCTTTATCATGCTAGGATTAGCAGGAAAAAGCAAAAAATTTTAGAATTGCACCTTGCAATGCGGAGAAATTACTGTTTGTGCATTTACAATATTCATTGATTTTTGCCATTGAAAAACATCATGCTATTCATATACCAGAAATATTTGAAGCTACTGACTGAATGAAAAGAGCTGGCATCTCACTCTCTTTGAATCTTCTTTATCATGCCAGGATTAGCAGGAAAAAGCAAAAAATTTCAGAATTGCACCTTGCAATGTGGAGATATTACTGTTTGTGCATTTACAATATTCATTGATTTTTGCCATTGAAAAACGTCCAGAAATGTTTGAAGCTACTGACTGAATGAAAGGAGCTGGCATCTCACTCTCTTTGAATCTTCTTTATCATGCTAGGATTAGCAGGAAAAAGCAAAAAATTTCAGAATTGCACCTTGCAATGCGGAGAAATTACTGTTTGTGCATTTACAATATTCATTGATTTTTGCCATTGAAAAACATGTTATTCACATACCAGAAATGTTTGAAGCTACTGACTGAATGAAAAGAGCTGGCATCTCACTCTCTTTGAATCTTCTTTATCATGCTAAGAGGAGTAGGAAAAAGCAAAAAATTTCAGAATTGCACCTTGCAATGTGGAGATATTACTGTTTGTGCATTTACAATATTCATTGATTTTTGCCATTGAAAAACGTCCAGAAATGTTTGAAGCTACTGACTGAATGAAAGGAGCTGGCATCTCACTCTCTTTGAATCTTCTTTATCATGCTAGGATTAGCAGGAAAAAGCAAAAAATTTCAGAATTGCACCTTGCAATGCGGAGAAATTACTGTTTGTGCATTTACAATATTCATTGATTTTTGCCATTGAAAAACATCATGTTATTCATATACCAGAAATGTTTGAAGCTACTGACTGAATGAAAAGAGCTGGCATCTCACTCTCTTTGAATCTTCTTTATCATGCTAAGATTAGCAGGAAAAAGCAAAAAATTTCAGAATTGCACCTTGCAATGTGGAGATATTACTGTTTGTGCATTTACAATATTCATTGATTTTTGCCATTGAAAAACGTCCAGAAATGTTTGAAGCTACTGACTGAATGAAAGGAGCTGGCATCTCACTCTCTTTGAATCTTCTTTATCATGCTAGGATTAGCAGGAAAAAGCAAAAAATTTCAGAATTGCACCTTGCAATGCGGAGAAATTACTGTTTGTGCATTTACAATATTCATTGATTTTTGCTATTGAAAAACATCATGTTATTCTTATACCAGAAATGTTTGAAGCTACTGACTGAATGAAAAGAGCTGGCATCTCACTCTCTTTGAATCTTCTTTATCATGCTAGGATTAGCAGGAAAAAGCAAAAAATTTCAGAATTGCACCTTGCAATGTGGAGATATTACTGTTTGTGCATTTACAATATTCATTGATTTTTGCCATTGAAAAACGTCCAGAAATGTTTGAAGCTACTGACTGAATGAAAGGAGCTGGCATCTCACTCTCTTTGAATCTTCTTTATCATGCTAGGAGTAGCAGGAAAAAGCAAAAAATTTCAGAATTGCACCTTGCAATGCGGAGAAATTACTGTTTGTGCATTTACAATATTCATTGATTTTTGCCTTTGAAAAACATCATGTTATTCATATACCAGAGATGTTTGAAGCTACTGACTGAATGAAAAGAGCTGGCATCTCACTCTCTTTGAATCTTCTTTATCATGCTAAGAGGAGCAGGAAAAAGCAAAAAATTTCAGAATTGCACCTTGCAATGTGGAGATATTACTGTTTGTGCATTTACAATATTCATTTATTTTTGCCATTGAAAAACGTCCAGAAATGTTTGAAGCTACTGACTGAATGAAAGGAGCTGGCATCTCACTCTCTTTGAATCTTCTTTATCATGCTAGGATTAGCAGGAAAAAGCAAAAAATTTCAGAATTGCACCTTGCAATGCGGAGAAATTACTCTTTGTGCATTTACAATATTCATTGATTTTTGCCATTGAAAAACATCATGTTATTCATATACCAGAAATGTTTGAAGCTACTGACTGAATGAAAAGAGCTGGCATCTCACTCTCTTTGAATCTTCTTTATCATGCTAAGAGGAGCAGGAAAAAGCAAAAAATTTCAGAATTGCACCTTGCAATGTGGAGATATTACTGTTTGTGCATTTACAATATTCATTGATTTTTGCCATTGAAAAACATCCAGAAATGTTTGAAGCTACTGACTGAATGAAAGGAGCTGGCATCTCACTCTCTTTGAATCTTCTTTATCATGCTAGGATTAGCAGGAAAAAGCAAACAATTTCAGAATTGCACCTTGCAATGCGGAGAAATTACTGTTTGTGCATTTACAATATTCATTGATTTTTGCCATTGAAAAACATCATGTTATTCATATACCAGAAATGTTTGAAGCTACTGACTGAATGAAAAGAGCTGGCATCTCACTCTCTTTGAATCTTCTTTATCATGCTAAGAGGAGCAGGAAAAAGCAAAAAATTTCAGAATTGCACGTTGCAATGTGGAGATATTACTGTTTGTGCATTTACAATATTAATTGATTTTTGCCATTGAAAAATGTCCAGAAATGTTTGAAGCTACTGACTGAATGAAAGGAGCTGACATCTCATTCTCTTTGAATCTTCTTTATCATGCTAGGATTAGCAGTAAAAAGCAAAAAATTTCAGAATTGCACCTTGCAATGCGGAGAAATTACTGTTTGTGCATTTACAATATTCATTGATTTTTGCCATTGAAAAACATCATGTTATTCATATACCAGAAATGTTTGAAGCTACTGACTGAATGAAAAGAGCTGGCATCTCACTCTCTTTGAATCTTCTTTATCATGCCAGGATTAGCAGGAAAAAGCAAAAAATTTCAGAATTGCATGTTGCAATGTGGAGAAATTACTGTTTGTGCATTTACAATATTCATTGATTTTTGCCATTGAAAAACGTCCAGAAATGTTTGAAGCTACTGACTGAATGAAAGGAGCTGGCATCTCACTCTCTTTGAATCTTCTTTATCATGCTAGGATTAGCAGGAAAAAGCAAAAAATTTCAGAATTGCACCTTGCAATGCGGAGAAATTACTGTTTGTGCATTTACAATATTCATTGATTTTTGCCATTGAAAAACATCATGTTATTCATATACCAGAAATGTTTGAAGCTACTGACTGAATGAAAAGAGCTGGCATCTCACTCTCTTTGAATCTTCTTTATCATGCTAAGAGGAGCAGGAAAAAGCAAAAAATTTCAGAATTGCACCTTGCAATGTGGAGATATTACTGTTTGTGCATTTACAATATTCATTTATTTTTGCCATTGAAAAACGTCCAGAAATGTTTGAAGCTACTGACTGAATGAAAGGAGCTGGCATCTCACTCTCTTTGAATCTTCTTTATCATGCTAGGATTAGCAGGAAAAAGCAAAAAATTTCAGAATTGCACCTTGCAATGCGGAGAAATTACTGTTTGTGCATTTACAATATTCATTGATTTTTGCCATTGAAAAACATCATGTTATTCATATACCAGAAATGTTTGAAGCTACTGACTGAATGAAAAGAGCTGGCATCTCACTCTCTTTGAATCTTCTTTATCATGCTAAGAGGAGCAGGAAAAAGCAAAAAATTTCAGAATTGCACCTTGCAATGTGGAGATATTACTGTTTGTGCATTTACAATATTCATTGATTTTTGCCATTGAAAAACGTCCAGAAATGTTTGAAGCTACTGACTGAATGAAAAGAACTGGCATCTCACTCTCTTTGAATCTTCTTTATCATGCTAGGATTAGCAGGAAAAAGCAAAAAATTTCAGAATTGCACCTTGCAATGCGGAGAAATTACTGTTTGTGCATTTACAATATTCATTGATTTTTGCCATTGAAAAACATCATGTTATTCATATACCAGAAATGTTTGAAGCTACTGACTGAATGAAAGGAGCTGGTATCTCACTCTCTTTGAATCTTCTTTATCATGCTAAGAGGAGCAGGAAAAAGCAAAAAATTTCAGAATTGCACCTTGCAATGTGGAGATATTACTGTTTGTGCATTTACAATATTCATTGATTTTTGCCATTGAAAAACGTCCAGAAATGTTTGAAGCTACTGACTGAATGAAAGGAGCTGGCATCTCACTCTCTTTGAATCTTCTTTATCATGCTAAGAGGAGCAGGAAAAAGCAAAAAATTTCAGAATTGCACCTTGCAATGTGGAGATATTACTGTTTGTGCATTTACAATATTCATTGATTTTTGCCATTGAAAAACGTCCAGAAATGTTTGAAGCTACTGACTGAATGAAAGGAGCTGGCATCTCACTCTCTTTGAATCTTCTTTATCATGCTAGGATTAGCAGGAAAAAGCAAAAAATTTCAGAATTGCACCTTGCAATGCGGAGAAATTACTGTTTGTGCATTTACAATATTCATTGATTTTTGCTATTGAAAAACATCATGTTATTCATATACCAGAAATGTTTGAAGCTACTGACTGAATGAAAAGAGCTGGCATCTCACTCTCTTTGAATCTTCTTTATCATGCTAGGATTAGCAGGAAAAAGCAAAAAATTTCAGAATTGCACCTTGCAATGTGGAGATATTACTGTTTGTGCATTTACAATATTCATTGATTTTTGCCATTGAAAAACGTCCAGAAATGTTTGAAGCTACTGACTGAATGAAAGGAGCTGGCATCTCACTCTCTTTGAATCTTCTTTATCATGCTAGGATTAGCAGGAAAAAGCAAAAAATTTCAGAATTGCACCTTGCAATGCGGAGAAATTACTGTTTGTGCATTTACAATATTCATTGATTTTTGCCTTTGAAAAACATCATGTTATTCATATACCAGAGATGTTTGAAGCTACTGACTGAATGAAAAGAGCTGGCATCTCACTCTCTTTGAATCTTCTTTATCATGCTAAGAGGAGCAGGAAAAAGCAAAAAATTTCAGAATTGCACCTTGCAATGTGGAGATATTACTGTTTGTGCATTTACAATATTCATTTATTTTTGCCATTGAAAAACGTCCAGAAATGTTTGAAGCTACTGACTGAATGAAAGGAGCTGGCATCTCACTCTCTTTGAATCTTCTTTATCATGCTAGGATTAGCAGGAAAAAGCAAAAAATTTCAGAATTGCACCTTGCAATGCGGAGAAATTACTGTTTGTGCATTTACAATATTCATTGATTTTTGCCGTTGAAAAACATCATGTTATTCATATACCAGAAATGTTTGAAGCTACTGACTGAATGAAAAGAGCTGGCATCTCACTCTCTTTGAATCTTCTTTATCATGCTAAGAGGAGCAGGAAAAAGCAAAAAATTTCAGAATTGCACCTTGCAATGTGGAGATATTACTGTTTGTGCATTTACAATATTCATTGATTTTTGCCATTGAAAAACGTCCAGAAATGTTTGAAGCTACTGACTGAATGAAAGGAGCTGGCATCTCACTCTCTTTGAATCTTCTTTATCATGCTAGGATTAGCAGGAAAAAGCAAAAAATTTCAGAATTGCACCTTGCAATGCGGAGAAATTACTGTTTGTGCATTTACAATATTCATTGATTTTTGCCATTGAAAAACATCATGTTATTCATATACCAGAAATGTTTGAAGCTACTGACTGAATGAAAAGAGCTGGCATCTCACTCTCTTTTAATCTTCTTTATCATGCTAAGAGGAGCAGGAAAAAGCAAAAAATTTCAGAATTGCACGTTGCAATGTGGAGATATTACTGTTTGTGCATTTACAATATTCATTGATTTTTGCCATTGAAAAATGTCCAGAAATGTTTGAAGCTACTGACTGAATGAAAGGAGCTGGCATCTCACTCTCTTTGAATCTTCTTTATCATGCTAGGATTAGCAGGAAAAAGCAAAAAATTTCAGAATTGCACCTTGCAATGCGGAGAAATTACTCTTTGTGCATTTACAATATTCATTGATTTTTGCCATTGAAAAACATCATGTTATTCATATACCAGAAATGTTTGAAGCTACTGACTGAATGAAAAGAGCTGGCATCTCACTCTCTTTGAATCTTCTTTATCATGCTAAGAGGAGCAGGAAAAAGCAAAAAATTTCAGAATTGCACCTTGCAATGTGGAGATATTACTGTTTGTGCATTTACAATATTCATTGATTTTTGCCATTGAAAAACATCCAGAAATGTTTGAAGCTACTGACTGAATGAAAGGAGCTGGCATCTCACTCTCTTTGAATCTTCTTTATCATGCTAGGATTAGCAGGAAAAAGCAAAAAATTTCAGAATTGCACCTTGCAATGCGGAGAAATTACTGTTTGTGCATTTACAATATTCATTGATTTTTGCCATTGAAAAACATCATGTTATTCATATACCAGAAATGTTTGAAGCTACTGACTGAATGAAAAGAGCTGGCATCTCACTCTCTTTGAATCTTCTTTATCATGCTAAGAGGAGCAGGAAAAAGCAAAAAAATTTCAGAATTGCACGTTGCAATGTGGAGATATTACTGTTTGTGCATTTACAATATTAATTGATTTTTGCCATTGAAAAATGTCCAGAAATGTTTGAAGCTACTGACTGAATGAAAGGAGCTGACATCTCATTCTCTTTGAATCTTCTTTATCATGCTAGGATTAGCAGTAAAAAGCAAAAAATTTCAGAATTGCACCTTGCAATGCGGAGAAATTACTGTTTGTGCATTTACAATATTCATTGATTTTTGCCATTGAAAAACATCATGTTATTCATATACCAGAAATGTTTGAAGCTACTGACTGAATGAAAAGAGCTGGCATCTCACTCTCTTTGAATCTTCTTTATCATGCCAGGATTAGCAGGAAAAAGCAAAAAATTTCAGAATTGCATGTTGCAATGTGGAGAAATTACTGTTTGTGCATTTACAATATTCATTGATTTTTGCCATTGAAAAACGTCCAGAAATGTTTGAAGCTACTGACTGAATGAAAGGAGCTGGCATCTCACTCTCTTTGAATCTTCTTTATCATGCTAGGATTAGCAGGAAAAAGCAAAAAATTTCAGAATTGCACCTTGCAATGCGGAGAAATTACTGTTTGTGCATTTACAATATTCATTGATTTTTGCCATTGAAAAACATCATGTTATTCATATACCAGAAATGTTTGAAGCTACTGACTGAATGAAAAGAGCTGGCATCTCACTCTCTTTGAATCTTCTTTATCATGCTAAGAGGAGCAGGAAAAAGCAAAAAATTTCAGAATTGCACCTTGCAATGTGGAGATATTACTGTTTGTGCATTTACAATATTCATTTATTTTTGCCATTGAAAAACGTCCAGAAATGTTTGAAGCTACTGACTGAATGAAAGGAGCTGGCATCTCACTCTCTTTGAATCTTCTTTATCATGCTAGGATTAGCAGGAAAAAGCAAAAAATTTCAGAATTGCACCTTGCAATGCGGAGAAATTACTGTTTGTGCATTTACAATATTCATTGATTTTTGCCATTGAAAAACATCATGTTATTCATATACCAGAAATGTTTGAAGCTACTGACTGAATGAAAAGAGCTGGCATCTCACTCTCTTTGAATCTTCTTTATCATGCTAAGAGGAGCAGGAAAAAGCAAAAAATTTCAGAATTGCACCTTGCAATGTGGAGATATTACTGTTTGTGCATTTACAATATTCATTGATTTTTGCCATTGAAAAACGTCCAGAAATGTTTGAAGCTACTGACTGAATGAAAAGAACTGGCATCTCACTCTCTTTGAATCTTCTTTATCATGCTAGGATTAGCAGGAAAAAGCAAAAAATTTCAGAATTGCACCTTGCAATGCGGAGAAATTACTGTTTGTGCATTTACAATATTCATTGATTTTTGCCATTGAAAAACATCATGTTATTCATATACCAGAAATGTTTGAAGCTACTGACTGAATGAAAGGAGCTGGTATCTCACTCTCTTTGAATCTTCTTTATCATGCTAAGAGGAGCAGGAAAAAGCAAAAAATTTCAGAATTGCACCTTGCAATGTGGAGATATTACTGTTTGTGCATTTACAATATTCATTGATTTTTGCCATTGAAAAACGTCCAGAAATGTTTGAAGCTACTGACTGAATGAAAGGAGCTGGCATCTCACTCTCTTTGAATCTTCTTTATCATGCTAAGAGGAGCAGGAAAAAGCAAAAAATTTCAGAATTGCACCTTGCAATGTGGAGATATTACTGTTTGTGCATTTACAATATTCATTGATTTTTGCCATTGAAAAACGTCCAGAAATGTTTGAAGCTACTGACTGAATGAAAGGAGCTGGCATCTCACTCTCTTTGAATCTTCTTTATCATGCTAGGATTAGCAGGAAAAAGCAAAAAATTTCAGAATTGCACCTTGCAATGCGGAGAAATTACTGTTTGTGCATTTACAATATTCATTGATTTTTGCTATTGAAAAACATCATGTTATTCATATACCAGAAATGTTTGAAGCTACTGACTGAATGAAAAGAGCTGGCATCTCACTCTCTTTGAATCTTCTTTATCATGCTAGGATTAGCAGGAAAAAGCAAAAAATTTCAGAATTGCACCTTGCAATGTGGAGATATTACTGTTTGTGCATTTACAATATTCATTGATTTTTGCCATTGAAAAACGTCCAGAAATGTTTGAAGCTACTGACTGAATGAAAGGAGCTGGCATCTCACTCTCTTTGAATCTTCTTTATCATGCTAGGATTAGCAGGAAAAAGCAAAAAATTTCAGAATTGCACCTTGCAATGCGGAGAAATTACTGTTTGTGCATTTACAATATTCATTGATTTTTGCCTTTGAAAAACATCATGTTATTCATATACCAGAGATGTTTGAAGCTACTGACTGAATGAAAAGAGCTGGCATCTCACTCTCTTTGAATCTTCTTTATCATGCTAAGAGGAGCAGGAAAAAGCAAAAAATTTCAGAATTGCACCTTGCAATGTGGAGATATTACTGTTTGTGCATTTACAATATTCATTTATTTTTGCCATTGAAAAACGTCCAGAAATGTTTGAAGCTACTGACTGAATGAAAGGAGCTGGCATCTCACTCTCTTTGAATCTTCTTTATCATGCTAGGATTAGCAGGAAAAAGCAAAAAATTTCAGAATTGCACCTTGCAATGCGGAGAAATTACTGTTTGTGCATTTACAATATTCATTGATTTTTGCCGTTGAAAAACATCATGTTATTCATATACCAGAAATGTTTGAAGCTACTGACTGAATGAAAAGAGCTGGCATCTCACTCTCTTTGAATCTTCTTTATCATGCTAAGAGGAGCAGGAAAAAGCAAAAAATTTCAGAATTGCACCTTGCAATGTGGAGATATTACTGTTTGTGCATTTACAATATTCATTGATTTTTGCCATTGAAAAACGTCCAGAAATGTTTGAAGCTACTGACTGAATGAAAGGAGCTGGCATCTCACTCTCTTTGAATCTTCTTTATCATGCTAGGATTAGCAGGAAAAAGCAAAAAATTTCAGAATTGCACCTTGCAATGCGGAGAAATTACTGTTTGTGCATTTACAATATTCATTGATTTTTGCCATTGAAAAACATCATGTTATTCATATACCAGAAATGTTTGAAGCTACTGACTGAATGAAAAGAGCTGGCATCTCACTCTCTTTTAATCTTCTTTATCATGCTAAGAGGAGCAGGAAAAAGCAAAAAATTTCAGAATTGCACGTTGCAATGTGGAGATATTACTGTTTGTGCATTTACAATATTCATTGATTTTTGCCATTGAAAAATGTCCAGAAATGTTTGAAGCTACTGACTGAATGAAAGGAGCTGACATCTCACTCTCTTTGAATCTTCTTTATCATGCTAGGATTAGCAGGAAAAAGCAAAAAATTTCAGAATTGCACCTTGCAATGCGGAGAAATTACTGTTTGTGCATTTACAATATTCATTGATTTTTGCCATTGAAAAACATCATGTTATTCATATACCAGAAATGTTTGAAGCTACTGACTGAATGAAAAGAGCTGGCATCTCACTCTCTTTGAATCTTCTTTATCATGCCAGGATTAGCAGGAAAAAGCAAAAAATTTCAGAATTGCACGTTGCAATGTGGAGAAATTCCTGTTTGTGCATTTACAATATTCATTGATTTTTGCCATTGAAAAACGTCCAGAAATGTTTGAAGCTACTGACTGAATGAAAGGAGCTGGCATCTCACTCTCTTTGAATCTTCTTTATCATGCTAGGATTAGCAGGAAAAAGCAAAAAATTTCAGAATTGCACCTTGCAATGCGGAGAAATTACTGTTTGTGCATTTACAATATTCATTGATTTTTGCCATTGAAAAACATCATGTTATTCATATACCAGAAATGTTTGAAGCTACTGACTGAATGAAAAGAGCTGGCATCTCACTCTCTTTGAATCTTCTTTATCATGCTAAGAGGAGGAGGAAAAAGCAAAAAATTTCAGAATTGCACCTTGCAATGTGGAGATATTACTGTTTGTGCATTTACAATATTCATTTATTTTTGCCATTGAAAAACGTCCAGAAATGTTTGAAGCTACTGACTGAATGAAAGGAGCTGGCATCTCACTCTCTTTGAATCTTCTTTATCATGCTAGGATTAGCAGGAAAAAGCAAAAAATTTCAGAATTTCACCTTGCAATGCGGAGAAATTACTGTTTGTGCATTTACAATATTCATTGATTTTTGCCATTGAAAAACATGTTATTCATATACCAGAAATGTTTGAAGCTACTGACTGAATGAAAAGAGCTGGCATCTCACTCTCTTTGAATCTTCTTTATCATGCTAAAAGGAGCAGGAAAAAGCAAAAAATTTCAGAATTGCACCTTGCAATGTGGAGATATTACTGTTTGTGCATTTACAATATTCATTGATTTTTGCCATTGAAAAACGTCCAGAAATGTTTGAAGCTACTGACTGAATGAAAGGAGCTGGCATCTCACTCTCTTTGAATCTTCTTTATCATGCTAGGATTAGCAGGAAAAAGCAAAAAATTTCAGAATTGCACCTTGCAATGCGGAGAAATTACTGTTTGTGCATTTACAATATTCATTGATTTTTGCCATTGAAAAACATCATGTTATTCATATACCAGAAATGTTTGAAGCTACTGACTGAATGAAAAGAGCTGGCATCTCACTCTCTTTGAATCTTCTTTATCATGCTAAGAGGAGCAGGAAAAAGCAAAAAATTTCAGAATTGCACCTTGCAATGTGGAGATATTACTGTTTGTGCATTTACAATATTCATTGATTTTTGCCATTGAAAAACGTCCAGAAATGTTTGAAGCTACTGACTGAATGAAAGGAGCTGGCATCTCACTCTCTTTGAATCTTCTTTATCATGCTAGGATTAGCAGGAAAAAGCAAAAAATTTCAGAATTGCACCTTGCAATGCGGAGAAATTACTGTTTGTGCATTTACAATATTCATTGATTTTTGCCATTGAAAAACATCATGTTATTCATATACCAGAAATGTTTGAAGCTACTGACTGAATGAAAAGAGCTGGCATCTCACTCTCTTTGAATCTTCTTTATCATGCCAGGATTAGCAGGAAAAAGCAAAAAATTTCAGAATTGCACGTTGCAATGTGGAGAAATTACTGTTTGTGCATTTACAATATTCATTGATTTTTGCCATTGAAAAACGTCCAGAAATGTTTGAAGCTACTGACTGAATGAAAGGAGCTGGCATCTCACTCTCTTTGAATCTTCTTTATCATGCTAGGATTAGCAGGAAAAAGCAAAAAATTTCAGAATTGCACCTTGCAATGCGGAGAAATTACTGTTTGTGCATTTACAATATTCATTGATTTTTGCCATTGAAAAACATCATGTTATTCATATACCAGAAATGTTTGAAGCTACTGACTGAATGAAAAGAGCTGGCATCTCACTCTCTTTGAATCTTCTTTATCATGCTAAGAGGAGCAGGAAAAAGCAAAAAATTTCAGAATTGCACCTTGCAATGTGGAGATATTACTGTTTGTGCATTTACAATATTCATTTATTTTTGCCATTGAAAAACGTCCAGAAATGTTTGAAGCTACTGACTGAATGAAAGGAGCTGGCATCTCACTCTCTTTGAATCTTCTTTATCATGCTAGGATTAGCAGGAAAAAGCAAAAAATTTCAGAATTGCACCTTGCAATGCGGAGAAATTACTGTTTGTGCATTTACAATATTCATTGATTTTTGCCATTGAAAAACATGTTATTCATATACCAGAAATGTTTGAAGCTACTGACTGAATGAAAAGAGCTGGCATCTCACTCTCTTTGAATCTTCTTTATCATGCTAAGAGGAGCAGGAAAAAGCAAAAAATTTCAGAATTGCACCTTGCAATGTGGAGATATTACTGTTTGTGCATTTACAATATTCATTGATTTTTGCCATTGAAAAACGTCCAGAAATGTTTGAAGCTACTGACTGAATGAAAAGAGCTGGCATCTCACTCTCTTTGAATCTTCTTTATCATGCTAGGATTAGCAGGAAAAAGCAAAAAATTTCAGAATTGCACCTTGCAATGCGGAGAAATTACTGTTTGTGCATTTACAATATTCATTGATTTTTGCCATTGAAAAACATCATGTTATTCATATACCAGAAATGTTTGAAGCTACTGACTGAATGAAAAGAGCTGGCATCTCACTCTCTTTGAATCTTCTTTATCATGCTAGGATTAGCAGGAAAAAGCAAAAAATTTCAGAATTGCACCTTGCAATGTGGAGATATTACTGTTTGTGCATTTACAATATTCATTGATTTTTGCCATTGAAAAACATCATGTTATTCATATACCAGAAATGTTTGAAGCTACTGACTGAATGAAAAGAGCTGGCATCTCACTCTCTTTGAATCTTCTTTATCATGCTAAGAGGAGCAGGAAAAAGCAAAAAATTTCAGAATTGCACGTTGCAATGTGGAGATATTACTGTTTGTGCATTTACAATATTCATTGATTTTTGCCATTGAAAAACATCATGTTATTCATATACCAGAAATGTTTGAAGCTACTGACTGAATGAAAAGAGCTGGCATCTCACTCTCTTTGAATCTTCTTTATCATGCCAGGATTAGCAGGAAAAAGCAAAAAATTTCAGAATTGCACCTTGCAATGTGGAGATATTACTGTTTGTGCATTTACAATATTCATTTATTTTTGCCATTGAAAAACGTCCAGAAATGTTTGAAGCTACTGACTGAATGAAAGGAGCTGGCATCTCACTCTCTTTGAATCTTCTTTATCATGCTAGGATTAGCAGGAAAAAGCAAAAAATTTCAGAATTGCACCTTGCAATGCGGAGAAATTACTGTTTGTGCATTTACAATATTCATTGATTTTTGCCATTGAAAAACATCATGTTATTCATATACCAGAAATGTTTGAAGCTACTGACTGAATGAAAAGAGCTGGCATCTCACTCTCTTTGAATTTTCTTTATCATGCTAAGAGGAGCAGGAAAAAGCAAAAAATTTCAGAATTGCACCTTGCAATGTGGAGATATTACTGTTTGTGCATTTACAATATTCATTGATTTTTGTCATTGAAAAACGTCCAGAAATGTTTGAAGCTACTGACTGAATGAAAGGAGCTGGCATCTCACTCTCTTTGAATCTTCTTTATCATGCTAGGATTAGCAGGAAAAAGCAAAAAATTTCAGAATTGCACCTTGCAATGCGGAGAAATTACTGTTTGTGCATTTACAATATTCATTGATTTTTGCCATTGAAAAACATCATGTTATTCATATACCAGAAATGTTTGAAGCTACTGACTGAATGAAAAGAGCTGGCATCTCACTCTCTTTGAATCTTCTTTATCATGCTAAGAGGAGCAGGAAAAAGCAAAAAATTTCAGAATTGCACGTTGCAATGTGGAGATATTACTGTTTGTGCATTTACAATATTCATTGATTTTTGCCATTGAAAAATGTCCAGAAATGTTTGAAGCTACTGACTGAATGAAAGGAGCTGACATCTCACTCTCTTTGAATCTTCTTTATCATGCTAGGATTAGCAGGAAAAAGCAAAAAATTTCAGAATTGCACCTTGCAATGCGGAGAAATTACTGTTTGTGCATTGACAATATTCATTGATTTTTGCCATTGAAAAACATCATGTTATTCATATACCAGAAATGTTTGAAGCTACTGACTGAATGAAAAGAGCTGGCATCTCACTCTCTTTGAATTTTCTTTATCATGCTAAGAGGAGCAGGAAAAAGCAAAAAATTTCAGAATTGCACCTTGCAATGTGGAGATATTACTGTTTGTGCATTTACAATATTCATTGATTTTTGTCATTGAAAAACGTCCAGAAATGTTTGAAGCTACTGACTGAATGAAAGGAGCTGGCATCTCACTCTCTTTGAATCTTCTTTATCATGCTAGGATTAGCAGGAAAAAGCAAAAAATTTCAGAATTGCACCTTGCAATGCGGAGAAATTACTGTTTGTGCATTTACAATATTCATTGATTTTTGCCATTGAAAAACATCATGTTATTCATATACCAGAAATGTTTGAAGCTACTGACTGAATGAAAAGAGCTGGCATCTCACTCTCTTTGAATCTTCTTTATCATGCTAAGAGGAGCAGGAAAAAGCAAAAAATTTCAGAATTGCACGTTGCAATGTGGAGATATTACTGTTTGTGCATTTACAATATTCATTGATTTTTGCCATTGAAAAATGTCCAGAAATGTTTGAAGCTACTGACTGAATGAAAGGAGCTGACATCTCACTCTCTTTGAATCTTCTTTATCATGCTAGGATTAGCAGGAAAAAGCAAAAAATTTCAGAATTGCACCTTGCAATGCGGAGAAATTACTGTTTGTGCATTTACAATATTCATTGATTTTTGCCATTGAAAAACATCATGTTATTCATATACCAGAAATGTTTGAAGCTACTGACTGAATGAAAAGAGCTGGCATCTCACTCTCTTTGAATCTTCTTTATCATGCCAGGATTAGCAGGAAAAAGCAAAAAATTTCAGAATTGCACGTTGCAATGTGGAGAAATTACTGTTTGTGCATTTACAATATTCATTGATTTTTGCCATTGAAAAACGTCCAGAAATGTTTGAAGCTACTGACTGAATGAAAGGAGCTGGCATCTCACTCTCTTTGAATCTTCTTTATCATGCTAGGATTAGCAGAAAAAAGCAAAAAATTTCAGAATTGCACCTTGCAATGCGGAGAAATTACTGTTTGTGCATTTACAATATTCATTGATTTTTGCCATTGAAAAACATGTTATTCATATACCAGAAATGTTTGAAGCTACTGACTGAATGAAAAGAGCTGGCATCTCACTCTCTTTGAATCTTCTTTATCATGCTAAGAGGAGCAGGAAAAAGCAAAAAATTTCAGAATTGCACCTTGCAATGTGGAGATATTACTGTTTGTGCATTTACAATATTCATTGATTTTTGCCATTGAAAAACGTCCAGAAATGTTTGAAGCTACTGACTGAATGAAAAGAGCTGGCATCTCACTCTCTTTGAATCTTCTTTATCATGCTAGGATTAGCAGGAAAAAGCAAAAAATTTCAGAATTGCACCTTGCAATGCGGAGAAATTACTGTTTGTGCATTTACAATATTCATTGATTTTTGCCATTGAAAAACATCATGTTATTCATATACGAGAAATGTTTGAAGCTACTGACTGAATGAAAAGAGCTGGCATCTCACTCTCTTTGAATCTTCTTTATCATGCTAGGATTAGCAGGAAAAAGCAAAAAATTTCAGAATTGCACCTTGCAATGTGGAGATATTACTGTTTGTGCATTTACAATATTCATTGATTTTTGCCATTGAAAAACATCATGTTATTCATATACCAGAAATGTTTGAAGCTACTGACTGAATGAAAAGAGCTGGCATCTCACTCTCTTTGAATCTTCTTTATCATGCTAAGAGGAGCAGGAAAAAGCAAAAAATTTCAGAATTGCACGTTGCAATGTGGAGATATTACTGTTTGTGCATTTACAATATTCATTGATTTTTGCCATTGAAAAACATCATGTTATTCATATACCAGAAATGTTTGAAGCTACTGACTGAATGAAAAGAGCTGGCATCTCACTCTCTTTGAATCTTCTTTATCATGCCAGGATTAGCAGGAAAAAGCAAAAAATTTCAGAATTGCACCTTGCAATGTGGAGATATTACTGTTTGTGCATTTACAATATTCATTGATTTTTGCCATTGAAAAATGTCCAGAAATGTTTGAAGCTACTGACTGAATGAAAGGAGCTGGCATCTCACTCTCTTTGAATCTTCTTTATCATGCTAGGATTAGCAGGAAAAAGCAAAAAATTTCAGAATTGCACCTTGCAATGCGGAGAAATTACTGTTTGTGCATTTACAATATTCATTGATTTTTGCCATTGAAAAACATCATGTTATTCATATACCAGAAATGTTTGAAGCTACTGACTGAATGAAAAGAGCTGGCATCTCACTCTCTTTGAATCTTCTTTATCATGCTAAGAGGAGCAGGAAAAAGCAAAAAATTTCAGAATTGCACCTTGCAATGTGGAGATATTACTGTTTGTGCATTTACAATATTCATTGATTTTTGCCATTGAAAAACGTCCAGAAATGTTTGAAGCTACTGACTGAATGAAAGGAGCTGGCATCTCACTCTATTTGAATCTTCTTTATCATGCTAGGATTAGCAGGAAAAAGCAAAAAATTTCAGAATTGCACCTTGCAATGCGGAGAAATTACTGTTTGTGCATTTACAATATTCATTGATTTTTGCCATTGAAAAACATCATGTTATTCATATACCAGAAATGTTTGAAGCTACTGACTGAATGAAAAGAGCTGGCATCTCACTCTCTTTGAATCTTCTTTATCATGCCAGGATTAGCAGGAAAAAGCAAAAAATTTCAGAATTGCACCTTGCAATGTGGAGATATTACTGTTTGTGCATTTACAATATTCATTGATTTTTGCCATTGAAAAACGTCCAGAAATGTTTGAAGCTACTGACTGAATGAAAGGAGCTGGCATCTCAATCTCTTTGAATCTTCTTTATCATGCTAGGATTAGCAGGAAAAAGCAAAAAATTTCAGAATTGCACCTTGCAATGCGGAGAAATTACTGTTTGTGCATTTACAATATTCATTGATTTTTGCCATTGAAAAACATCATGTTATTCATATACCAGAGATGTTTGAAGCTACTGACTGAATGAAAAGAGCTGGCATCTCACTCTCTTTGAATCTTCTTTATCATGCTAAGAGGAGCAGGAAAAAGCAAAAAATTTCAGAATTGCACGTTGCAATGTGGAGATATCACTGTTTGTGCATTTACAATATTCATTGATTTTTGCCATTGAAAAACGTCCAGAAATGTTTGAAGCTACTGACTGAATGAAAGGAGCTGGCATCTCACTCTCTTTGAATCTTCTTTATCATACTAGGATTAGCAGGAAAAAGCAAAAAATTTCAGAATTGCACCTTGCAATGCGGAGAAATTACTGTTTGTGCATTTACAATATTCATTGATTTTTGCCATTGAAAAACATCATGTTATTCATATACCAGAAATGTTTGAAGCTACTGACTGAATGAAAAGAGCTGGCATCTCACTCTCTTTGAATCTTCTTTATCATGCTAAGAGGAGCAGGAAAAAGCAAAAAATTTCAGAATTGCATGTTGCAATGTGGAGATATTACTGTTTGTGCATTTACAATATTCATTGATTTTTGCCATTGAAAAACATCATGTTATTCATATACCAGAAATGTTTGAAGCTACTGACTGAATGAAAAGAGCTGGCATCTCACTCTCTTTGTATCTTCTTTATCATGCTAAGAGGAGCAGGAAAAAGCAAAAAATTTCAGAATTGCACGTTGCAATGTGGAGATATTACTGTTTGTGCATTTACAATATTCATTGATTTTTGCCATTGAAAAACGTCCAGAAATGTTTGAAGCTACTGACTGAATGAAAGGAGCTGGCATCTCACTCTCTTTGAATCTTCTTTATCATGCTAGGATTAGCAGGAAAAAGCAAAAAATTTCAGAATTGCACCTTGCAATGCGGAGAAATTACTGTTTGTGCATTTACAATATTCATTGATTTTTGCCATTGAAAACATCATGTTATTCATATACCAGAAATGTTTGAAGCTACTGACTGAATGAAAAGAGCTGGCATCTCACTCTCTTTGAATCTTCTTTATCATGTTAAGAGGAGCAGGAAAAAGCAAAAAATTTCAGAATTGCACCTTGCAATGTGGAGATATTACTGTTTGTGCATTTACAATATTCATTGATTTTTGCCATTGAAAAACGTCCAGAAATGTTTGAAGCTACTGACTGAATGAAAGGAGCTGGCATCTCACTCTCTTTGAATCTTCTTTATCATGCTAGGATTAGCAGGAAAAAGCAAAAAATTTCAGAATTGCACCTTGCAATGCGGAGAAATTACTGTTTGTGCATTTACAATATTCATTGATTTTTGCCATTGAAAAACCATGTTATTCATATACCAGAAATGTTTGAAGCTACTGACTGAATGAAAAGAGCTGGCATCTCACTCTCTTTGAATCTTCTTTATCATGCCAGGATTAGCAGGAAAAAGCAAAAAATTTCAGAATTGCACGTTGCAATGCGGAGAAATTACTGTTTGTGCATTTACAATATTCATTGATTTTTGCCTTTGAAAAACATCATGTTATTCATATACCAGAAATGTTTGAAGCTACTGACTGAATGAAAAGAGCTGGCATCTCACTCTCTTTGAATCTTCTTTATCATGCTAAGAGGAGCAGGAAAAAGCAAAAAATTTCAGAATTGCACCTTGCAATGTGGAGATATTACTGTTTGTGCATTTACAATATTCATTGATTTTTGCCATTGAAAAACGTCCAGAAATGTTTGAAGCTACTGACTGAATGAAAGGAGCTGGCATCTCACTCTATTTGAATCTTCTTTATCATGCTAGGATTAGCAGGAAAAAGCAAAAAATTTCAGAATTGCACCTTGCAATGCGGAGAAATTACTGTTTGTGCATTTACAATATTCATTGATTTTTGCCATTGAAAAACATCATGTTATTCATATACCAGAAATGTTTGAAGCTACTGACTGAATGAAAAGAGCTGGCATCTCACTCTCTTTGAATCTTCTTTATCATGCCAGGATTAGCAGGAAAAAGCAAAAAATTTCAGAATTGCACCTTGCAATGTGGAGATATTACTGTTTGTGCATTTACAATATTCATTGATTTTTGCCATTGAAAAACGTCCAGAAATGTTTGAAGCTACTGACTGAATGAAAGGAGCTGGCATCTCAATCTCTTTGAATCTTCTTTATCATGCTAGGATTAGCAGGAAAAAGCAAAAAATTTCAGAATTGCACCTTGCAATGCGGAGAAATTACTGTTTGTGCATTTACAATATTCATTGATTTTTGCCATTGTAAAACATCATGTTATTCATATACCAGAGATGTTTGAAGCTACTGACTGAATGAAAAGAGCTGGCATCTCACTCTCTTTGAATATTCTTTATCATGCTAAGAGGAGCAGGAAAAAGCAAAAAATTTCAGAATTGCACGTTGCAATGTGGAGATATCACTGTTTGTGCATTTACAATATTCATTGATTTTTGCCATTGAAAAACGTCCAGAAATGTTTGAAGCTACTGACTGAATGAAAGGAGCTGGCATCTCACTCTCTTTGAATCTTCTTTATCATGCTAGGATTAGCAGGAAAAAGCAAAAAATTTCAGAATTGCACCTTGCAATGCGGAGAAATTACTGTTTGTGCATTTACAATATTCATTGATTTTTGCCATTGAAAAACATCATGTTATTCATATACCAGAAATGTTTGAAGCTACTGACTGAATGAAAAGAGCTGGCATCTCACTCTCTTTTAATCTTCTTTATCATGCCAGGATTAGCAGGAAAAAGCAAAAAATTTCAGAATTGCACCTTGCAATGTGGAGATATTACTGTTTGTGCATTTACAATATTCATTGATTTTTGCCATTGAAAAATGTCCAGAAATGTTTGAAGCTACTGACTGAATGAAAGGAGCTGGCATCTCACTCTCTTTGAATCTTCTTTATCATGCTTGGATTAGCAGGAAAAAGCAAAAAATTTCAGAATTGCACCTTGCAATGCGGAGAAATTACTGTTTGTGCATTTACAATATTCATTGATTTTTGCCATTGAAAAACATCATGTTATTCATATACCAGAAATGTTTGAAGCTACTGACTGAATGAAAAGAGCTGGCATCTCACTCTCTTTGAATCTTCTTTATCAAGCTAAGAGGAGCAGGAAAAAGCAAAAAATTTCAGAATTGCATGTTGCAATGTGGAGATATTACTGTTTGTGCATTTACAATATTCATTGATTTTTGCCATTGAAAAACATCATGTTATTCATATACCAGAAATGTTTGAAGCTACTGACTGAATGAAAAGAGCTGGCATCTCACTCTCTTTGAATCTTCTTTATCATGCTAAGAGGAGCAGGAAAAAGCAAAAAATTTCAGAATTGCACGTTGCAATGTGGAGATATTACTGTTTGTGCATTTACAATATTCATTGATTTTTGCCATTGAAAAACGTCCAGAAATGTTTGAAGCTACTGAATGAATGAAAGGAGCTGGCATCTCACTCTCTTTGAATCTTCTTTATCATGCTAGGATTAGCAGGAAAAAGCAAAAAATTTCAGAATTGCACCTTGCAATGCGGAGAAATTACTGTTTGTGCATTTACAATATTCATTAATTTTTGCCATTGAAAAACATCATGTTATTCATATACCAGAAATGTTTGAAGCTACTGACTGAATGAAAAGAGCTGGCATCTCACTCTCTTTGAATCTTCTTTATCATGCCAGGATTAGCAGGAAAAAGCAAAAAATTTCAGAATTGCACCTTGCAATGTGGAGATATTACTGTTTGTGCATTTACAATATTCATTGATTTTTGCCATTGAAAAACATCATGTTATTCATATACCAGAAATGTTTGAAGCTACTGACTGAATGAAAAGAGCTGGCATCTCACTCTCTTTGAATCTTCTTTATCATGCCAGGATTAGCAGGAAAAAGCAAAAAATTTCAGAATTGCACCTTGCAATGTGGAGATATTACTGTTTGTGCATTTACAATATTCATTGATTTTTGCCATTGAAAAACGTCCAGAAATGTTTGAAGCTACTGACTGAATGAAAGGAGCTGGCATCTCAATCTCTTTGAATCTTCTTTATCATGCTAGGATTAGCAGGAAAAAGCAAAAAATTTCAGAATTGCACCTTGCAATGCGGAGAAATTACTGTTTGTGCATTTACAATATTCATTGATTTTTGCCATTGAAAAACATCATGTTATTCATATACCAGAGATGTTTGAAGCTACTGACTGAATGAAAAGAGCTGGCATCTCACTCTCTTTGAATCTTCTTTATCATGCTAAGAGGAGCAGGAAAAAGCAAAAAATTTCAGAATTGCACGTTGCAATGTGGAGATATCACTGTTTGTGCATTTACAATATTCATTGATTTTTGCCATTGAAAAACGTCCAGAAATGTTTGAAGCTACTGACTGAATGAAAGGAGCTGGCATCTCACTCTCTTTGAATCTTCTTTATCATGCTAGGATTAGCAGGAAAAAGCAAAAAATTTCAGAATTGCACCTTGCAATGCGGAGAAATTACTGTTTGTGCATTTACAATATTCATTGATTTTTGCCATTGAAAAACATCATGTTATTCATATACCAGAAATGTTTGAAGCTACTGACTGAATGAAAAGAGCTGGCATCTCACTCTCTTTGAATCTTCTTTATCATGCCAGGATTAGCAGGAAAAAGCAAAAAATTTCAGAATTGCACCTTGCAATGTGGAGATATTACTGTTTGTGCATTTACAATATTCATTGATTTTTGCCATTGAAAAATGTCCAGAAATGTTTGAAGCTACTGACTGAATGAAAGGAGCTGGCATCTCACTCTCTTTGAATCTTCTTTATCATGCTAGGATTAGCAGGAAAAAGCAAAAAATTTCAGAATTGCACCTTGCAATGCGGAGAAATTACTGTTTGTGCATTTACAATATTCATTGATTTTTGCCATTGAAAACATCATGTTATTCATATACCAGAAATGTTTGAAGCTACTGACTGAATGAAAAGAGCTGGCATCTCACTCTCTTTGAATCTTCTTTATCATGCTAAGAGGAGCAGGAAAAAGCAAAAAATTTCAGAATTGCACCTTGCAATGTGGAGATATTACTGTTTGTGCATTTACAATATTCATTGATTTTTGCCATTGAAAAACGTCCAGAAATGTTTGAAGCTACTGACTGAATGAAAGGAGCTGGCATCTCACTCTCTTTGAATCTTCTTTATCATGCTAGGATTAGCAGGAAAAAGCAAAAAATTTCAGAATTGCACCTTGCAATGCGGAGAAATTACTGTTTGTGCATTTACAATATTCATTGATTTTTGCCATTGAAAAACATCATGTTATTCATATACCAGAGATGTTTGAAGCTACTGACTGAATGAAAAGAGCTGGCATCTCCCTCTCTTTGAATCTTCTTTATCATGCTAAGAAGAGCAGGAAAAAGCAAAAAATTTCAGAATTGCACCTTGCAATGTGGAGATATTACTGTTTGTGCATTTACAATATTCATTGATTTTTGCCATTGAAAAACGTCCAGAAATGTTTGAAGCTACTGACTGAATGAAAGGAGCTGGCATCTCACTCTCTTTGAATCTTCTTTATCATGCTAGGATTAGCAGGAAAAAGCAAAAAATTTCAGAATTGCACCTTGCAATGCGGAGAAATTACTGTTTGTGCATTTACAATATTCATTGATTTTTGCCATTGAAAAACATCATGTTATTCATATACCAGAAATGTTTGAAGCTACTGACTGAATGAAAAGAGCTGGCATCTCACTCTCTTTGAATCTTCTTTATCATGCTAAGAGGAGCAGGAAAAAGCAAAAAATTTCAAAATTGCACCTTGCAATGTGGAGATATTACTGTTTGTGCATTTACAATATTCATTGATTTTTGCCATTGAAAAACGTCCAGAAATGTTTGAAGCTACTGACTGAATGAAAGGAGCTGGCATCTCAGTCTCTTTGAATCTTCTTTATCATGCTAGGATTAGCAGGAAAAAGCAAAAAATTTCAGAATTGCACCTTGCAATGCGGAGAAATTACTGTTTGTGCATTTACAATATTCATTGATTTTTGCCATTGAAAAACATCATGTTATTCATATACCAGAGATGTTTGAAGCTACTGACTGAATGAAAAGAGCTGGCATCTCACTCTCTTTGAATCTTCTTTATCATGCTAAGAGGAGCAGGAAAAAGCAAAAAATTTCAGAATTGCACCTTGCAATGTGGAGATATTACTGTTTGTGCATTTACAATATTCATTGATTTTTGCCATTGAAAAACGTCCAGAAATGTTTGAAGCTACTGACTGAATGAAAGGAGCTGGCATCTCAATCTCTTTGAATCTTCTTTATCATGCTAGGATTAGCAGGAAAAAGCAAAAAATTTCATGATTGCACCTTGCAATGCGGAGAAATTACTGTTTGTGCATTTACAATATTCATTGATTTTTGCCATTGAAAAACATCATGTTATTCATATACCAGAGATGTTTGAAGCTACTGACTGAATGAAAAGAGCTGGAATCTCACTCTCTTTGAATCTTCTTTATCATGCTAAGAGGAGCAGGAAAAAGCAAAAAATTTCAGAATTGCACGTTGCAATGTGGAGATATCACTGTTTGTGCATTTACAATATTCATTGATTTTTGCCATTGAAAAACGTCCAGAAATGTTTGAAGCTACTGACTGAATGAAAGGAGCTGGCATCTCACTCTCTTTGAATCTTCTTTATCATGCTAGGATTAGCAGGAAAAAGCAAAAAATTTCAGAATTGCACCTTGCAATGCGGAGAAATTACTGTTTGTGCATTTACAATATTCATTGATTTTTGCCATTGAAAAACATCATGTTATTCATATACCAGAAATGTTTGAAGCTACTGACTGAATGAAAAGAGCTGGCATCTCACTCTCGTTGAATCTTCTTTATCATGCCAGGATTAGCAGGAAAAAGCAAAAAATTTCAGAATTGCACCTTGCAATGCGGAGAAATTACTGTTTGTGCATTTACAATATTCATTGATTTTTGCCATTGAAAAACATCATGTTATTCATATACCAGAAATGTTTGAAGCTACTGACTGAATGAAAAGAGCTGGCATCTCACTCTCTTTGAATCTTCTTTATCATGCTAAGAGGAGCAGGAAAAAGCAAAAAATTTCAGAATTGCACCTTGCAATGTGGAGATATTACTGTTTGTGCATTTACAATATTCATTGATTTTTGCCATTGAAAAACGTCCAGAAATGTTTGAAGCTACTGACTGAATGAAAGGAGCTGGCATCTCACTCTCTTTGAATCTTCTTTATCATGCTAGGATTAGCAGGAAAAAGCAAAAAAATTCAGAATTGCACCTTGCAATGCGGAGAAATTACTGTTTGTGCATTTACAATATTCATTGATTTTTGCCATTGAAAAACATCATGTTATTCATATACCAGAAATGTTTGAAGCTACTGACTGAATGAAAAGAGCTGGCATCTCACTCTCTTTGAATCTTCTTTATCATGCCAGGATTAGCAGGAAAAAGCAAAAAATTTCAGAATTGCACCTTGCAATGTGGAGATATCACTGTTTGTGCATTTACAATATTCATTGATTTTTGCCATTGAAAGACATCCAGAAATGTTTGAAGCTACTGACTGAATGAAAGGAGCTGGCATCTCACTCTCTTTGAATCTTCTTTATCATGCTAGGATTAGCAGGAAAAAGCAAAAAATTTCAGAATTGCACCTTGCAATGCGGAGAAATTACTGTTTGTGCATTTACAATATTCATTGATTTTTGCCATTGAAAAACATCATGTTATTCATATACCAGAAATGTTTGAAGCTACTGACTGAATGAAAAGAGCTGGCATCTCACTCTCTTTGAATCTTCTTTATCATGCTAAGAGGAGCAGGAAAGAGCAAAAAATTTCAGAATTGCACCTTGCAATGTGGAGATATTACTGTTTGTGCATTTACAATATTCATTGATTTTTGCCATTGAAAAACGTCCAGAAATGTTTGAAGCTACTGACTGAATGAAAGGAGCTGACATCTCAATCTCTTTGAATCTTCTTTATCATGCTAGGATTAGCAGGAAAAAGCAAAAAATTTCAGAATTGCACCTTGCAATGCGGAGAAATTACTGTTTGTGCATTTACAATATTCATTGATTTTTGCCATTGAAAAACATCATGTTATTCATATACCAGAGATGTTTGAAGCTACTGACTGAATGAAAAGAGCTGGCATCTCACTCTCTTTGAATCTTCTTTATCATGCTAAGAGGAGCAGGAAAAAGCAAAAAATTTCAGAATTGCACCTTGCAATGTGGAGATATTACTGTTTGTGCATTTACAATATTCATTGATTTTTGGCATTGAAAAACGTCCAGAAATGTTTGAAGCTACTGACTGAATGAAAGGAGCTGGCATCTCAATCTCTTTGAATCTTCTTTATCATGCTAGGATTAGCAGGAAAAAGCAAAAAATTTCAGAATTGCACCTTGCAATGCGGAGAAATTACTGTTTGTGCATTTACAATATTCATTGATTTTTGCCATTGAAAAACATCATGTTATTCATATACCAGAGATGTTTGAAGCTACTGACTGAATGAAAAGAGCTGGAATCTCACTCTCTTTGAATCTTCTTTATCATGCTAAGAGGAGCAGGAAAAAGCAAAAAATTTCAGAATTGCACCTTGCAATGTGGAGATATCACTGTTTGTGCATTTACAATATTCATTGATTTTTGCCATTGAAAAACGTCCAGAAATGTTTGAAGCTACTGACTGAATGAAAGGAGCTGGCATCTCACTCTCTTTGAATCTTCTTTATCATGCTAGGATTAGCAGGAAAAAGCAAAAAATTTCAGAATTGCACCTTGCAATGCGGAGAAATTACTGTTTGTGCATTTACAATATTCATTGATTTTTGCCATTGAAAAACATCATGTTATTCATATACCAGAGATGTTTGAAGCTACTGACTGAATGAAAAGAGCTGGAATCTCACTCTCTTTGAATCTTCTTTATCATGCTAAGAGGAGCAGGAAAAAGCAAAAAATTTCAGAATTGCACGTTGCAATGTGGAGATATCACTGTTTGTGCATTTACAATATTCATTGATTTTTGCCATTGAAAAACGTCCAGAAATGTTTGAAGCTACTGACTGAATGAAAGGAGCTGGCATCTCACTCTCTTTGAATCTTCTTTATCATGCTAGGATTAGCAGGAAAAAGCAAAAAATTTCAGAATTGCACCTTGCAATGCGGAGAAATTACTGTTTGTGCATTTACAATATTCATTGATTTTTGCCATTGAAAAACATCATGTTATTCATATACCAGAAATGTTTGAAGCTACTGACTGAATGAAAAGAGCTGGCATCTCACTCTCTTTGAATCTTCTTTATCATGCCAGGATTAGCAGGAAAAAGCAAAAAATTTCAGAATTGCACCTTGCAATGTGGAGATATCACTGTTTGTGCATTTACAATATTCATTGATTTTTGCCATTGAAAAACGTCCAGAAATGTTTGAAGCTACTGACTGAATGAAAGGAGCTGGCATCTCAATCTCTTTGAATCTTCTTTATCATGCTAGGATTAGCAGGAAAAAGCAAAAAATTTCAGAATTGCACCTTGCAATGCGGAGAAATTACTGTTTGTGCATTTACAATATTCATTGATTTTTGCCATTGAAAAACATCATGTTATTCATATACCAGAAATGTTTGAAGCTACTGACTGAATGAAAAGAGCTGGCATCTCACTCTCTTTGAATCTTCTTTATCATGCTAAGAGGAGCAGGAAAGAGCAAAAAATTTCAGAATTGCACCTTGCAATGTGGAGATATTACTGTTTGTGCATTTACAATATTCATTGATTTTTGCCATTGAAAAACGTCCAGAAATGTTTGAAGCTACTGACTGAATGAAAGGAGCTGACATCTCAATCTCTTTGAATCTTCTTTATCATGCTAGGATTAGCAGGAAAAAGCAAAAAATTTCAGAATTGCACCTTGCAATGCGGAGAAATTACTGTTTGTGCATTTACAATATTCATTGATTTTTGCCATTGAAAAACATCATGTTATTCATATACCAGAGATGTTTGAAGCTACTGACTGAATGAAAAGAGCTGGCATCTCACTCTCTTTGAATCTTCTTTATCATGCTAAGAGGAGCAGGAAAAAGCAAAAAATTTCAGAATTGCACCTTGCAATGTGGAGATATTACTGTTTGTGCATTTACAATATTCATTGATTTTTGGCATTGAAAAACGTCCAGAAATGTTTGAAGCTACTGACTGAATGAAAGGAGCTGGCATCTCAATCTCTTTGAATCTTCTTTATCATGCTAGGATTAGCAGGAAAAAGCAAAAAATTTCAGAATTGCACCTTGCAATGCGGAGAAATTACTGTTTGTGCATTTACAATATTCATTGATTTTTGCCATTGAAAAACATCATGTTATTCATATACCAGAGATGTTTGAAGCTACTGACTGAATGAAAAGAGCTGGAATCTCACTCTCTTTGAATCTTCTTTATCATGCTAAGAGGAGCAGGAAAAAGCAAAAAATTTCAGAATTGCACCTTGCAATGTGGAGATATCACTGTTTGTGCATTTACAATATTCATTGATTTTTGCCATTGAAAAACGTCCAGAAATGTTTGAAGCTACTGACTGAATGAAAGGAGCTGGCATCTCACTCTCTTTGAATCTTCTTTATCATGCTAGGATTAGCAGGAAAAAGCAAAAAATTTCAGAATTGCACCTTGCAATGCGGAGAAATTACTGTTTGTGCATTTACAATATTCATTGATTTTTGCCATTGAAAAACATCATGTTATTCATATACCAGAGATGTTTGAAGCTACTGACTGAATGAAAAGAGCTGGAATCTCACTCTCTTTGAATCTTCTTTATCATGCTAAGAGGAGCAGGAAAAAGCAAAAAATTTCAGAATTGCACGTTGCAATGTGGAGATATCACTGTTTGTGCATTTACAATATTCATTGATTTTTGCCATTGAAAAACGTCCAGAAATGTTTGAAGCTACTGACTGAATGAAAGGAGCTGGCATCTCACTCTCTTTGAATCTTCTTTATCATGCTAGGATTAGCAGGAAAAAGCAAAAAATTTCAGAATTGCACCTTGCAATGCGGAGAAATTACTGTTTGTGCATTTACAATATTCATTGATTTTTGCCATTGAAAAACATCATGTTATTCATATACCAGAAATGTTTGAAGCTACTGACTGAATGAAAAGAGCTGGCATCTCACTCTCTTTGAATCTTCTTTATCATGCCAGGATTAGCAGGAAAAAGCAAAAAATTTCAGAATTGCACCTTGCAATGTGGAGATATCACTGTTTGTGCATTTACAATATTCATTGATTTTTGCCATTGAAAAACGTCCAGAAATGTTTGAAGCTACTGACGGAATGAAAGGAGCTGGCATCTCAATCTCTTTGAATCTTCTTTATCATGCTAGGATTAGCAGGAAAAAGCAAAAAATTTCAGAATTGCACCTTGCAATGCGGAGAAATTACTGTTAGTGCATTTACAATATTCATTGATTTTTGCCATTGAAAAACATCATGTTATTCATATACCAGAAATGTTTGAAGCTACTGACTGAATGAAAAGAGCTGGCATCTCACTCTCTTTGAATCTTCTTTATCATGCTAAGAGGAGCAGGAAAAAGCAATAAATTTCAGAATTGCACGTTGCAATGTGGAGATATTACTGTTTGTGCATTTACAATATTCATTGATTTTTGCCATTGAAAAACGTCCAGAAATGTTTGAAGCTACTGACTGAATGAAAGGAGCTGGCATCTCACTCTCTTTGAATCTTCTTTATCATGCTAGGATTAGCAGGAAAAAGCAAAAAATTTCAGAATTGCACCTTGCAATGCGGAGAAATTACTGTTTGTGCATTTACAATATTCATTGATTTTTGCCATTGAAAAACATCATGTTATTCATATACCAGAAATGTTTGAAGCTACTGACTGAATGAAAAGAGCTGGCATCTCACTCTCTTTGAATCTTCTTTATCATGCCAGGATTAGCAGGAAAAAGCAAAAAATTTTAGAATTGCACCTTGCAATGTGGAGAAATTACTGTTTGTGCATTTACAATATTCATTGATTTTTGCCATTGAAAAATGTCCAGAAATGTTTGAAGCTACTGACTGAATGAAAGGAGCTGGCATCTCACCCTCTTTGAATCTTCTTTATCATGCTAGGATTAGCAGGAAAAAGCAAAAAATTTCAGAATTGCACCTTGCAATGCGGAGAAATTACTGTTTGTGCATTTACAATATTCATTGATTTTTGCCATTGAAAACATCATGTTATTCATATACCAGAAATGTTTGAAGCTACTGACTGAATGAAAAGAGCTGGCATCTCACTCTCTTTGAATCTTCTTTATCATGCTAAGAGGAGCAGGAAAAAGCAAAAAATTTCAGAATTGCACCTTGCAATGTGGAGATATTACTGTTTGTGCATTTACAATATTCATTGATTTTTGCCATTGAAAAACGTCCAGAAATGTTTGAAGCTACTGACTGAATGAAAGGAGCTGGCATCTCACTCTCTTTGAATCTTCTTTATCATGCTAGGATTAGCAGGAAAAAGCAAAAAATTTCAGAATTGCACCTTGCAATGCGGAGAAATTACTGTTTGTGCATTTACAATATTCATTGATTTTTGCCATTGAAAAACCATGTTATTCATATACCAGAAATGTTTGAAGCTACTGACTGAATGAAAAGAGCTGGCATCTCACTCTCTTTGAATCTTCTTTATCATGCTAGGATTAGCAGGAAAAAGCAAAAAATTTCAGAATTGCACCTTGCAATGCGGAGAAATTACTGTTTGTGCATTTACAATATTCATTGATTTTTGCCATTGAAAAACATCATGTTATTCATATACCAGAGATGTTTGAAGCTACTGACTGAATGAAAAGAGCTGGCATCTCCCTCTCTTTGAATCTTCTTTATCATGCTAAGAGGAGCAGGAAAGAGCAAAAAAATTCAGAATTGCACCTTGCAATGTGGAGATATTACTGTTTGTGCATTTACAATATTCATTGATTTTTGCCATTGAAAAACGTCCAGAAATGTTTGAAGCTACTGACTGAATGAAAGGAGCTGGCATCTCACTCTCTTTGAATCTTCTTTATCATGCTAGGATTAGCAGGAAAAAGCAAAAAATTTCAGAATTGCACCTTGCAATGCGGAGAAATTACTGTTTGTGCATTTACAATATTCATTGATTTTTGCCATTGAAAAACATCATGTTATTCATATACCAGAAATGTTTGAAGCTACTGACTGAATGAAAAGAGCTGGCATCTCACTCTCTTTGAATCTTCTTTATCATGCTAAAAGGAGCAGGAAAAAGCAAAAAATTTCAGAATTGCACCTTGCAATGTGGAGATATTACTGTTTGTGCATTTACAATATTCATTGATTTTTGCCATTGAAAAACGTCCAGAAATGTTTGAAGCTACTGACTGAATGAAAGGAGCTGGCATCTCAATCTCTTTGAATCTTCTTTACCATGCTAGGATTAGCAGGAAAAAGCAAAAAATTTCAGAATTGCACCTTGCAATGCGGAGAAATTACTGTTTGTGCATTTACAATATTCATTGATTTTTGCCATTGAAAAACATCATGTTATTCATATACCAGAGATGTTTGAAGCTACTGACTGAATGAAAAGAGCTGGCATCTCACTCTCTTTGAAACTTCTTTATCATGCTAAGAGGAGCAGGAAAAAGCAAAAAATTTCAGAATTGCACCTTGCAATGTGGAGATATTACTGTTTGTGCATTTACAATATTCATTGATTTTTGCCATTGAAAAACGTCCAGAAATGTTTGAAGCTACTGACTGAATGAAAGGAGCTGGCATCTCAATCTCTTTGAATCTTCTTTATCATGCTAGGATTAGCAGGAAAAAGCAAAAAATTTCAGAATTGCACCTTGCAATGCGGAGAAATTACTGTTTGTGCATTTACAATATTCATTGATTTTTACCATTGAAAAACATCATGTTATTCATATACCAGAGATGTTTGAAGCTACTGACTGAATGAAAAGAGCTGGCATCTCACTCTCTTTGAATCTTCTTTATCATGCTAAGAGGAGCAGGAAAAAGCAAAAAATTTCAGAATTGCACGTTGCAATGTGGAGATATTACTGTTTGTGCATTTACAATATTCATTGATTTTTGCCATTGAAAAACGTCCAGAAATGTTTGAAGCTACTGACTGAATGAAAGGAGCTGGCATCTCAGTCTCTTTGAATCTTCTTTATCATGCTAGGATTAGCAGGAAAAAGCAAAAAATTTCAGAATTGCACCTTGCAATGCGGAGAAATTACTGTTTGTGCATTTACAATATTCATTGATTTTTGCCATTGAAAAACATCATGTTATTCATATACCAGAAATGTTTGAAGCTACTGACTGAATGAAAAGAGCTGGCATCTCACTCTCTTTGAATCTTCTTTATCATGCTAAAAGGAGCAGGAAAAAGCAAAAAATTTCAGAATTGCACCTTGCAATGTGGAGATATTACTGTTTGTGCATTTACAATATTCATTGATTTTTGCCATTGAAAAACGTCCAGAAATGTTTGAAGCTACTGACTGAATGAAAGGAGCTGGCATCTCAATCTCTTTGAATCTTCTTTACCATGCTAGGATTAGCAGGAAAAAGCAAAAAATTTCAGAATTGCACCTTGCAATGCGGAGAAATTACTGTTTGTGCATTTACAATATTCATTGATTTTTGCCATTGAAAAACATCATGTTATTCATATACCAGAGATGTTTGAAGCTACTGACTGAATGAAAAGAGCTGGCATCTCACTCTCTTTGAAACTTCTTTATCATGCTAAGAGGAGCAGGAAAAAGCAAAAAATTTCAGAATTGCACCTTGCAATGTGGAGATATTACTGTTTGTGCATTTACAATATTCATTGATTTTTGCCATTGAAAAACGTCCAGAAATGTTTGAAGCTACTGACTGAATGAAAGGAGCTGGCATCTCAATCTCTTTGAATCTTCTTTATCATGCTAGGATTAGCAGGAAAAAGCAAAAAATTTCAGAATTGCACCTTGCAATGCGGAGAAATTACTGTTTGTGCATTTACAATATTCATTGATTTTTACCATTGAAAAACATCATGTTATTCATATACCAGAGATGTTTGAAGCTACTGACTGAATGAAAAGAGCTGGCATCTCACTCTCTTTGAATCTTCTTTATCATGCTAAGAGGAGCAGGAAAAAGCAAAAAATTTCAGAATTGCACGTTGCAATGTGGAGATATTACTGTTTGTGCATTTACAATATTCATTGATTTTTGCCATTGAAAAACGTCCAGAAATGTTTGAAGCTACTGACTGAATGAAAGGAGCTGGCATCTCACTCTCTTTGAATCTTCTTTATCATGCTAGGATTAGCAGGAAAAAGCAAAAAATTTCAGAATTGCACCTTGCAATGCGGAGAAATTACTGTTTGTGCATTTACAATATTCATTGATTTTTGCCATTGAAAAACATCATGTTATTCATATACCAGAAATGTTTGAAGCTACTGACTGAATGTAAAGAGCTGGCATCTCACTCTCTTTGAATCTTCTTTATCATGCCAGGATTAGCAGGAAAAAGCAAAAAATTTCAGAATTGCACCTTGCAATGTGGAGATATTACTGTTTGTGCATTTACAATATTCATTGATTTTTGCCATTGAAAAATGTCCAGAAATGTTTGAAGCTACTGACTGAATGAAAGGAGCTGGCATCTCACTCTCTTTGAATCTTCTTTATCATGCTAGGATTAGCAGGAAAAAGCAAAAAATTTCAGAATTGCACCTTGCAATGCGGAGAAATTACTGTTTGTGCATTTACAATATTCATTGATTTTTGCCATTGAAAAACATCATGTTATTCATATACCAGAAATGTTTGAAGCTACTGACTGAATGAAAAGAGCTGGCATCTCACTCTCTTTGAATCTTCTTTATCATGCCAGGATTAGCAGGAAAAAGCAAAAAATTTCAGAATTGCACCTTGCAATGTGGAGATATTACTGTTTGTGCATTTACAATATTCATTGATTTTTGCCATTGAAAAACGTCCAGAAATGTTTGAAGCTACTGACTGAATGAAAGGAGCTGGCATCTCAGTCTCTTTGAATCTTCTTTATCATGCTAGGATTAGCAGGAAAAAGCAAAAAATTTCAGAATTGCACCTTGCAATGCGGAGAAATTACTGTTTGTGCATTTACAATATTCATTGATTTTTGCCATTGAAAAACATCATGTTATTCATATACCAGAGATGTTTGAAGCTACTGACTGAATGAAAAGAGCTGGCATCTCCCTCTCTTTGAATCTTCTTTATCATGCTAAGAGGAGCAGGAAAAAGCAAAAAATTTCAGAATTGCACCTTGCAATGTGGAGATATTACTGTTTGTGCATTTACAATATTCATTGATTTTTGCCATTGAAAAACGTCCAGAAATGTTTGAAGCTACTGACTGAATGAAAGGAGCTGGCATCTCACTCTCTTTGAATCTTCTTTATCATGCTAGGATTAGCAGGAAAAAGCAAAAAATTTCAGAATTGCACCTTGCAATGCGGAGAAATTACTGTTTGTGCATTTACAATATTCATTGATTTTTGCCATTGAAAAACATCATGTTATTCATATACCAGAAATGTTTGAAGCTACTGACTGAATGAAAAGAGCTGGCATCTCACTCTCTTTGAATCTTCTTTATCATGCTAAGAGGAGCAGGAAAAAGCAAAAAATTTCAGAATTGCACCTTGCAATGTGGAGATATTACTGTTTGTGCATTTACAATATTCATTGATTTTTGCCATTGAAAAACGTCCAGAAATGTTTGAAGCTACTGACTGAATGAAAGGAGCTGGCATCTCAATCTCTTTGAATCTTCTTTACCATGCTAGGATTAGCAGGAAAAAGCAAAAAATTTCAGAATTGCACCTTGCAATGCGGAGAAATTACTGTTTGTGCATTTACAATATTCATTGATTTTTGCCATTGAAAAACATCATGTTATTCATATACCAGAGATGTTTGAAGCTACTGACTGAATGAAAAGAGCTGGCATCTCACTCTCTTTGAATCTTCTTTATCATGCTAAGAGGAGCAGGAAAAAGCAAAAAATTTCAGAATTGCACCTTGCAATGTGGAGATATTACTGTTTGTGCATTTACAATATTCATTGATTTTTGCCATTGAAAAACGTCCAGAAATGTTTGAAGCTACTGACTGAATGAAAGGAGCTGGCATCTCAATCTCTTTGAATCTTCTTTATCATGCTAGGATTAGCAGGAAAAAGCAAAAAATTTCAGAATTGCACCTTGCAATGCGGAGAAATTACTGTTTGTGCATTTACAATATTCATTGATTTTTACCATTGAAAAACATCATGTTATTCATATACCAGAGATGTTTGAAGCTACTGACTGAATGAAAAGAGCTGGCATCTCACTCTCTTTGAATCTTCTTTATCATGCTAAGAGGAGCAGGAAAAAGCAAAAAATTTCAGAATTGCACGTTGCAATGTGGAGATATTACTGTTTGTGCATTTACAATATTCATTGATTTTTGCCATTGAAAAATGTCCAGAAATGTTTGAAGCTACTGACTGAATGAAAGGAGCTGGCATCTCACTCTCTTTGAATCTTCTTTATCATGCTAGGATTAGCAGGAAAAAGCAAAAAATTTCAGAATTGCACCTTGCAATGCGGAGAAATTACTGTTTGTGCATTTACAATATTCATTGATTTTTGCCATTGAAAAACATCATGTTATTCATATACCAGAAATGTTTGAAGCTACTGACTGAATGAAAAGAGCTGGCATCTCACTCTCTTTGAATCTTCTTTATCATGCCAGGATTAGCAGGAAAAAGCAAAAAATTTCAGAATTGCACGTTGCAATGTGGAGATATTACTGTTTGTGCATTTACAATATTCATTGATTTTTGCCATTGAAAAATGTCCAGAAATGTTTGAAGCTACTGACTGAATGAAAGGAGCTGGCATCTCACTCTCTTTGAATCTTCTTTATCATGCTAGGATTAGCAGGAAAAAGCAAAAAATTTCAGAATTGCACCTTGCAATGCGGAGAAATTACTGTTTGTGCATTTACAATATTCATTGATTTTTGCCATTGAAAAACATCATGTTATTCATATACCAGAAATGTTTGAAGCTACTGACTGAATGAAAAGAGCTGGCATCTCACTCTCTTTGAATCTTCTTTATCATGCCAGGATTAGCAGGAAAAAGCAAAAAATTTCAGAATTGCACCTTGCAATGTGGAGATATTACTGTTTGTGCATTTACAATATTCATTGATTTTTGCCATTGAAAAACGTCCAGAAATGTTTGAAGCTACTGACTGAATGAAAGGAGCTGGCATCTCACTCTCTTTGAATCTTCTTTATCATGCTAGGATTAGCAGGAAAAAGCAAAAAATTTCAGAATTGCACCTTGCAATGCGGAGAAATTACTGTTTGTGCATTTACAATATTCATTGATTTTTGCCATTGAAAAACATCATGTTATTCATATACCAGAAATGTTTGAAGCTACTGACTGAATGAAAAGAGCTGGCATCTCACTCTCTTTGAATCTTCTTTATCATGCTAAGAGGAGCAGGAAAAAGCAAAAAATTTCAGAATTGCACCTTGCAATGTGGAGATATTACTGTTTGTGCATTTACAATATTCATTGATTTTTGCCATTGAAAAACGTCCAGAAATGTTTGAAGCTACTGACTGAATGAAAGGAGCTGGCATCTCACTCTCTTTGAATCTTCTTTATCATGCTAGGATTAGCAGGAAAAAGCAAAAAATTTCAGAATTGCACCTTGCAATGCGGAGAAATTACTGTTTGTGCATTTACAATATTCATTGATTTTTGCCATTGAAAAACCATGTTATTCATATACCAGAAATGTTTGAAGCTACTGACTGAATGAAAAGAGCTGGCATCTCACTCTCTTTGAATCTTCTTTATCATGCCAGGATTAGCTGGAAAAAGCAAAAAATTTCAGAATTGCACATTGCAATGTGGAGATATTACTGTTTGTGCATTTACAATATTCATTGATTTTTGCCATTGAAAACCGTCCAGAAATGTTTGAAGCTACTGACTGAATGAAAGGAGCTGGCATCTCACTCTCTTTGAATCTTCTTTATCATGCTAGGATTAGCAGGAAAAAGCAAAAAATTTCAGAATTGCACCTTGCAATGCGGAGAAATTACTGTTTGTGCATTTACAATATTCATTGATTTTTGCCATTGAAAAACATCATGTTATTCATATACCAGAGATGTTTGAAGCTACTGACTGAATGAAAAGAGCTGGCATCTCCCTCTCTTTGAATCTTCTTTATCATGCTAAGAGGAGCAGGAAAAAGCAAAAAATTTCAGAATTGCACCTTGCAATGTGGAGATATTACTGTTTGTGCATTTACAATATTCATTGATTTTTGCCATTGAAAAACGTCCAGAAATGTTTGAAGCTACTGACTGAATGAAAGGAGCTGGCATCTCACTCTCTTTGAATCTTCTTTATCATGCTAGGATTAGCAGGAAAAAGCAAAAAATTTCAGAATTGCACCTTGCAATGCGGAGAAATTACTGTTTGTGCATTTACAATATTCATTGATTTTTGCCATTGAAAAACATCATGTTATTCATATACCAGAAATGTTTGAAGCTACTGACTGAATGAAAAGAGCTGGCATCTCACTCTCTTTGAATCTTCTTTATCATGCTAAGAGGAGCAGGAAAAAGCAAAAAATTTCAGAATTGCACCTTGCAATGTGGAGATATTACTGTTTGTGCATTTACAATATTCATTGATTTTTGCCATTGAAAAACGTCCAGAAATGTTTGAAGCTACTGACTGAATGAAAGGAGCTGGCATCTCAATCTCTTTGAATCTTCTTTACCATGCTAGGATTAGCAGGAAAAAGCAAAAAATTTCAGAATTGCACCTTGCAATGCGGAGAAATTACTGTTTGTGCATTTACAATATTCATTGATTTTTGCCATTGAAAAACATCATGTTATTCATATACCAGAGATGTTTGAAGCTACTGACTGAATGAAAAGAGCTGGCATCTCACTCTCTTTGAATCTTCTTTATCATGCTAAGAGGAGCAGGAAAAAGCAAAAAATTTCAGAATTGCACCTTGCAATGTGGAGATATTACTGTTTGTGCATTTACAATATTCATTGATTTTTGCCATTGAAAAACGTCCAGAAATGTTTGAAGCTACTGACTGAATGAAAGGAGCTGGCATCTCGATCTCTTTGAATCTTCTTTATCATGCTAGGATTAGCAGGAAAAAGCAAAAAATTTCAGAATTGCACCTTGCAATGCAGAGAAATTACTGTTTGTGCATTTACAATATTCATTGATTTTTACCATTGAAAAACATCATGTTATTCATATACCAGAGATGTTTGAAGCTACTGACTGAATGAAAAGAGCTGGCATCTCACTCTCTTTGAATCTTCTTTATCATGCTAAGAGGAGCAGGAAAAAGCAAAAAATTTCAGAATTGCACGTTGCAATGTGGAGATATTACTGTTTGTGCATTTACAATATTCATTGATTTTTGCCATTGAAAAACGTCCAGAAATGTTTGAAGCTACTGACTGAATGAAAGGAGCTGGCATCTCACTCTCTTTGAATCTTCTTTATCATGCTAGGATTAGCAGGAAAAAGCAAAAAATTTCAGAATTGCACCTTGCAATGCGGAGAAATTACTGTTTGTGCATTTACAATATTCATTGATTTTTGCCATTGAAAAACATCATGTTATTCATATACCAGAAATGTTTGAAGCTACTGACTGAATGTAAAGAGCTGGCATCTCACTCTCTTTGAATCTTCTTTATCATGCCAGGATTAGCAGGAAAAAGCAAAAAATTTCAGAATTGCACCTTGCAATGTGGAGATATTACTGTTTGTGCATTTACAATATTCATTGATTTTTGCCATTGAAAAATGTCCAGAAATGTTTGAAGCTACTGACTGAATGAAAGGAGCTGGCATCTCACTCTCTTTGAATCTTCTTTATCATGCTAGGATTAGCAGGAAAAAGCAAAAAATTTCAGAATTGCACCTTGCAATGCGGAGAAATTACTGTTTGTGCATTTACAATATTCATTGATTTTTGCCATTGAAAAACATCATGTTATTCATATACCAGAAATGTTTGAAGCTACTGACTGAATGAAAAGAGCTGGCATCTCACTCTCTTTGAATCTTCTTTATCATGCCAGGATTAGCAGGAAAAAGCAAAAAATTTCAGAATTGCACCTTGCAATGTGGAGATATTACTGTTTGTGCATTTACAATATTCATTGATTTTTGCCATTTAAAAACGTCCAGAAATGTTTGAAGCTACTGACTGAATGAAAGGAGCTGGCATCTCACTCTCTTTGAATCTTCTTTATCATGCTAGGATTAGCAGGAAAAAGCAAAAAATTTCAGAATTGCACCTTGCAATGCGGAGAAATTACTGTTTGTGCATTTACAATATTCATTGATTTTTGCCATTGAAAAACATCATGTTATTCATATACCAGAAATGTTTGAAGCTACTGACTGAATGAAAAGAGCTGGCATCTCACTCTCTTTGAATCTTCTTTATCATGCTAAGAGGAGCAGGAAAAAGCAATAAATTTCAGAATTGCACGTTGCAATGTGGAGATATTACTGTTTGTGCATTTACAATATTCATTGATTTTTGCCATTGAAAAACGTCCAGAAATGTTTGAAGCTACTGACTGAATGAAAGGAGCTGGCATCTCACTCTCTTTGAATCTTCTTTATCATGCTAGGATTAGCAGGAAAAAGCAAAAAATTTCAGAATTGCACCTTGCAATGCGGAGAAATTACTGTTTGTGCATTTACAATATTCATTGATTTTTGCCATTGAAAAACATCATGTTATTCATATACCAGAAATGTTTGAAGCTACTGACTGAATGAAAAGAGCTGGCATCTCACTCTCTTTGAATCTTCTTTATCATGCCAGGATTAGCAGGAAAAAGCAAAAAATTTCAGAATTGCACCTTGCAATGTGGAGATATTACTGTTTGTGCCTTTACAATATTCATTGATTTTTGCCATTGAAAAATGTCCAGAAATGTTTGAAGCTACTGACTGAATGAAAGGAGCTGGCATCTCACCCTCTTTGAATCTTCTTTATCATGCTAGGATTAGCAGGAAAAAGCAAAAAATTTCAGAATTGCACCTTGCAATGCGGAGAAATTACTGTTTGTGCATTTACAATATTCATTGATTTTTACCATTGAAAACATCATGTTATTCATATACCAGAAATGTTTGAAGCTACTGACTGAATGAAAAGAGCTGGCATCTCACTCTCTTTGAATCTTCTTTATCATGCTAAGAGGAGCAGGAAAAAGCAAAAAATTTCAGAATTGCACCTTGCAATGTGGAGATATTACTGTTTGTGCATTTACAATATTCATTGATTTTTGCCATTGAAAAACGTCCAGAAATGTTTGAAGCTACTGACTGAATGAAAGGAGCTGGCATCTCACTCTCTTTGAATCTTCTTTATCATGCTAGGATTAGCAGGAAAAAGCAAAAAATTTCAGAATTGCACCTTGCAATGCGGAGAAATTACTGTTTGTGCATTTACAATATTCATTGATTTTTGCCATTGAAAAACATCATGTTATTCATATACCAGAAATGTTTGAAGCTACTGACTGAATGAAAAGAGCTGGCATCTCACTCTCTTTGAATCTTCTTTATCATGCTAAGAGGAGCAGGAAAAAGCAAAAAATTTCAGAATTGCACCTTGCAATGTGGAGATATTACTGTTTGTGCATTTACAATATTCATTGATTTTTGCCATTGAAAAACGTCCAGAAATGTTTGAAGCTACTGACTGAATGAAAGGAGCTGGCATCTCAATCTCTTTGAATCTTCTTTATCATGCTAGGATTAGCAGGAAAAAGCAAAAAATTTCAGAATTGCACCTTGCAATGCGGAGAAATTACTGTTTGTGCATTTACAATATTCATTGATTTTTACCATTGAAAAACATCATGTTATTCATATACCAGAGATGTTTGAAGCTACTGACTGAATGAAAAGAGCTGGCATCTCACTCTCTTTGAATCTTCTTTATCATGCTAAGAGGAGCAGGAAATAGCAAAAAATTTCAGAATTGCACGTTGCAATGTGGAGATATTACTGATTGTGCATTACAATATTCATTGATTTTTGCCATTGAAAAACGTCCAGAAATGTTTGAAGCTACTGACTGAATGAAAGGAGCTGGCATCTCACTCTCTTTGAATCTTCTTTATCATGCTAGGATTAGCAGGAAAAAGCAAAAAATTTCAGAATTGCACCTTGCAATGCGGAGAAATTACTGTTTGTGCATTTACAATATTCATTGATTTTTGCCATTGAAAAACATCATGTTATTCATATACCAGAAATGTTTGAAGCTACTGACTGAATGTAAAGAGCTGGCATCTCACTCTCTTTGAATCTTCTTTATCATGCCAGGATTAGCAGGAAAAAGCAAAAAATTTCAGAATTGCACCTTGCAATATGGAGATATTACTGTTTGTGCATTTACAATATTCATTGATTTTTGCCATTGAAAAATGTCCAGAAATGTTTGAAGCTACTGACTGAATGAAAGGAGCTGGCATCTCACTCTCTTTGAATCTTCTTTATCATGCTAAGAGGAGCAGGAAATAGCAAAAAATTTCAGAATTGCACGTTGCAATGTGGAGATATTACTGTTTGTGCATTACAATATTCATTGATTTTTGCCATTGAAAAACGTCCAGAAATGTTTGAAGCTACTGACTGAATGAAAGGAGCTGGCATCTCACTCTCTTTGAATCTTCTTTATCATGCTAGGATTAGCAGGAAAAAGCAAAAAATTTCAGAATTGCACCTTGCAATGCGGAGAAATTACTGTTTGTGCATTTACAATATTCATTGATTTTTGCCATTGAAAAACATCATGTTATTCATATACCAGAAATGTTTGAAGCTACTGACTGAATGAAAAGAGCTGGCATCTCACTCTCTTTGAATCTTCTTTATCATGCTAAGAGGAGCAGGAAAAAGCAAAAAATTTCAGAATTGCACGTTGCAATGTGGAGATATTACTGTTTGTGCATTTACAATATTCATTGATTTTTGCCATTGAAAAACGTCCAGAAATGTTTGAAGCTACTGACTGAATGAAAGGAGCTGGCATCTCACTCTCTTTGAATCTTCTTTATCATGCTAGGATTAGCAGGAAAAAGCAAAAAATTTCAGAATTGCACCTTGCAATGCGGAGAAATTACTGTTTGTGCATTTACAATATTCATTGATTTTTGCCATTGAAAAACATCATGTTATTCATATACCAGAAATGTTTGAAGCTACTGACTGAATGAAAAGAGCTGGCATCTCACTCTCTTTGAATCTTCTTTATCATGCCAGGATTAGCAGGAAAAAGCAAAAAATTTCAGAATTGCACGTTGCAATGTGGAGATATTACTGTTTGTGCATTTACAATATTCATTGATTTTTGCCATTGAAAAACATCCAGAAATGTTTGAAGCTACTGACTGAATGAAAGGAGCTGGCATCTCACTCTCTTTGAATCTTCTTTATCATGCTAGGATTAGCAGGAAAAAGCAAAAAATTTCAGAATTGCACCTTGCAATGCGGAGAAATTACTGTTTGTGCATTTACAATATTCATTGATTTTTGCCATTGAAAAACATCATGTTATTCATATACCAGAAATGTTTGAAGCTACTGACTGAATGAAAAGAGCTGGCATCTCACTCTCTTTGAATCTTCTTTATCATGCTAAGAGGAGCAGGAAAAAGCAAAAAATTTCAGAATTGCACGTTGCAATGTGGAGATATTACTGTTTGTGCATTTACAATATTCATTGATTTTTGCCATTGAAAAACGTCCAGAAATGTTTGAAGCTACTGACTGAATGAAAGGAGCTGGCATCTCACTCTCTTTGAATCTTCTTTATCATGCTAGGATTAGCAGGAAAAAGCAAAAAATTTCAGAATTGCACCTTGCAATGCGGAGAAATTACTGTTTGTGCATTTACAATATTCATTGATTTTTGCCATTGAAAAACATCATGTTATTCATATACCAGAAATGTTTGAAGCTACTGACTGAATGAAAAGAGCTGGCATCTCACTCTCTTTGAATCTTCTTTATCATGCCAGGATTAGCAGGAAAAAGCAAAAAATTTCAGAATTGCACCTTGCAATGTGGAGATATTACTGTTTGTGCATTTACAATATTCATTGATTTTTGCCATTGAAAAATGTCCAGAAATGTTTGAAGCTACTGACTGAATGAAAGGAGCTGGCATCTCACTCTCTTTGAATCTTCTTTATCATGCTAGGATTAGCAGGAAAAAGCAAAAAATTTCAGAATTGCACCTTGCAATGTGGAGATATTACTGTTTGTGCATTTACAATATTCATTGATTTTTGCCATTGAAAAACGTCCAGAAATGTTTGAAGCTACTGACTGAATGAAAGGAGCTGGCATCTCACTCTCTTTGAATCTTCTTTATCATGCTAGGATTAGCAGGAAAAAGCAAAAAATTTCAGAATTGCACCTTGCAATGCGGAGAAATTACTGTTTGTGCATTTACAATATTCATTGATTTTTGCCATTGAAAAACGTCGTTATTCATATACCAGAAATGTTTGAAGCTACTGACTGAATGAAAAGAGCTGGCATCTCACTCTCTTTGAATCTTCTTTATCATGCTAAGAGGAGCAGGAAAAAGCAAAAAATTTCAGAATTGCACCTTGCAATGTGGAGATATTACTGTTTGTGCATTTACAATATTCATTGATTTTTGCCATTGAAAAACGTCCAGAAATGTTTGAAGCTACTGACTGAATGAAAGGAGCTGGCATGTCACTCTCTTTGAATCTTCTTTATCATGCTAGGATTAGCAGGAAAAAGCAAAAAATTTCAGAATTGCACCTTGCAATGCGGAGAAATTACTGTTTGTGCATTTACAATATTCATTGATTTTTGCCATTGAAAAACATCATGTTATTCATATACCAGAGATGTTTGAAGCTACTGACTGAATGAAAAGAGCTGGCATCTCACTCTCTTTGAATCTTCTTTATCATGCTAAGAGGAGCAGGAAAAAGCAAAAAATTTCAGAATTGCACCTTGCAATGTGGAGATATTACTGTTTGTGCATTTACAATATTCATTTATTTTTGCCATTGAAAAACGTCCAGAAATGTTTGAAGCTACTGACTGAATGAAAGGAGCTGGCATCTCACTCTCTTTGAATCTTCTTTATCATGCTAGGATTAGCAGGAAAAAGCAAAAAAATTCAGAATTGCACCTTGCAATGCGGAGAAATTACTGTTTGTGCATTTACAATATTCATTGATTTTTGCCATTGAAAAACATCATGTTATTCATATACCAGAAATGTTTGAAGCTACTGACTGAATGAAAAGAGCTGGCATCTCACTCTCTTTGAATCTTCTTTATCATGCTAAGAGGAGCAGGAAAAAGCAAAAAATTTCAGAATTGCACCTTGCAATGTGGAGATATTACTGTTTGTGCATTTACAATATTCATTTATTTTTGCCATTGAAAAACGTCCAGAAATGTTTGAAGCTACTGACTGAATGAAAGGAGCTGGCATCTCACTCTCTTTGAATCTTCTTTATCATGCTAGGATTAGCAGGAAAAAGCAAAAAATTTCAGAATTGCACCTTGCAATGCGGAGAAATTACTGTTTGTGCATTTACAATATTCATTGATTTTTGCCATTGAAAAACATCATGTTATTCATATACCAGAAATGTTTGAAGCTACTGACTGAATGAAAAGAGCTGGCATCTCACTCTCTTTGAATCTTCTTTATCATGCTAAGAGGAGCAGGAAAAAGCAAAAAATTTCAGAATTGCACCTTGCAATGTGGAGATATTACTGTTTGTGCATTTACAATATTCATTGATTTTTGCCATTGAAAAACGTCCAGAAATGTTTGAAGCTACTGACTGAATGAAAGGAGCTGGCATCTCACTCTCTTTGAATCTTCTTTATCATGCTAGGATTAGCAGGAAAAAGCAAAAAATTTCAGAATTGCACCTTGCAATGCGGAGAAATTACTGTTTATGCATTTACAATATTCATTGATTTTTGCCATTGAAAAACATCATGTTATTCATATACCAGAAATGTTTGAAGCTACTGACTGAATGAAAAGAGCTGGCATCTCACTCTCTTTGAATCTTCTTTATCATGCCAGGATAAGCAGGAAAAAGCAAAAAATTTCAGAATTGCACCTTGCAATGTGGAGATATTACTGTTTGTGCATTTACAATATTCATTGATTTTTGCCATTGAAAAATGTCCAGAAATGTTTGAAGCTACTGACTGAATGAAAGGAGCTGGCATCTCACTCTCTTTGAATCTTCTTTATCATGCTAGGATTAGCAGGAAAAAGCAAAAAATTTCAGAATTGCACCTTGCAATGTGGAGATATTACTGTTTGTGCATTTACAATATTCATTGATTTTTGCCATTGAAAAACGTCCAGAAATGTTTGAAGCTACTGACTGAATGAAAGGAGCTGGCATCTCACTCTCTTTGAATCTTCTTTATCATGCTAGGATTAGCAGGAAAAAGCAAAAAATTTCAGAATTGCACCTTGCAATGCGGAGAAATTACTGTTTGTGCATTTACAATATTCATTGATTTTTGCCATTGAAAAACGTCGTTATTCATATACCAGAAATGTTTGAAGCTACTGACTGAATGAAAAGAGCTGGCATCTCACTCTCTTTGAATCTTCTTTATCATGCCAGGATAAGCAGGAAAAAGCAAAAAATTTCAGAATTGCACCTTGCAATGTGGAGATATTACTGTTTGTGCATTTACAATATTCATTGATTTTTGCCATTGAAAAATGTCCAGAAATGTTTGAAGCTACTGACTGAATGAAAGGAGCTGGCATCTCACTCTCTTTGAATCTTCTTTATCATGCTAGGATTAGCAGGAAAAAGCAAAAAATTTCAGAATTGCACCTTGCAATGTGGAGATATTACTGTTTGTGCATTTACAATATTCATTGATTTTTGCCATTGAAAAACGTCCAGAAATGTTTGAAGCTACTGACTGAATGAAAGGAGCTGGCATCTCACTCTCTTTGAATCTTCTTTATCATGCTAGGATTAGCAGGAAAAAGCAAAAAATTTCAGAATTGCACCTTGCAATGCGGAGAAATTACTGTTTGTGCATTTACAATATTCATTGATTTTTGCCATTGAAAAACGTCGTTATTCATATACCAGAAATGTTTGAAGCTACTGACTGAATGAAAAGAGCTGGCATCTCACTCTCTTTGAATCTTCTTTATCATGCTAAGAGGAGCAGGAAAAAGCAAAAAATTTCAGAATTGCACCTTGCAATGTGGAGATATTACTGTTTGTGCATTTACAATATTCATTGATTTTTGCCATTGAAAAACGTCCAGAAATGTTTGAAGCTACTGACTGAATGAAAGGAGCTGGCATCTCACTCTCTTTGAATCTTCTTTATCATGCTAGGATTAGCAGGAAAAAGCAAAAAATTTCAGAATTGCACCTTGCAATGCGGAGAAATTACTGTTTGTGCATTTACAATATTCATTGATTTTTGCCATTGAAAAACATCATGTTATTCATATACCAGAGATGTTTGAAGCTACTGACTGAATGAAAAGAGCTGGCATCTCACTCTCTTTGAATCTTCTTTATCATGCTAAGAGGAGCAGGAAAAAGCAAAAAATTTCAGAATTGCACCTTGCAATGTGGAGATATTACTGTTTGTGCATTTACAATATTCATTTATTTTTGCCATTGAAAAACGTCCAGAAATGTTTGAAGCTACTGACTGAATGAAAGGAGCTGGCATCTCACTCTCTTTGAATCTTCTTTATCAGGCTAGGATTAGCAGGAAAAAGCAAAAAATTTCAGAATTGCACCTTGCAATGCGGAGAAATTACTGTTTGTGCATTTACAATATTCATTGATTTTTGCCATTGAAAAACATCATGTTATTCATATACCAGAAATGTTTGAAGCTACTGACTGAATGAAAAGAGCTGGCATCTCAATCTCTTTGAATCTTCTTTATCATGCTAAGAGGAGCAGGAAAAAGCAAAAAATTTCAGAATTGCACCTTGCAATGTGGAGATATTACTGTTTGTGCATTTACAATATTCATTGATTTTTGCCATTGAAAAACGTCCAGAAATGTTTGAAGCTACTGACTGAATGAAAGGAGCTGGCATCTCACTCTCTTTGAATCTTCTTTATCATGCTAGGATTAGCAGGAAAAAGCAAAAAATTTCAGAATTGCACCTTGCAATGCGGAGAAATTACTGTTTGTGCATTTACAATATTCATTGATTTTTGCCATTGAAACACATCATGTTATTCATATACCAGAAATGTTTGAAGCTACTGACTGAATGAAAAGAGCTGGCATCTCACTCTCTTTGAATCTTCTTTATCATGCTAAGAGGAGCAGGAAAAAGCAAAAAATTTCAGAATTGCACCTTGCAATGTGGAGATATTACTGTTTGTGCATTTACAATATTCATTGATTTTTGCCATTGAAAAACGTCCAGAAATGTTTGAAGCTACTGACTGAATGAAAGGAGCTGGCATCTCACTCTCTTTGAATCTTCTTTATCATGCTAGGATTAGCAGGAAAAAGCAAAAAATTTCAGAATTGCACCTTGCAATGCGGAGAAATTACTGTTTATGCATTTACAATATTCATTGATTTTTGCCATTGAAAAACATCATGTTATTCATATACCAGAAATGTTTGAAGCTACTGACTGAATGAAAAGAGCTGGCATCTCACTCTCTTTGAATCTTCTTTATCATGCTAAGAGGAGCAGGAAAAAGCAAAAAATTTTAGAATTGCACGTTGCAATGTGGAGATATTACTGTTTGTGCATTTACAATATTCATTGATTTTTGCCATTGAAAAACATCATGTTATTCATATACCAGAAATGTTTGAAGCTACTGACTGAATGAAAAGAGCTGGCATCTCACTCTCTTTGAATCTTCTTTATCATGCTAAGAGGAGCAGGAAAAAGCAAAAAATTTTAGAATTGCACCTTGCAATGCGGAGAAATTACTGTTTATGCATTTACAATATTCATTGATTTTTGCCATTGAAAAACATCATGTTATTCATATACCAGAAATGTTTGAAGCTACTGACTGAATGAAAAGAGCTGGCATCTCACTCTCTTTGAATCTTCTTTATCATGCTAAGAGGAGCAGGAAAAAGCAAAAAATTTTAGAATTGCACGTTGCAATGTGGAGATATTACTGTTTGTGCATTTACAATATTCATTGATTTTTGCCATTGAAAAACGTCCAGAAATGTTTGAAGCTACTGACTGAATGAAAGGAGCTGGCATCTCACTCTCTTTGAATCTTCTTTATCATGCTAGGATTAGCAGGAAAAAGCAAAAAATTTCAGAATTGCATCTTGCAATGCGGAGAAATTACTGTTTGTGCATTTACAATATTCATTGATTTTTGCCATTGAAAAACATCATGTTATTCATATACCAGAAATGTTTGAAGCTACTGACTGAATGAAAAGAGCTGGCATGTCACTCTCTTTGAATCTTCTTTATCATGCCAGGATTAGCAGGAAAAAGCAAAAAATTTCAGAATTGCACCTTGCAATGTGGAGATATTACTGTTTGTGCATTTACAATATTCATTGATTTTTGCCATTGAAAAATGTCCAGAAATGTTTGAAGCTACTGACTGAATGAAAGGAGCTGGCATCTCACTCTCTTTGAATCTTCTTTATCATGCTAGGATTAGCAGGAAAAAGCAAAAAATTTCAGAATTGCACCTTGCAATGTGGAGATATTACTGTTTGTGCATTTACAATATTCATTGATTTTTGCCATTGAAAAACGTCCAGAAATGTTTGAAGCTACTGACTGAATGAAAGGAGCTGGCATCTCACTCTCTTTGAATCTTCTTTATCATGCTAGGATTAGCAGGAAAAAGCAAAAAATTTCAGAATTGCACCTTGCAATGCGGAGAAATTACTGTTTGTGCATTTACAATATTCATTGATTTTTGCCATTGAAAAACGTCGTTATTCATATACCAGAAATGTTTGAAGCTACTGACTGAATGAAAAGAGCTGGCATCTCACTCTCTTTGAATCTTCTTTATCATGCTAAGAGGAGCAGGAAAAAGCAAAAAATTTCAGAATTGCACCTTGCAATGTGGAGATATTACTGTTTGTGCATTTACAATATTCATTTATTTTTGCCATTGAAAAACGTCCAGAAATGTTTGAAGCTACTGACTGAATGAAAGGAGCTGGCATCTCACTCTCTTTGAATCTTCTTTATCATGCTAGGATTAGCAGGAAAAAGCAAAAAATTTCAGAATTGCACCTTGCAATGCGGAGAAATTACTGTTTGTGCATTTACAATATTCATTGATTTTTGCCATTGAAAAACATCATTTTATTCATATACCAGAAATGTTTGAAGCTACTGACTGAATGAAAAGAGCTGGCATCTCACTCTCTTTGAATCTTCTTTATCATGCTAAGAGGAGCAGGAAAAAGCAAAAAATTTCAGAATTGCACCTTGCAATGTGGAGATATTACTGTTTGTGCATTTACAATATTCATTTATTTTTGCCATTGAAAAACGTCCAGAAATGTTTGAAGCTACTGACTGAATGAAAGGAGCTGGCATCTCACTCTCTTTGAATCTTCTTTATCATGCTAGGATTAGCAGGAAAAAGCAAAAAATTTCAGAATTGCACCTTGCAATGCGGAGAAATTACTGTTTGTGCATTTACAATATTCATTGATTTTTGCCATTGAAACACATCATGTTATTCATATACCAGAAATGTTTGAAGCTACTGACTGAATGAAAAGAGCTGGCATCTCACTCTCTTTGAATCTTCTTTATCATGCTAAGAGGAGCAGGAAAAAGCAAAAAATTTCAGAATTGCACCTTGCAATGTGGAGATATTACTGTTTGTGCATTTACAATATTCATTGATTTTTGCCATTGAAAAACGTCCAGAAATGTTTGAAGCTACTGACTGAATGAAAGGAGCTGGCATCTCACTCTCTTTGAATCTTCTTTATCATGCTAGGATTAGCAGGAAAAAGCAAAAAATTTCAGAATTGCACCTTGCAATGCGGAGAAATTACTGTTTATGCATTTACAATATTCATTGATTTTTGCCATTGAAAAACATCATGTTATTCATATACCAGAAATGTTTGAAGCTACTGACTGAATGAAAAGAGCTGGCATCTCACTCTCTTTGAATCTTCTTTATCATGCTAAGAGGAGCAGGAAAAAGCAAAAAATTTTAGAATTGCACGTTGCAATGTGGAGATATTACTGTTTGTGCATTTACAATATTCATTGATTTTTGCCATTGAAAAACATCATGTTATTCATATACCAGAAATGTTTGAAGCTACTGACTGAATGAAAAGAGCTGGCATCTCACTCTCTTTGAATCTTCTTTATCATGCTAAGAGGAGCAGGAAAAAGCAAAAAATTTTAGAATTGCACCTTGCAATGCGGAGAAATTACTGTTTATGCATTTACAATATTCATTGATTTTTGCCATTGAAAAACATCATGTTATTCATATACCAGAAATGTTTGAAGCTACTGACTGAATGAAAAGAGCTGGCATCTCACTCTCTTTGAATCTTCTTTATCATGCTAAGAGGAGCAGGAAAAAGCAAAAAATTTTAGAATTGCACGTTGCAATGTGGAGATATTACTGTTTGTGCATTTACAATATTCATTGATTTTTGCCATTGAAAAACGTCCAGAAATGTTTGAAGCTACTGACTGAATGAAAGGAGCTGGCATCTCACTCTCTTTGAATCTTCTTTATCATGCTAGGATTAGCAGGAAAAAGCAAAAAATTTCAGAATTGCATCTTGCAATGCGGAGAAATTACTGTTTGTGCATTTACAATATTCATTGATTTTTGCCATTGAAAAACATCATGTTATTCATATACCAGAAATGTTTGAAGCTACTGACTGAATGAAAAGAGCTGGCATGTCACTCTCTTTGAATCTTCTTTATCATGCCAGGATTAGCAGGAAAAAGCAAAAAATTTCAGAATTGCACCTTGCAATGTGGAGATATTACTGTTTGTGCATTTACAATATTCATTGATTTTTGCCATTGAAAAATGTCCAGAAATGTTTGAAGCTACTGACTGAATGAAAGGAGCTGGCATCTCACTCTCTTTGAATCTTCTTTATCATGCTAGGATTAGCAGGAAAAAGCAAAAAATTTCAGAATTGCACCTTGCAATGTGGAGATATTACTGTTTGTGCATTTACAATATTCATTGATTTTTGCCATTGAAAAACGTCCAGAAATGTTTGAAGCTACTGACTGAATGAAAGGAGCTGGCATCTCACTCTCTTTGAATCTTCTTTATCATGCTAGGATTAGCAGGAAAAAGCAAAAAATTTCAGAATTGCACCTTGCAATGCGGAGAAATTACTGTTTGTGCATTTACAATATTCATTGATTTTTGCCATTGAAAAACGTCGTTATTCATATACCAGAAATGTTTGAAGCTACTGACTGAATGAAAAGAGCTGGCATCTCACTCTCTTTGAATCTTCTTTATCATGCTAAGAGGAGCAGGAAAAAGCAAAAAATTTCAGAATTGCACCTTGCAATGTGGAGATATTACTGTTTGTGCATTTACAATATTCATTTATTTTTGCCATTGAAAAACGTCCAGAAATGTTTGAAGCTACTGACTGAATGAAAGGAGCTGGCATCTCACTCTCTTTGAATCTTCTTTATCATGCTAGGATTAGCAGGAAAAAGCAAAAAATTTCAGAATTGCACCTTGCAATGCGGAGAAATTACTGTTTGTGCATTTACAATATTCATTGATTTTTGCCATTGAAAAACATCATTTTATTCATATACCAGAAATGTTTGAAGCTACTGACTGAATGAAAAGAGCTGGCATCTCACTCTCTTTGAATCTTCTTTATCATGCTAAGAGGAGCAGGAAAAAGCAAAAAATTTCAGAATTGCACCTTGCAATGTGGAGATATTACTGTTTGTGCATTTACAATATTCATTTATTTTTGCCATTGAAAAACGTCCAGAAATGTTTGAAGCTACTGACTGAATGAAAGGAGCTGGCATCTCACTCTCTTTGAATCTTCTTTATCATGCTAGGATTAGCAGGAAAAAGCAAAAAATTTCAGAATTGCACCTTGCAATGCGGAGAAATTACTGTTTGTGCATTTACATTATTCATTGATTTTTGCCATTGAAAAACATCATGTTATTCATATACCAGAAATGTTTGAAGCTACTGACTGAATGAAAAGAGCTGGCATCTCACTCTCTTTGAATCTTCTTTATCATGCTAAGAGGAGCAGGAAAAAGCAAAAAATTTCAGAATTGCACTTTGCAATGTGGAGATATTACTGTTTGTGCATTTACAATATTCATTGATTTTTGCCATTGAAAAACGTCCAGAAATGTTTGAAGCTACTGACTGAATGAAAGGAGCTGGCATCTCACTCTCTTTGAATCTTCTTTATCATGCTAGGATTAGCAGGAAAAAGCAAAAAATTTCAGAATTGCACCTTGCAATGCGGAGAAATTACTGTTTATGCATTTACAATATTCATTGATTTTTGCCATTGAAAAACATCATGTTATTCATATACCAGAAATGTTTGAAGCTACTGACTGAATGAAAGGAGCTGGCATCTCACTCTCTTTGAATCTTCTTTATCATGCTAGGATTAGCAGGAAAAAGCAAAAAATTTCAGAATTGCACCTTGCAATGCGGAGAAATTACTGTTTGTGCATTTACAATATTGATTGATTTTTGCCATTGAAAAACATCATGTTATTCATATACCAGAAATGTTTGAAGCTACTGACTGAATGAAAAGAGCTGGCATCTCACTCTCTTTGAATCTTCTTTATCATGCCAGGATTAGCAGGAAAAAGCAAAAAATTTCAGAATTGCACCTTGCAATGTGGAGATATTACTGTTTGTGCATTTACAATATTCATTGATTTTTGCCATTGAAAAATGTCCAGAAATGTTTGAAGCTACTGACTGAATGAAAGGAGCTGGCATCTCACTCTCTTTGAATCTTCTTTATCATGCTAGGATTAGCAGGAAAAAGCAAAAAATTTCAGAATTGCACCTTGCAATGTGGAGATATTACTGTTTGTGCATTTACAATATTCATTGATTTTTGCCATTGAAAAACGTCCAGAAATGTTTGAAGCTACTGACTGAATGAAAGGAGCTGGCATCTCACTCTCTTTGAATCTTCTTTATCATGCTAGGATTAGCAGGAAAAAGCAAAAAATTTCAGAATTGCACCTTGCAATGCGGAGAAATTACTGTTTGTGCATTTACAATATTCATTGATTTTTGCCATTGAAAAACGTCGTTATTCATATACCAGAAATGTTTGAAGCTACTGACTGAATGAAAAGAGCTGGCATCTCACTCTCTTTGAATCTTCTTTATCATGCTAAGAGGAGCAGGAAAAAGCAAAAAATTTCAGAATTGCACCTTGCAATGTGGAGATATTACTGTTTGTGCATTTACAATATTCATTGATTTTTGCCATTGAAAAACGTCCAGAAATGTTTGAAGCTACTGACTGAATGAAAGGAGCTGGCATCTCACTCTCTTTGAATCTTCTTTATCATGCTAGGATTAGCAGGAAAAAGCAAAAAATTTCAGAATTGCACCTTGCAATGCGGAGAAATTACTGTTTGTGCATTTACAATATTCATTGATTTTTGCCATTGAAAAACATCATGTTATTCATATACCAGAGATGTTTGAAGCTACTGACTGAATGAAAAGAGCTGGCATCTCACTCTCTTTGAATCTTCTTTATCATGCTAAGAGGAGCAGGAAAAAGCAAAAAATTTCAGAATTGCACCTTGCAATGTGGAGATATTACTGTTTGTGCATTTACAATATTCATTTATTTTTGCCATTGAAAAACGTCCAGAAATGTTTGAAGCTACTGACTGAATGAAAGGAGCTGGCATCTCACTCTCTTTGAATCTTCTTTATCATGCTAGGATTAGCAGGAAAAAGCAAAAAATTTCAGAATTGCACCTTGCAATGCGGAGAAATTACTGTTTGTGCATTTACAATATTCATTGATTTTTGCCATTGAAAAACATCATGTTATTCATATACCAGAAATGTTTGAAGCTACTGACTGAATGAAAAGAGCTGGCATCTCAATCTCTTTGAATCTTCTTTATCATGCTAAGAGGAGCAGGAAAAAGCAAAAAATTTCAGAATTGCACCTTGCAATGTGGAGATATTACTGTTTGTGCATTTACAATATTCATTTATTTTTGCCATTGAAAAACGTCCAGAAATGTTTGAAGCTACTGACTGAATGAAAGGAGCTGGCATCTCACTCTCTTTGAATCTTCTTTATCATGCTAGGATTAGCAGGAAAAAGCAAAAAATTTCAGAATTGCACCTTGCAATGTGGCGATATTACTGTTTGTGCATTTACAATATTCATTGATTTTTGCCATTGAAAAACGTCCAGAAATGTTTGAAGCTACTGACTGAATGAAAGGAGCTGGCATCTCACTCTCTTTGAATCTTCTTTATCATGCTAGGATTAGCAGGAAAAAGCAAAAAATTTCAGAATTGCACCTTGCAATGCGGAGAAATTACTGTTTGTGCATTTACAATATTCATTGATTTTTGCCATTGAAAAACGTCGTTATTCATATACCAGAAATGTTTGAAGCTACTGACTGAATGAAAAGAGCTGGCATCTCACTCTCTTTGAATCTTCTTTATCATGCTAAGAGGAGCAGGAAAAAGCAAAAAATTTCAGAATTGCACCTTGCAATGTGGAGATATTACTGTTTGTGCATTTACAATATTCATTGATTTTTGCCATTGAAAAACGTCCAGAAATGTTTGAAGCTACTGACTGAATGAAAGGAGCTGGCATCTCACTCTCTTTGAATCTTCTTTATCATGCTAGGATTAGCAGGAAAAAGCAAAAAATTTCAGAATTGCACCTTGCAATGCGGAGAAATTACTGTTTGTGCATTTACAATATTCATTGATTTTTGCCATTGAAAAACATCATGTTATTCATATACCAGAGATGTTTGAAGCTACTGACTGAATGAAAAGAGCTGGCATCTCACTCTCTTTGAATCTTCTTTATCATGCTAAGAGGAGCAGGAAAAAGCAAAAAATTTCAGAATTGCACCTTGCAATGTGGAGATATTACTGTTTGTGCATTTACAATATTCATTGATTTTTGCCATTGAAAAACGTCCAGAAATGTTTGAAGCTACTGACTGAATGAAAGGAGCTGGCATCTCACTCTCTTTGAATCTTCTTTATCATGCTAGGATTAGCAGGAAAAAGCAAAAAATTTCAGAATTGCACCTTGCAATGCGGAGAAATTACTGTTTGTGCATTTACAATATTCATTGATTTTTGCCATTGAAAAACATCATGTTATTCATATACCAGAGATGTTTGAAGCAACTGACTGAATGAAAAGAGCTGGCATCTCACTCTCTTTGAATCTTCTTTATCATGCTAAGAGGAGCAGGAAAAAGCAAAAAATTTCAGAATTGCACCTTGCAATGTGGAGATATTACTGTTTGTGCATTTACAATATTCATTTATTTTTGCCATTGAAAAACGTCCAGAAATGTTTGAAGCTACTGACTGAATGAAAGGAGCTGGCATCTCACTCTCTTTGAATCTTCTTTATCATGCTAGGATTAGCAGGAAAAAGCAAAAAATTTCAGAATTGCACCTTGCAATGCGGAGAAATTACTGTTTGTGCATTTACAATATTCATTGATTTTTGCCATTGAAAAACATCATGTTATTCATATACCAGAAATGTTTGAAGCTACTGACTGAAAGAAAAGAGCTGGCATCTCAATCTCTTTGAATCTTCTTTATCATGCTAAGAGGAGCAGGAAAAAGCAAAAAATTTCAGAATTGCACCTTGCAATGTGGAGATATTACTGTTTGTGCATTTACAATATTCATTTATTTTTGCCATTGAAAAACGTCCAGAAATGTTTGAAGCTACTGACTGAATGAAAGGAGCTGGCATCTCACTCTCTTTGAATCTTCTTTATCATGCTAGGATTAGCAGGAAAAAGCAAAAAATTTCAGAATTGCACCTTGCAATGTGGAGATATTACTGTTTGTGCATTTACAATATTCATTGATTTTTGCCATTGAAAAACGTCCAGAAATGTTTGAAGCTACTGACTGAATGAAAGGAGCTGGCATCTCACTCTCTTTGAATCTTCTTTATCATGCTAGGATTAGCAGGAAAAAGCAAAAAATTTCAGAATTGCACCTTGCAATGCGGAGAAATTACTGTTTGTGCATTTACAATATTCATTGATTTTTGCCATTGAAAAACGTCGTTATTCATATACCAGAAATGTTTGAAGCTACTGACTGAATGAAAAGAGCTGGCATCTCACTCTCTTTGAATCTTCTTTATCATGCCAGGATTAGCAGGAAAAAGCAAAAAATTTCAGAATTGCACCTTGCAATGTGGAGATATTACTGTTTGTGCATTTACAATATTCATTGATTTTTGCCATTGAAAAATGTCCAGAAATGTTTGAAGCTACTGACTGAATGAAAGGAGCTGGCATCTCACTCTCTTTGAATCTTCTTTATCATGCTAGGATTAGCAGGAAAAAGCAAAAAATTTCAGAATTGCACCTTGCAATGTGGAGATATTACTGTTTGTGCATTTACAATATTCATTGATTTTTGCCATTGAAAAACGTCCAGAAATGTTTGAAGCTACTGACTGAATGAAAGGAGCTGGCATCTCACTCTCTTTGAATCTTCTTTATCATGCTAGGATTAGCAGGAAAAAGCAAAAAATTTCAGAATTGCACCTTGCAATGCGGAGAAATTACTGTTTGTGCATTTACAATATTCATTGATTTTTGCCATTGAAAAACGTCGTTATTCATATACCAGAAATGTTTGAAGCTACTGACTGAATGAAAAGAGCTGGCATCTCACTCTCTTTGAATCTTCTTTATCATGCTAAGAGGAGCAGGAAAAAGCAAAAAATTTCAGAATTGCACCTTGCAATGTGGAGATATTACTGTTTGTGCATTTACAATATTCATTGATTTTTGCCATTGAAAAACGTCCAGAAATGTTTGAAGCTACTGACTGAATGAAAGGAGCTGGCATCTCACTCTCTTTGAATCTTCTTTATCATGCTAGGATTAGCAGGAAAAAGCAAAAAATTTCAGAATTGCACCTTGCAATGCGGAGAAATTACTGTTTGTGCATTTACAATATTCATTGATTTTTGCCATTGAAAAACATCATGTTATTCATATACCAGAGATGTTTGAAGCTACTGACTGAATGAAAAGAGCTGGCATCTCACTCTCTTTGAATCTTCTTTATCATGCTAAGAGGAGCAGGAAAAAGCAAAAAATTTCAGAATTGCACCTTGCAATGTGGAGATATTACTGTTTGTGCATTTACAATATTCATTTATTTTTGCCATTGAAAAACGTCCAGAAATGTTTGAAGCTACTGACTGAATGAAAGGAGCTGGCATCTCACTCTCTTTGAATCTTCTTTATCATGCTAGGATTAGCAGAAAAAAGCAAAAAATTTCAGAATTGCACCTTGCAATGCGGAGAAATTACTGTTTGTGCATTTACAATATTCATTGATTTTTGCCATTGAAAAACATCATGTTATTCATATACCAGAAATGTTTGAAGCTACTGACTGAATGAAAAGAGCTGGCATCTCAATCTCTTTGAATCTTCTTTATCATGCTAAGAGGAGCAGGAAAAAGCAAAAAATTTCAGAATTGCACCTTGCAATGTGGAGATATTACTGTTTGTGCATTTACAATATTCATTTATTTTTGCCATTGAAAAACGTCCAGAAATGTTTGAAGCTACTGACTGAATGAAAGGAGCTGGCATCTCACTCTCTTTGAATCTTCTTTATCATGCTAGGATTAGCAGGAAAAAGCAAAAAATTTCAGAATTGCACCTTGCAATGTGGAGATATTACTGTTTGTGCATTTACAATATTCATTGATTTTTGCCATTGAAAAACGTCCAGAAATGTTTGAAGCTACTGACTGAATGAAAGGAGCTGGCATCTCACTCTCTTTGAATCTTCTTTATCATGCTAGGATTAGCAGGAAAAAGCAAAAAATTTCAGAATTGCACCTTGCAATGCGGAGAAATTACTGTTTGTGCATTTACAATATTCATTGATTTTTGCCATTGAAAAACGTCGTTATTCATATACCAGAAATGTTTGAAGCTACTGACTGAATGAAAAGAGCTGGCATCTCACTCTCTTTGAATCTTCTTTATCATGCTAAGAGGAGCAGGAAAAAGCAAAAAATTTCAGAATTGCACCTTGCAATGTGGAGATATTACTGTTTGTGCATTTACAATATTCATTGATTTTTGCCATTGAAAAACGTCCAGAAATGTTTGAAGCTACTGACTGAATGAAAGGAGCTGGCATCTCACTCTCTTTGAATCTTCTTTATCATGCTAGGATTAGCAGGAAAAAGCAAAAAATTTCAGAATTGCACCTTGCAATGCGGAGAAATTACTGTTTGTGCATTTACAATATTCATTGATTTTTGCCATTGAAAAACATCATGTTATTCATATACCAGAGATGTTTGAAGCTACTGACTGAATGAAAAGAGCTGGCATCTCACTCTCTTTGAATCTTCTTTATCATGCTAAGAGGAGCAGGAAAAAGCAAAAAATTTCAGAATTGCACCTTGCAATGTGGAGATATTACTGTTTGTGCATTTACAATATTCATTGATTTTTGCCATTGAAAAACGTCCAGAAATGTTTGAAGCTACTGACTGAATGAAAGGAGCTGGCATCTCACTCTCTTTGAATCTTCTTTATCATGCTAGGATTAGCAGGAAAAAGCAAAAAATTTCAGAATTGCACCTTGCAATGCGGAGAAATTACTGTTTGTGCATTTACAATATTCATTGATTTTTGCCATTGAAAAACATCATGTTATTCATATACCAGAGATGTTTGAAGCTACTGACTGAATGAAAAGAGCTGGCATCTCACTCTCTTTGAATCTTCTTTATCATGCTAAGAGGAGCAGGAAAAAGCAAAAAATTTCAGAATTGCACCTTGCAATGTGGAGATATTACTGTTTGTGCATTTACAATATTCATTTATTTTTGCCATTGAAAAACGTCCAGAAATGTTTGAAGCTACTGACTGAATGAAAGGAGCTGGCATCTCACTCTCTTTGAATCTTCTTTATCATGCTAGGATTAGCAGGAAAAAGCAAAAAATTTCAGAATTGCACCTTGCAATGCGGAGAAATTACTGTTTGTGCATTTACAATATTCATTGATTTTTGCCATTGAAAAACATCATGTTATTCATATACCAGAAATGTTTGAAGCTACTGACTGAATGAAAAGAGCTGGCATCTCAATCTCTTTGAATCTTCTTTATCATGCTAAGAGGAGCAGGAAAAAGCAAAAAATTTCAGAATTGCACCTTGCAATGTGGAGATATTACTGTTTGTGCATTTACAATATTCATTTATTTTTGCCATTGAAAAACGTCCAGAAATGTTTGAAGCTACTGACTGAATGAAAGGAGCTGGCATCTCACTCTCTTTGAATCTTCTTTATCATGCTAGGATTAGCAGGAAAAAGCAAAAAATTTCAGAATTGCACCTTGCAATGTGGAGATATTACTGTTTGTGCATTTACAATATTCATTGATTTTTGCCATTGAAAAACGTCCAGAAATGTTTGAAGCTACTGACTGAATGAAAGGAGCTGGCATCTCACTCTCTTTGAATCTTCTTTATCATGCTAGGATTAGCAGGAAAAAGCAAAAAATTTCAGAATTGCACCTTGCAATGCGGAGAAATTACTGTTTGTGCATTTACAATATTCATTGATTTTTGCCATTGAAAAACGTCGTTATTCATATACCAGAAATGTTTGAAGCTACTGACTGAATGAAAAGAGCTGGCATCTCACTCTCTTTGAATCTTCTTTATCATGCTAAGAGGAGCAGGAAAAAGCAAAAAATTTCAGAATTGCACCTTGCAATGTGGAGATATTACTGTTTGTGCATTTACAATATTCATTGATTTTTGCCATTGAAAAACGTCCAGAAATGTTTGAAGCTACTGACTGAATGAAAGGAGCTGGCATCTCACTCTCTTTGAATCTTCTTTATCATGCTAGGATTAGCAGGAAAAAGCAAAAAATTTCAGAATTGCACCTTGCAATGCGGAGAAATTACTGTTTGTGCATTTACAATATTCATTGATTTTTGCCATTGAAAAACATCATGTTATTCATATACCAGAGATGTTTGAAGCTACTGACTGAATGAAAAGAGCTGGCATCTCACTCTCTTTGAATCTTCTTTATCATGCTAAGAGGAGCAGGAAAAAGCAAAAAATTTCAGAATTGCACCTTGCAATGTGGAGATATTACTGTTTGTGCATTTACAATATTCATTGATTTTTGCCATTGAAAAACGTCCAGAAATGTTTGAAGCTACTGACTGAATGAAAGGAGCTGGCATCTCACTCTCTTTGAATCTTCTTTATCATGCTAGGATTAGCAGGAAAAAGCAAAAAATTTCAGAATTGCACCTTGCAATGCGGAGAAATTACTGTTTGTGCATTTACAATATTCATTGATTTTTGCCATTGAAAAACATCATGTTATTCATATACCAGAGATGTTTGAAGCAACTGACTGAATGAAAAGAGCTGGCATCTCACTCTCTTTGAATCTTCTTTATCATGCTAAGAGGAGCAGGAAAAAGCAAAAAATTTCAGAATTGCACCTTGCAATGTGGAGATATTACTGTTTGTGCATTTACAATATTCATTTATTTTTGCCATTGAAAAACGTCCAGAAATGTTTGAAGCTACTGACTGAATGAAAGGAGCTGGCATCTCACTCTCTTTGAATCTTCTTTATCATGCTAGGATTAGCAGGAAAAAGCAAAAAATTTCAGAATTGCACCTTGCAATGCGGAGAAATTACTGTTTGTGCATTTACAATATTCATTGATTTTTGCCATTGAAAAACATCATGTTATTCATATACCAGAAATGTTTGAAGCTACTGACTGAATGAAAAGAGCTGGCATCTCAATCTCTTTGAATCTTCTTTATCATGCTAAGAGGAGCAGGAAAAAGCAAAAAATTTCAGAATTGCACCTTGCAATGTGGAGATATTACTGTTTGTGCATTTACAATATTCATTTATTTTTGCCATTGAAAAACGTCCAGAAATGTTTGAAGCTACTGACTGAATGAAAGGAGCTGGCATCTCACTCTCTTTGAATCTTCTTTATCATGCTAGGATTAGCAGGAAAAAGCAAAAAATTTCAGAATTGCACCTTGCAATGTGGAGATATTACTGTTTGTGCATTTACAATATTCATTGATTTTTGCCATTGAAAAACGTCCAGAAATGTTTGAAGCTACTGACTGAATGAAAGGAGCTGGCATCTCACTCTCTTTGAATCTTCTTTATCATGCTAGGATTAGCAGGAAAAAGCAAAAAATTTCAGAATTGCACCTTGCAATGCGGAGAAATTACTGTTTGTGCATTTACAATATTCATTGATTTTTGCCATTGAAAAACGTCGTTATTCATATACCAGAAATGTTTGAAGCTACTGACTGAATGAAAAGAGCTGGCATCTCACTCTCTTTGAATCTTCTTTATCATGCTAAGAGGAGCAGGAAAAAGCAAAAAATTTCAGAATTGCACCTTGCAATGTGGAGATATTACTGTTTGTGCATTTACAATATTCATTGATTTTTGCCATTGAAAAACGTCCAGAAATGTTTGAAGCTACTGACTGAATGAAAGGAGCTGGCATCTCACTCTCTTTGAATCTTCTTTATCATGCTAGGATTAGCAGGAAAAAGCAAAAAATTTCAGAATTGCACCTTGCAATGCGGAGAAATTACTGTTTGTGCATTTACAATATTCATTGATTTTTGCCATTGAAAAACATCATGTTATTCATATACCAGAGATGTTTGAAGCTACTGACTGAATGAAAAGAGCTGGCATCTCACTCTCTTTGAATCTTCTTTATCATGCTAAGAGGAGCAGGAAAAAGCAAAAAATTTCAGAATTGCACCTTGCAATGTGGAGATATTACTGTTTGTGCATTTACAATATTCATTTATTTTTGCCATTGAAAAACGTCCAGAAATGTTTGAAGCTACTGACTGAATGAAAGGAGCTGGCATCTCACTCTCTTTGAATCTTCTTTATCATGCTAGGATTAGCAGGAAAAAGCAAAAAATTTCAGAATTGCACCTTGCAATGCGGAGAAATTACTGTTTGTGCATTTACAATATTCATTGATTTTTGCCATTGAAAAACATCATGTTATTCATATACCAGAAATGTTTGAAGCTACTGACTGAATGAAAAGAGCTGGCATCTCACTCTCTTTGAATCTTCTTTATCATGCTAAGAGGAGCAGGAAAAAGCAAAAAATTTCAGAATTGCACCTTGCAATGTGGAGATATTACTGTTTGTGCATTTACAATATTCATTTATTTTTGCCATTGAAAAACGTCCAGAAATGTTTGAAGCTACTGACTGAATGAAAGGAGCTGGCATCTCACTCTCTTTGAATCTTCTTTATCATGCTAGGATTAGCAGGAAAAAGCAAAAAATTTCAGAATTGCACCTTGCAATGCGGAGAAATTACTGTTTGTGCATTTACATTATTCATTGATTTTTGCCATTGAAAAACATCATGTTATTCATATACCAGAAATGTTTGAAGCTACTGACTGAATGAAAAGAGCTGGCATCTCACTCTCTTTGAATCTTCTTTATCATGCTAAGAGGAGCAGGAAAAAGCAAAAAATTTCAGAATTGCACTTTGCAATGTGGAGATATTACTGTTTGTGCATTTACAATATTCATTGATTTTTGCCATTGAAAAACGTCCAGAAATGTTTGAAGCTACTGACTGAATGAAAGGAGCTGGCATCTCACTCTCTTTGAATCTTCTTTATCATGCTAGGATTAGCAGGAAAAAGCAAAAAATTTCAGAATTGCACCTTGCAATGCGGAGAAATTACTGTTTATGCATTTACAATATTCATTGATTTTTGCCATTGAAAAACATCATGTTATTCATATACCAGAAATGTTTGAAGCTACTGACTGAATGAAAGGAGCTGGCATCTCACTCTCTTTGAATCTTCTTTATCATGCTAGGATTAGCAGGAAAAAGCAAAAAATTTCAGAATTGCACCTTGCAATGCGGAGAAATTACTGTTTGTGCATTTACAATATTGATTGATTTTTGCCATTGAAAAACATCATGTTATTCATATACCAGAAATGTTTGAAGCTACTGACTGAATGAAAAGAGCTGGCATCTCACTCTCTTTGAATCTTCTTTATCATGCCAGGATTAGCAGGAAAAAGCAAAAAATTTCAGAATTGCACCTTGCAATGTGGAGATATTACTGTTTGTGCATTTACAATATTCATTGATTTTTGCCATTGAAAAATGTCCAGAAATGTTTGAAGCTACTGACTGAATGAAAGGAGCTGGCATCTCACTCTCTTTGAATCTTCTTTATCATGCTAGGATTAGCAGGAAAAAGCAAAAAATTTCAGAATTGCACCTTGCAATGTGGAGATATTACTGTTTGTGCATTTACAATATTCAATGATTTTTGCCATTGAAAAACGTCCAGAAATGTTTGAAGCTACTGACTGAATGAAAGGAGCTGGCATCTCACTCTCTTTGAATCTTCTTTATCATGCTAGGATTAGCAGGAAAAAGCAAAAAATTTCAGAATTGCACCTTGCAATGCGGAGAAATTACTGTTTGTGCATTTACAATATTCATTGATTTTTGCCATTGAAAAACGTCGTTATTCATATACCAGAAGTGTTTGAAGCTACTGACTGAATGAAAAGAGCTGGCATCTCACTCTCTTTGAATCTTCTTTATCATGCTAAGAGGAGCAGGAAAAAGCAAAAAATTTCAGAATTGCACCTTGCAATGTGGAGATATTACTGTTTGTGCATTTACAATATTCATTGATTTTTGCCATTGAAAAACGTCCAGAAATGTTTGAAGCTACTGACTGAATGAAAGGAGCTGGCATCTCACTCTCTTTGAATCTTCTTTATCATGCTAGGATTAGCAGGAAAAAGCAAAAAATTTCAGAATTGCACCTTGCAATGCGGAGAAATTACTGTTTGTGCATTTACAATATTCATTGATTTTTGCCATTGAAAAACATCATGTTATTCATATACCAGAGATGTTTGAAGCTACTGACTGAATGAAAAGAGCTGGCATCTCACTCTCTTTGAATCTTCTTTATCATGCTAAGAGGAGCAGGAAAGAGCAAAAAATTTCAGAATTGCACCTTGCAATGTGGAGATATTACTGTTTGTGCATTTACAATATTCATTTATTTTTGCCATTGAAAAACGTCCAGAAATGTTTGAAGCTACTGACTGAATGAAAGGAGCTGGCATCTCACTCTCTTTGAATCTTCTTTATCATGCTAGGATTAGCAGGAAAAAGCAAAAAATTTCAGAATTGCACCTTGCAATGCGGAGAAATTACTGTTTGTGCATTTACAATATTCATTGATTTTTGCCATTGAAAAACATCATGTTATTCATATACCAGAAATGTTTGAAGCTACTGACTGAATGAAAAGAGCTGGCATCTCAATCTCTTTGAATCTTCTTTATCATGCTAAGAGGAGCAGGAAAAAGCAAAAAATTTCAGAATTGCACCTTGCAATGTGGAGATATTACTGTTTGTGCATTTACAATATTCATTTATTTTTGCCATTGAAAAACGTCCAGAAATGTTTGAAGCTACTGACTGAATGAAAGGAGCTGGCATCTCACTCTCTTTGAATCTTCTTTATCATGCTAGGATTAGCAGGAAAAAGCAAAAAATTTCAGAATTGCACCTTGCAATGCGGAGAAATTACTGTTTGTGCATTTACAATATTCATTGATTTTTGCCATTGAAACACATCATGTTATTCATATACCAGAAATGTTTGAAGCTACTGACTGAATGAAAAGAGCTGGCATCTCACTCTCTTTGAATCTTCTTTATCATGCTAAGAGGAGCAGGAAAAAGCAAAAAATTTCAGAATTGCACCTTGCAATGTGGAGATATTACTGTTTGTGCATTTACAATATTCATTGATTTTTGCCATTGAAAAACGTCCAGAAATGTTTGAAGCTACTGACTGAATGAAAGGAGCTGGCATCTCACTCTCTTTGAATCTTCTTTATCATGCTAGGATTAGCAGGAAAAAGCAAAAAATTTCAGAATTGCACCTTGCAATGCGGAGAAATTACTGTTTATGCATTTACAATATTCATTGATTTTTGCCATTGAAAAACATCATGTTATTCATATACCAGAAATGTTTGAAGCTACTGACTGAATGAAAAGAGCTGGCATCTCACTCTCTTTGAATCTTCTTTATCATGCTAAGAGGAGCAGGAAAAAGCAAAAAATTTTAGAATTGCACGTTGCAATGTGGAGATATTACTGTTTGTGCATTTACAATATTCATTGATTTTTGCCATTGAAAAATGTCCAGAAATGTTTGAAGCTACTGACTGAAGGAAAGGAGCTGACATCTCACTCTCTTTGAATCTTCTTTATCATGCTAGGATTAGCAGGAAAAAGCAAAAAATTTCAGAATTGCACCTTGCAATGCGGAGAAATTACTGTTTGTGCATTTACAATATTCATTGATTTTTGCCATTGAAAAACATCATGTTATTCATATACCAGAAATGTTTGAAGCTACTGACTGAATGAAAAGAGCTGGCATCTCACTCTCTTTGAATCTTCTTTATCATGCCAGGATTAGCAGGAAAAAGCAAAAAATTTCAGAATTGCACGTTGCAATGTGGAGATATTACTGTTTGTGCATTTACAATATTCATTGATTTTTGCCATTGAAAAACGTCCAGAAATGTTTGAAGCTACTGACTGAATGAAAGGAGCTGGCATCTCACTCTATTTGAATCTTCTTTATCATGCTAGGATTAGCAGGAAAAAGCAAAAAATTTCAGAATTGCACCTTGCAATGCGGAGAAATTACTGTTTGTGCATTTACAATATTCATTGATTTTTGCCATTGAAAAACATCATGTTATTCATATACCAGAAATGTTTGAAGCTACTGACTGAATGAAAAGAGCTGGCATCTCACTCTCTTTGAATCTTCTTTATCATGCCAGGATTAGCAGGAAAAAGCAAAAAATTTCAGAATTGCACCTTGCAATGTGGAGATATTACTGTTTGTGCATTTACAATATTCATTGATTTTTGCCACTGAAAAACGTCCAGAAATGTTTGAAGCTACTGACTGAATGAAAGGAGCTGGCATCTCACTCTCTTTGAATCTTCTTTATCATGCTAGGATTAGCAGGAAAAAGCAAAAAATTTCAGAATTGCACCTTGCAATGCGGAGAAATTACTGTTTGTGCATTTACAATATTCATTGATTTTTGCCATTGAAAAACATGTTATTCATATACCAGAAATGTTTGAAGCTACTGACTGAATGAAAAGAGCTGGCATCTCACTCTCTTTGAATCCTCTTTATCATGCTAAGAGGAGCAGGAAAAAGCAAAAAATTTCAGAATTGCACCTTGCAATGTGGAGATATTACTGTTTGTGCATTTACAATATTCATTGATTTTTGCCATTGAAAAACGTCCAGAAATGTTTGAAGCTACTGACTGAATGAAAGGAGCTGGCATCTCACTCTCTTTGAATCTTCTTTATCATGCTAGGATTAGCAGGAAAAAGCAAAAAATTTCAGAATTGCACCTTGCAATGCGGAGAAATTACTGTTTGTGCATTTACAATATTCATTGATTTTTGCCATTGAAAAACATCATGTTATTCATATACCAGAAATGTTTGAAGCTACTGACTGAATGAAAAGAGCTGGCATCTCACTCTCTTTGAATCTTCTTTATCATGCTAAGAGGAGCAGGAAAAAGCAAAAAATTTCAGAATTGCACCTTGCAATGTGGAGATATTACTGTTTGTGCATTTACAATATTCATTGATTTTTGCCATTGAAAAACGTCCAGAAATGTTTGAAGCTACTGACTGAATGAAAGGAGCTGGCATCTCACTCTCTTTGAATCTTCTTTATCATGCTAGGATTAGCAGGAAAAAGCAAAAAATTTCAGAATTGCACCTTGCAATGCGGAGAAATTACTGTTTGTGCATTTACAATATTCATTGATTTTTGCCATTGAAAAACATCATGTTATTCATATACCAGAAATGTTTGAAGCTACTGACTGAATGAAAAGAGCTGGCATCTCACTCTCTTTGAATCTTCTTTATCATGCTAAGAGGAGCAGGAAAAAGCAAAAAATTTCAGAATTGCACCTTGCAATGTGGAGATATTACTGTTTGTGCATTTACAATATTCATTGATTTTTGCCATTGAAAAACGTCCAGAAATGTTTGAAGCTACTGACTGAATGAAAGGAGCTGGCATCTCAATCTCTTTGAATCTTCTTTATCATGCTAGGATTAGCAGGAAAAAGCAAAAAATTTCAGAATTGCACCTTGCAATGCGGAGAAATTACTGTTTGTGCATTTACAATATTCATTGATTTTTGCCATTGAAAAACATCATGTTATTCATATACCAGAGATGTTTGAAGCTACTGACTGAATGAAAAGAGCTGGCATCTCACTCTCTTTGAATCTTCTTTATCATGCTAAGAGGAGCAGGAAAAAGCAAAAAATTTCAGAATTGCACGTTGCAATGTTGAAATATCACTGTTTGTGCATTTACAATATTCATTGATTTTTGCCATTGAAAAATGTCCAGAAATGTTTGAAGCTACTGACTGAATGAAAGGAGCTGGCATCTCACTCTCTTTGAATCTTCTTTATCATGCTAGGATTAGCAGGGAAAAGCAAAAAATTTCAGAATTGCACCTTGCAATGCGGAGAAATTACTGTTTGTGCATTTACAATATTCATTGATTTTTGCCATTGAAAAACATCATGTTATTCATATACCAGAAATTTTTGAAGCTACTGACTGAATGAAAAGAGCTGGCATCTCACTCTCTTTGAATCTTCTTTATCATGCCAGGATTAGCAGGAAAAAGCAAAAAATTTCAGAATTGCACCTTGCAATGCGGAGAAATTACTGTTTGTGCATTTACAATATTCATTGATTTTTGCCATTGAAAAACATCATGTTATTCATATACCAGAAATGCTTGAAGCTACTGACTGAATGAAAAGAGCTGGCATCTCACTCTCTTTGAATCTTCTTTATCATGCCAGGATTAGCAGGAAAAAGCAAAAAATTTCAGAATTGCACGTTGCAATGTGGAGATATTACTGTTTGTGCATTTACAATATTCATTGATTTTTGCCATTGAAAAACGTCCAGAAATGTTTGAAGCTACTGACTGAATGAAAGGAGCTGGCATCTCACTCTCTTTGAATCTTCTTTATCATGCTAGGATTAGCAGGAAAAAGCAAAAAATTTCAGAATTGCACCTTGCAATGCGGAGAAATTACTGTTTGTGCATTTACAATATTCATTGATTTTTGCCATTGAAAAACATCATGTTATTCATATACCAGAAATGTTTGAAGCTACTGACTGAATGAAAAGAGCTGGCATCTCACTCTCTTTGAATCTTCTTTATCATGCCAGGATTAGCAGGAAAAAGCAAAAAATTTCAGAATTGCACCTTGCAATGTGGAGATATTACTGTTTGTGCATTTACAATATTCATTGATTTTTGCCATTGAAAAACGTCCAGAAATGTTTGAAGCTACTGACTGAATGAAAGGAGCTGGCATCTCACTCTCTTTGAATCTTCTTTATCATGCTAGGATTAGCAGGAAAAAGCAAAAAATTTCAGAATTGCACCTTGCAATGTGGAGAAATTACTGTTTGTGCATTTACAATATTCATTGATTTTTGCCATTGAAAAACATGTTATTCATATACCAGAAATGTTTGAAGCTACTGACTGAATGAAAAGAGCTGGCATCTCACTCTCTTTGAATCTTCTTTATCATGCTAAGAGGAGCAGGAAAAAGCAAAAAATTTCAGAATTGCACCTTGCAATGTGGAGATATTACTGTTTGTGCATTTACAATATTCATTGATTTTTGCCATTGAAAAACGTCCAGAAATGTTTGAAGCTACTGACTGAATGAAAGGAGCTGGCATCTCACTCTCTTTGAATCTTCTTTATCATGCTAGGATTAGCAGGAAAAAGCAAAAAATTTCAGAATTGCACCTTGCAATGCGGAGAAATTATTGTTTGTGCATTTACAATATTCATTGATTTTTGCCATTGAAAAACATCATGTTATTCATATACCAGAAATGTTTGAAGCTACTGACTGAATGAAAAGAGCTGGCATCTCACTCTCTTTGAATCTTCTTTATCATGCTAAGAGGAGCAGGAAAAAGCAAAAAATTTCAGAATTGCACCTTGCAATGTGGAGATATTACTGTTTGTGCATTTACAATATTCATTGATTTTTGCCATTGAAAAACGTCCAGAAATGTTTGAAGCTACTGACTGAATGAAAGGAGCTGGCATCTCAATCTCTTTGAATCTTCTTTATCATGCTAGGATTAGCAGGAAAAAGCAAAAAATTTCAGAATTGCACCTTGCATTGCGGAGAAATTACTGTTTGTGCATTTACAATATTCATTGATTTTTGCCATTGAAAAACATCATGTTATTCATATACCAGAAATGTTTGAAGCTACTGACTGAATGAAAAGAGCTGGCATCTCACTCTCTTTGAATCTTCTTTATCATGCCAGGATTAGCAGGAAAAAGCAAAAAATTTCAGAATTGCACGTTGCAATGTGGAGATATTACTATTACTGTTTGTGCATTTACAAAATTCATTGATTTTTGGCATTGAAAAACGTCCAGAAATGTTTGAAGCTACTGACTGAATGAAAGGAGCTGGCATCTCACTCTCTTTGAATCTTCTTTATCATGCTAGGATTAGCAGGAAAAAGCAAAAAATTTCAGAATTGCACCTTGCAATGCGGAGAAATTACTGTTTGTGCATTTACAATATTCATTGATTTTTGCCATTGAAAAACATCATGTTATTCATATACCAGAAATGTTTGAAGCTACTGACTGAATGAAAAGAGCTGGCATCTCACTCTCTTTGAATCTTCTTTATCATGCTAAGAGGAGCAGGAAAAAGCAAAAAATTTCAGAATTGCACCTTGCAATGTGGAGATATTACTGTTTGTGCATTTACAATATTCATTGATTTTTGCCATTGAAAAACGTCCAGAAATGTTTGAAGCTACTGACTGAATGAAAGGAGCTGGCATCTCACTCTCTTTGAATCTTCTTTATCATGCTAGGATTAGCAGGAAAAAGCAAAAAATTTCAGAATTGCACCTTGCAATGCGGAGAAATTACTGTTTGTGCATTTACAATATTCATTGATTTTTGCCATTGAAAAACATCATGTTATTCATATACCAGAAATGTTTGAAGCTACTGACTGAATGAAAAGAGCTGGCATCTCACTCTCTTTGAATCTTCTTTATCATGCTAAGAGGAGCAGGAAAAAGCAAAAAATTTCAGAATTGCACCTTGCAATGTGGAGATATTACTGTTTGTGCATTTACAATATTCATTGATTTTTGCCATTGAAAAACGTCCAGAAATGTTTGAAGCTACTGACTGAATGAAAGGAGCTGGCATCTCAATCTCTTTGAATCTTCTTTATCATGCTAGGATTAGCAGGAAAAAGCAAAAAATTTCAGAATTGCACCTTGCAATGCGGAGAAATTACTGTTTGTGCATTTACAATATTCATTGATTTTTGCCATTGAAAAACATCATGTTATTCATATACCAGAGATGTTTGAAGCTACTGACTGAATGAAAAGAGCTGGCATCTCACTCTCTTTGAATCTTCTTTATCATGCTAAGAGGAGCAGGAAAAAGCAAAAAATTTCAGAATTGCACGTTGCAATGTTGAAATATCACTGTTTGTGCATTTACAATATTCATTGATTTTTGCCATTGAAAAACGTCCAGAAATGTTTGAAGCTACTGACTGAATGAAAGGAGCTGGCATCTCACTCTCTTTGAATCTTCTTTATCATGCTAGGATTAGCAGGGAAAAGCAAAAAATTTCAGAATTGCACCTTGCAATGCGGAGAAATTACTGTTTGTGCATTTACAATATTCATTGATTTTTGCCATTGAAAAACATCATGTTATTCATATACCAGAAATTTTTGAAGCTACTGACTGAATGAAAAGAGCTGGCATCTCACTCTCTTTGAATCTTCTTTATCATGCCAGGATTAGCAGGAAAAAGCAAAAAATTTCAGAATTGCACCTTGCAATGCGGAGAAATTACTGTTTGTGCATTTACAATATTCATTGATTTTTGCCATTGAAAAACATCATGTTATTCATATACCAGAAATGCTTGAAGCTACTGACTGAATGAAAAGAGCTGGCATCTCACTCTCTTTGAATCTTCTTTATCATGCCAGGATTAGCAGGAAAAAGCAAAAAATTTCAGAATTGCACGTTGCAATGTGGAGATATTACTGTTTGTGCATTTACAATATTCATTGATTTTTGCCATTGAAAAACGTCCAGAAATGTTTGAAGCTACTGACTGAATGAAAGGAGCTGGCATCTCACTCTCTTTGAATCTTCTTTATCATGCTAGGATTAGCAGGAAAAAGCAAAAAATTTCAGAATTGCACCTTGCAATGCGGAGAAATTACTGTTTGTGCATTTACAATATTCATTGATTTTTGCCATTGAAAAACATCATGTTATTCATATACCAGAAATGTTTGAAGCTACTGACTGAATGAAAAGAGCTGGCATCTCACTCTCTTTGAATCTTCTTTATCATGCCAGGATTAGCAGGAAAAAGCAAAAAATTTCAGAATTGCACCTTGCAATGTGGAGATATTACTGTTTGTGCATTTACAATATTCATTGATTTTTGCCATTGAAAAACGTCCAGAAATGTTTGAAGCTACTGACTGAATGAAAGGAGCTGGCATCTCACTCTCTTTGAATTTTCTTTATCATGCTAGGATTAGCAGGAAAAAGCAAAAAATTTCAGAATTGCACCTTGCAATGTGGAGAAATTACTGTTTGTGCATTTACAATATTCATTGATTTTTGCCATTGAAAAACATGTTATTCATATACCAGAAATGTTTGAAGCTACTGACTGAATGAAAAGAGCTGGCATCTCACTCTCTTTGAATCTTCTTTATCATGCTAAGAGGAGCAGGAAAAAGCAAAAAATTTCAGAATTGCACCTTGCAATGTGGAGATATTACTGTTTGTGCATTTACAATATTCATTGATTTTTGCCATTGAAAAACGTCCAGAAATGTTTGAAGCTACTGACTGAATGAAAGGAGCTGGCATCTCAATCTCTTTGAATCTTCTTTATCATGCTAGGATTAGCAGGAAAAAGCAAAAAATTTCAGAATTGCACCTTGCAATGTGGAGAAATTACTGTTTGTGCATTTACAATATTCATTGATTTTTGCCATTGAAAAACATGTTATTCATATACCAGAAATGTTTGAAGCTACTGACTGAATGAAAAGAGCTGGCATCTCACTCTCTTTGAATCTTCTTTATCATGCTAAGAGGAGCAGGAAAAAGCAAAAAATTTCAGAATTGCACCTTGCAATGTGGAGATATTACTGTTTGTGCATTTACAATATTCATTGATTTTTGCCATTGAAAAACGTCCAGAAATGTTTGAAGCTACTGACTGAATGAAAGGAGCTGGCATCTCACTCTCTTTGAATCTTCTTTATCATGCTAGGATTAGCAGGAAAAAGCAAAAAATTTCAGAATTGCACCTTGCAATGCGGAGAAATTATTGTTTGTGCATTTACAATATTCATTGATTTTTGCCATTGAAAAACATCATGTTATTCATATACCAGAAATGTTTGAAGCTACTGACTGAATGAAAAGAGCTGGCATCTCACTCTCTTTGAATCTTCTTTATCATGCTAAGAGGAGCAGGAAAAAGCAAAAAATTTCAGAATTGCACCTTGCAATGTGGAGATATTACTGTTTGTGCATTTACAATATTCATTGATTTTTGCCATTGAAAAACGTCCAGAAATGTTTGAAGCTACTGACTGAATGAAAGGAGCTGGCATCTCAATCTCTTTGAATCTTCTTTATCATGCTAGGATTAGCAGGAAAAAGCAAAAAATTTCAGAATTGCACCTTGCATTGCGGAGAAATTACTGTTTGTGCATTTACAATATTCATTGATTTTTGCCATTGAAAAACATCATGTTATTCATATACCAGAAATGTTTGAAGCTACTGACTGAATGAAAAGAGCTGGCATCTCACTCTCTTTGAATCTTCTTTATCATGCCAGGATTAGCAGGAAAAAGCAAAAAATTTCAGAATTGCACGTTGCAATGTGGAGATATTACTATTACTGTTTGTGCATTTACAATATTCATTGATTTTTGCCATTGAAAAATGTCCAGAAATGTTTGAAGCTACTGACTGAATGAAAGGAGCTGGCATCTCACTCTCTTTGAATCTTCTATATCATGCTAGGATTAGCAGGAAAAAGCAAAAAATTTCAGAATTGCACCTTGCAATGCGGAGAAATTACTGTTTGTGCATTTACAATATTCATTGATTTTTGCCATTGAAAAACATCATGTTATTCATATACCAGAAATGTTTGAAGCTACTGACTGAATGAAAAGAGCTGGCATCTCACTCTCTTTGAATCTTCTTTATCATGCTAAGAGGAGCAGGAAAAAGCAAAAAATTTCAGAATTGCACCTTGCAATGTGGAGATATTACTGTTTGTGCATTTACAATATTCATTGATTTTTGCGATTGAAAAATGTCCAGAAATGTTTGAAGCTACTGACTGAATGAAAGGAGCTGGCATCTCACTCTCTTTGAATCTTCTTTATCATGCTAGGATTAGCAGGAAAAAGCAAAAAATTTCAGAATTGCACCTTGCAATGCGGAGAAATTACTGTTTGTGCATTTACAATATTCATTGATTTTTGCCATTGAAAAACATCATGTTATTCATATACCAGAAATGTTTGAAGCTACTGACTGAATGAAAAGAGCTGGCATCTCACTCTCTTTGAATCTTCTTTATCATGCCAGGATTAGTAGGAAAAAGCAAAAAATTTCAGAATTGCACCTTGCAATGTGGAGATATTACTGTTTGTGCATTTACAATATTCATTGATTTTTGCCATTGAAAAACATCATGTTATTCATATACCAGAAATGTTTGAAGCTACTGACTGAATGAAAGGAGCTGGCATCTCACTCTCTTTGAATCTTCTTTATCATGCTAGGATTAACAGGAAAAAGCAAAAAATTTCAGAATTGCACCTTGCAATGTGGAGATATTACTGTTTGTGCATTTACATAGTTACATAGTTACATAGTTAGTAAAGCCGAATAAAGACTTGCGTCCATCAAGTTCGACCTGTTAGTTCTGTAATTGCTAAAGTTGATCCAGAGGAGGGCAAAAACCCCAAATGATTTGGCCAATCTTCACCTGAGGAAAAATTCCCTCCCGACTCTGAAACCAGCAGTCAGAATAAATCCCTGTATCAACCTACTATTTTATTCTATTTTTAAGTATATGCAGAAATCTGCCTGGTATCTAGAAAAGCATCCAGTCCCCGCTTGAACTGGTTTAGTGAATCCGACATTACCGTCTCCTCACTCAGTGAATTCCATATTCTCACTGCTCTTACCGTAAAGAACCCCTTCCTATGCTGGTGCTGAAACCTTTTCTCTTCCAGTCTTAGTGAGTGCCCTCTTGTTACCGTAATATCCCTCCTTTTGAACAAATCCCGGGCAAGGTCTCTATACTGTCCCCTAACATATTTATACACATTTATTATGTCCCCCCTCAACCTTCTCTTTTCCAGGCTGAATAGTCCTAGTTTTGCCAACCTCTCTGGGTATTGCAGTCCCTCCATTCCCTTTATTAATTTTGTTGCCCTCCTTTGTACCTTTTCAAGCTCATTTATATCCTTTCTATATATTGGGGCCCATAACTGAGCACAGTATTCCAAGTGTGGTCTGACCAGTGCTTTGTACAGTGGAAGAACAATGTTCTCATCCTTTGCAGCTATACCTCTTCTGATACATCCCATTACCCTGTTTGCCCTTACAGCAGCGGCCTGACTTTGGGCACTCCAATTTAGTTTGCTATCAATCAGGATGCCCAAGTCCTTCTCCATCTCTGAATTCCCCAATGATTTCCCATTCAGTGAGTACTGGTGACTTCCATTTTTCCTTCCCATATGTATGACCTTACATTTCTCCTCGTTAAACCTCATTTGCCATTTAATGCTCCACCTACCCAGCTTATCCAAATCCCTCTGTAGGTCTGCACTGTCCTCTTTTGTATTAATTGTTTTACATAACTTTGTGTCATCTGCAAATATTGATATTTTACTATTTATCCCGTTGACTATGTCGTTAATAAAGATATTAAATAACATTGGGCCTAGTACAGACCCCTGTGGTACCCCACTAGTGACGCTTACCCAATCTGAGTATATTCCATTTATAACCACCCTCTGCCTTCTATCCTTTAGCCAGTTAGCTACCCACTTGCAGACATTTTCCCCCAGCCCCATCATTCTCATTTTGTATACCAACCTATTATGTGGCACGCTATCGAACGCTTTTGAGAAGTCGAGATACACGACATCCACTGGTTCCCCCTGATCTACTCGAGAGCTAACCTCCTCGTAGAAGTCAATCAGGTTTGTTTGGCAGGAGCGATTCCTCATGAATCCATGTTGGTTCGGGGTTAATAGATTATTAGCATCAAGATGCTCCATGATTGCCTCATTAATAAAGCCTTCAAAAATTTTGCCCACAACGGACGTCAGACTCACCGGCCTATAGTTTCCGGCGTCACTTTTCGCTCCCTTTTTGAATATTGGCACTACCTTCGCCTGTCGCCAATCAAGTGGTACAGACCCAGTCTCAACAGAGTCCTTAAATATAAGATATAACGGTCTGTCTATCACATTACTTAGTTCCCTTAGTACCCGTGGGTGTATGCCATCAGGTCCTGGTGATTTGTTAATTTTAATGTTACTGAGGCGTTTCTGTACCCCAGCTTGGGTTAGATTTGTCATACTTAGTGGAGGATTAAGTTTGTCACTTCTTATTTCGCCTGTTAGTTCTTTTTCCTTTGTGAAAGTTGACGAAAAAAATTTATTTAATAGATTAGCTTTATCCTCATCTTTCTCTATGATTTTGCCTTCATCACTTTTTATCGGTCCAATATTATTCGATTTAATCCTTTTATTATTTATATACGTAAAGAACAGTTTGGGATTTGATCTACTTTCCCTAGCAATACGTCTCTCTGTTTCCTCCTTTGCTATTTTTATTTGTTTTTTGCAGGTTCTCGTTTTTTCCTTGTAACACATTAGTGCCTCCTTACTGTTTTCCTGTTTTAATCTCTTGAATGCCTCTTTTTTGCTATTTAACGCCCCTTTTACGTTCTTGTTCAACCATATTTACAATATTCATTGATTTTTGCCATTGAAAAACGTCCAGAAATGTTTGAAGCTACTGACTGAATGAAAGGAGCTGGCATCTCACTCTCTTTGAATCTTCTTTATCATGCTAGGATTAGCAGGAAAAAGCAAAAAATTTCAGAATTGCACCTTGCAATGCGCAGAAATTACTGTTTGTGCATTTACAATATTCATTGATTTTTGCCATTGAAAAACGTCATGTTATTCATATACCAGAAATGTTTGAAGCTACTGACTGAATGAAAGGAGCTGGCATCTCACTCTCTTTGAATCTTCTTTATCATGCTAGGATTAGCAGGAAAAAGCAAAAAATTTCAGAATTGCACCTTGCAATGCGGAGAAATTACTGGTTGTGCATTTACAATATTCATTGATTTTTGCCATTGAAAAACATCATGTTATTCATATACCAGAGATGTTTGAAGCTACTGACTGAATGAAAAGAGCTGGCATCTCACTCTCTTTGAATCTTCTTTATCATGCTAAGAGGAGCAGGAAAAAGCAAAAAATTTCAGAATTGCACCTTGCAATGTGGAGATATTACTGTTTGTGCATTTACAATATTCATTGATTTTTGCCATTGTAAAATGTCCAGAAATGTTTGAAGCTACTGACTGAATGAAAAGAGCTGGCATCTCACTCTCTTTGAATCTTCTTTATCATGCCAGGATTAGCAGGAAAAAGCAAAAAATTTCAGAATTGCACCTTGCAATGTGGAGATATTACTGTTTGTGCATTTACAATATTCATTGATTTTTGCCACTGAAAAACGTCCAGAAATGTTTGAAGCTACTGACTGAATGAAAGGAGCTGGCATCTCACTCTCTTTGAATCTTCTTTATCATGCTAGGATTAGCAGGAAAAAGCAAAAAATTTCAGAATTGCACCTTGCAATGCGGAGAAATTACTGTTTGTGCATTTACAATATTCATTGATTTTTGCCATTGAAAAACATGTTATTCATATACCAGAAATGTTTGAAGCTACTGACTGAATGAAAAGAGCTGGCATCTCACTCTCTTTGAATCTTCTTTATCATGCTAAGAGGAGCAGGAAAAAGCAAAAAATTTCAGAATTGCACCTTGCAATGTGGAGATATTACTGTTTGTGCATTTACAATATTCATTGATTTTTGCCATTGAAAAACGTCCAGAAATGTTTGAAGCTACTGACTGAATGAAAGGAGCTGGCATCTCACTCTCTTTGAATCTTCTTTATCATGCTAGGATTAGCAGGAAAAAGCAAAAAATTTCAGAATTGCACCTTGCAATGCGGAGAAATTACTGTTTGTGCATTTACAATATTCATTGATTTTTGCCATTGAAAAACATCATGTTATTCATATACCAGAAATGTTTGAAGCTACTGACTGAATGAAAAGAGCTGGCATCTCACTCTCTTTGAATCTTCTTTATCATGCTAAGAGGAGCAGGAAAAAGCAAAAAATTTCAGAATTGCACCTTGCAATGTGGAGATATTACTGTTTGTGCATTTACAATATTCATTGATTTTTGCCATTGAAAAACGTCCAGAAATGTTTGAAGCTACTGACTGAATGAAAGGAGCTGGCATCTCACTCTCTTTGAATCTTCTTTATCATGCTAGGATTAGCAGGAAAAAGCAAAAAATTTCAGAATTGCACCTTGCAATGCGGAGAAATTACTGTTTGTGCATTTACAATATTCATTGATTTTTGCCATTGAAAAACATCATGTTATTCATATACCAGAAATGTTTGAAGCTACTGACTGAATGAAAAGAGCTGGCATCTCACTCTCTTTGAATCTTCTTTATCATGCTAAGAGGAGCAGGAAAAAGCAAAAAATTTCAGAATTGCACCTTGCAATGTGGAGATATTACTGTTTGTGCATTTACAATATTCATTGATTTTTGCCATTGAAAAACGTCCAGAAATGTTTGAAGCTACTGACTGAATGAAAGGAGCTGGCATCTCAATCTCTTTGAATCTTCTTTATCATGCTAGGATTAGCAGGAAAAAGCAAAAAATTTCAGAATTGCACCTTGCAATGCGGAGAAATTACTGTTTGTGCATTTACAATATTCATTGATTTTTGCCATTGAAAAACATCATGTTATTCATATACCAGAGATGTTTGAAGCTACTGACTGAATGAAAAGAGCTGGCATCTCACTCTCTTTGAATCTTCTTTATCATGCTAAGAGGAGCAGGAAAAAGCAAAAAATTTCAGAATTGCACGTTGCAATGTTGAAATATCACTGTTTGTGCATTTACAATATTCATTGATTTTTGCCATTGAAAAACGTCCAGAAATGTTTGAAGCTACTGACTGAATGAAAGGAGCTGGCATCTCACTCTCTTTGAATCTTCTGTATCATGCTAGGATTAGCAGGGAAAAGCAAAAAATTTCAGAATTGCACCTTGCAATGCGGAGAAATTACTGTTTGTGCATTTACAATATTCATTGATTTTTGCCATTGAAAAACATCATGTTATTCATATACCAGAAATTTTTGAAGCTACTGACTGAATGAAAAGAGCTGGCATCTCACTCTCTTTGAATCTTCTTTATCATGCCAGGATTAGCAGGAAAAAGCAAAAAATTTCAGAATTGCACCTTGCAATGCGGAGAAATTACTGTTTGTGCATTTACAATATTCATTGATTTTTGCCATTGAAAAACATCATGTTATTCATATACCAGAAATGCTTGAAGCTACTGACTGAATGAAAAGAGCTGGCATCTCACTCTCTTTGAATCTTCTTTATCATGCCAGGATTAGCAGGAAAAAGCAAAAAATTTCAGAATTGCACGTTGCAATGTGGAGATATTACTGTTTGTGCATTTACAATATTCATTGATTTTTGCCATTGAAAAACGTCCAGAAATGTTTGAAGCTACTGACTGAATGAAAGGAGCTGGCATCTCACTCTCTTTGAATCTTCTTTATCATGCTAGGATTAGCAGGAAAAAGCAAAAAATTTCAGAATTGCACCTTGCAATGCGGAGAAATTACTGTTTGTGCATTTACAATATTCATTGATTTTTGCCATTGAAAAACATCATGTTATTCATATACCAGAAATGTTTGAAGCTACTGACTGAATGAAAAGAGCTGGCATCTCACTCTCTTTGAATCTTCTTTATCATGCCAGGATTAGCAGGAAAAAGCAAAAAATTTCAGAATTGCACCTTGCAATGTGGAGATATTACTGTTTGTGCATTTACAATATTCATTGATTTTTGCCATTGAAAAACGTCCAGAAATGTTTGAAGCTACTGACTGAATGAAAGGAGCTGGCATCTCACTCTCTTTGAATCTTCTTTATCATGCTAGGATTAGCAGGAAAAAGCAAAAAATTTCAGAATTGCACCTTGCAATGTGGAGAAATTACTGTTTGTGCATTTACAATATTCATTGATTTTTGCCATTGAAAAACATGTTATTCATATACCAGAAATGTTTGAAGCTACTGACTGAATGAAAAGAGCTGGCATCTCACTCTCTTTGAATCTTCTTTATCATGCTAAGAGGAGCAGGAAAAAGCAAAAAATTTCAGAATTGCACCTTGCAATGTGGAGATATTACTGTTTGTGCATTTACAATATTCATTGATTTTTGCCATTGAAAAACGTCCAGAAATGTTTGAAGCTACTGACTGAATGAAAGGAGCTGGCATCTCACTCTCTTTGAATCTTCTTTATCATGCTAGGATTAGCAGGAAAAAGCAAAAAATTTCAGAATTGCACCTTGCAATGCGGAGAAATTATTGTTTGTGCATTTACAATATTCATTGATTTTTGCCATTGAAAAACATCATGTTATTCATATACCAGAAATGTTTGAAGCTACTGACTGAATGAAAAGAGCTGGCATCTCACTCTCTTTGAATCTTCTTTATCATGCTAAGAGGAGCAGGAAAAAGCAAAAAATTTCAGAATTGCACCTTGCAATGTGGAGATATTACTGTTTGTGCATTTACAATATTCATTGATTTTTGCCATTGAAAAACGTCCAGAAATGTTTGAAGCTACTGACTGAATGAAAGGAGCTGGCATCTCAATCTCTTTGAATCTTCTTTATCATGCTAGGATTAGCAGGAAAAAGCAAAAAATTTCAGAATTGCACCTTGCATTGCGGAGAAATTACTGTTTGTGCATTTACAATATTCATTGATTTTTGCCATTGAAAAACATCATGTTATTCATATACCAGAAATGTTTGAAGCTACTGACTGAATGAAAAGAGCTGGCATCTCACTCTCTTTGAATCTTCTTTATCATGCCAGGATTAGCAGGAAAAAGCAAAAAATTTCAGAATTGCACGTTGCAATGTGGAGATATTACTATTACTGTTTGTGCATTTACAAAATTCATTGATTTTTGGCATTGAAAAACGTCCAGAAATGTTTGAAGCTACTGACTGAATGAAAGGAGCTGGCATCTCACTCTCTTTGAATCTTCTTTATCATGCTAGGATTAGCAGGAAAAAGCAAAAAATTTCAGAATTGCACCTTGCAATGCGGAGAAATTACTGTTTGTGCATTTACAATATTCATTGATTTTTGCCATTGAAAAACATCATGTTATTCATATACCAGAAATGTTTGAAGCTACTGACTGAATGAAAAGAGCTGGCATCTCACTCTCTTTGAATCTTCTTTATCATGCTAAGAGGAGCAGGAAAAAGCAAAAAATTTCAGAATTGCACCTTGCAATGTGGAGATATTACTGTTTGTGCATTTACAATATTCATTGATTTTTGCGATTGAAAAATGTCCAGAAATGTTTGAAGCTACTGACTGAATGAAAGGAGCTGGCATCTCACTCTCTTTGAATCTTCTTTATCATGCTAGGATTAGCAGGAAAAAGCAAAAAATTTCAGAATTGCACCTTGCAATGCGGAGAAATTACTGTTTGTGCATTTACAATATTCATTGATTTTTGCCATTGAAAAACATCATGTTATTCATATACCAGAAATGTTTGAAGCTACTGACTGAATGAAAAGAGCTGGCATCTCACTCTCTTTGAATCTTCTTTATCATGCCAGGATTAGTAGGAAAAAGCAAAAAATTTCAGAATTGCACCTTGCAATGTGGAGATATTACTGTTTGTGCATTTACAATATTCATTGATTTTTGCCATTGAAAAACATCATGTTATTCATATACCAGAAATGTTTGAAGCTACTGACTGAATGAAAGGAGCTGGCATCTCACTCTCTTTGAATCTTCTTTATCATGCTAGGATTAACAGGAAAAAGCAAAAAATTTCAGAATTGCACCTTGCAATGTGGAGATATTACTGTTTGTGCATTTACATAGTTACATAGTTACATAGTTAGTAAAGCCGAATAAAGACTTGCGTCCATCAAGTTCGACCTGTTAGTTCTGTAATTGCTAAAGTTGATCCAGAGGAGGGCAAAAACCCCAAATGATTTGGCCAATCTTCACCTGAGGAAAAATTCCCTCCCGACTCTGAAACCAGCAGTCAGAATAAATCCCTGTATCAACCTACTATTTTATTCTATTTTTAAGTATATGCAGAAATCTGCCTGGTATCTAGAAAAGCATCCAGTCCCCGCTTGAACTGGTTTAGTGAATCCGACATTACCGTCTCCTCACTCAGTGAATTCCATATTCTCACTGCTCTTACCGTAAAGAACCCCTTCCTATGCTGGTGCTGAAACCTTTTCTCTTCCAGTCTTAGTGAGTGCCCTCTTGTTACCGTAATATCCCTCCTTTTGAACAAATCCCGGGCAAGGTCTCTATACTGTCCCCTAACATATTTATACACATTTATTATGTCCCCCCTCAACCTTCTCTTTTCCAGGCTGAATAGTCCTAGTTTTGCCAACCTCTCTGGGTATTGCAGTCCCTCCATTCCCTTTATTAATTTTGTTGCCCTCCTTTGTACCTTTTCAAGCTCATTTATATCCTTTCTATATATTGGGGCCCATAACTGAGCACAGTATTCCAAGTGTGGTCTGACCAGTGCTTTGTACAGTGGAAGAACAATGTTCTCATCCTTTGCAGCTATACCTCTTCTGATACATCCCATTACCCTGTTTGCCCTTACAGCAGCGGCCTGACTTTGGGCACTCCAATTTAGTTTGCTATCAATCAGGATGCCCAAGTCCTTCTCCATCTCTGAATTCCCCAATGATTTCCCATTCAGTGAGTACTGGTGACTTCCATTTTTCCTTCCCATATGTATGACCTTACATTTCTCCTCGTTAAACCTCATTTGCCATTTAATGCTCCACCTACCCAGCTTATCCAAATCCCTCTGTAGGTCTGCACTGTCCTCTTTTGTATTAATTGTTTTACATAACTTTGTGTCATCTGCAAATATTGATATTTTACTATTTATCCCGTTGACTATGTCGTTAATAAAGATATTAAATAACATTGGGCCTAGTACAGACCCCTGTGGTACCCCACTAGTGACGCTTACCCAATCTGAGTATATTCCATTTATAACCACCCTCTGCCTTCTATCCTTTAGCCAGTTAGCTACCCACTTGCAGACATTTTCCCCCAGCCCCATCATTCTCATTTTGTATACCAACCTATTATGTGGCACGCTATCGAACGCTTTTGAGAAGTCGAGATACACGACATCCACTGGTTCCCCCTGATCTACTCGAGAGCTAACCTCCTCGTAGAAGTCAATCAGGTTTGTTTGGCAGGAGCGATTCCTCATGAATCCATGTTGGTTCGGGGTTAATAGATTATTAGCATCAAGATGCTCCATGATTGCCTCATTAATAAAGCCTTCAAAAATTTTGCCCACAACGGACGTCAGACTCACCGGCCTATAGTTTCCGGCGTCACTTTTCGCTCCCTTTTTGAATATTGGCACTACCTTCGCCTGTCGCCAATCAAGTGGTACAGACCCAGTCTCAACAGAGTCCTTAAATATAAGATATAACGGTCTGTCTATCACATTACTTAGTTCCCTTAGTACCCGTGGGTGTATGCCATCAGGTCCTGGTGATTTGTTAATTTTAATGTTACTGAGGCGTTTCTGTACCCCAGCTTGGGTTAGATTTGTCATACTTAGTGGAGGATTAAGTTTGTCACTTCTTATTTCGCCTGTTAGTTCTTTTTCCTTTGTGAAAGTTGACGAAAAAAATTTATTTAATAGATTAGCTTTATCCTCATCTTTCTCTATGATTTTGCCTTCATCACTTTTTATCGGTCCAATATTATTCGATTTAATCCTTTTATTATTTATATACGTAAAGAACAGTTTGGGATTTGATCTACTTTCCCTAGCAATACGTCTCTCTGTTTCCTCCTTTGCTATTTTTATTTGTTTTTTGCAGGTTCTCGTTTTTTCCTTGTAACACATTAGTGCCTCCTTACTGTTTTCCTGTTTTAATCTCTTGAATGCCTCTTTTTTGCTATTTAACGCCCCTTTTACGTTCTTGTTCAACCATATTTACAATATTCATTGATTTTTGCCATTGAAAAACGTCCAGAAATGTTTGAAGCTACTGACTGAATGAAAGGAGCTGGCATCTCACTCTCTTTGAATCTTCTTTATCATGCTAGGATTAGCAGGAAAAAGCAAAAAATTTCAGAATTGCACCTTGCAATGCGCAGAAATTACTGTTTGTGCATTTACAATATTCATTGATTTTTGCCATTGAAAAACGTCATGTTATTCATATACCAGAAATGTTTGAAGCTACTGACTGAATGAAAGGAGCTGGCATCTCACTCTCTTTGAATCTTCTTTATCATGCTAGGATTAGCAGGAAAAAGCAAAAAATTTCAGAATTGCACCTTGCAATGCGGAGAAATTACTGGTTGTGCATTTACAATATTCATTGATTTTTGCCATTGAAAAACATCATGTTATTCATATACCAGAGATGTTTGAAGCTACTGACTGAATGAAAAGAGCTGGCATCTCACTCTCTTTGAATCTTCTTTATCATGCTAAGAGGAGCAGGAAAAAGCAAAAAATTTCAGAATTGCACCTTGCAATGTGGAGATATTACTGTTTGTGCATTTACAATATTCATTGATTTTTGCCATTGTAAAATGTCCAGAAATGTTTGAAGCTACTGACTGAATGAAAGGAGCTGGCATCTCACTCTCTTTGAATCTTCTTTATCATGCTAGGATTAGCAGGAAAAAGCAAAAAATTTCAGAATTGCACCTTGCAATGCGGAGAAATTACTGGTTGTGCATTTACAATATTCATTGATTTTTGCCATTGAAAAACATCATGTTATTCATATACCAGAGATGTTTGAAGCTACTGACTGAATGAAAAGAGCTGGCATCTCACTCTCTTTGAATCTTCTTTATCATGCTAAGAGGAGCAGGAAAAAGCAAAAAATTTCAGAATTGCACCTTGCAATGTGGAGATATTACTGTTTGTGCATTTACAATATTCATTTATTTTTGCCATTGAAAAACGTCCAGAAATGTTTGAAGCTACTGACTGAATGAAAGGAGCTGGCATCTCACTCTCTTTGAATCTTCTTTATCATGCTAGGATTAGCAGGAAAAAGCAAAAAATTTCAGAATTGCACCTTGCAATGCGGAGAAATTACTGTTTGTGCATTTACAATATTCATTGATTTTTGCCATTGAAAAACATCATGTTATTCATATACCAGAAATGTTTGAAGCTACTGACTGAATGAAAAGAGCTGGCATCTCACTCTCTTTGAATCTTCTTTATCATGCTAAGAGGAGCAGGAAAAAGCAAAAAATTTCAGAATTGCACCTTGCAATGTGGAGATATTACTGTTTGTGCATTTACAATATTCATTGATTTTTGCCATTGTAAAATGTCCAGAAATGTTTGAAGCTACTGACTGAATGAAAGGAGCTGGCATCTCACTCTCTTTGAATCTTCTTTATCATGCTAGGATTAGCAGGAAAAAGCAAAAAATTTCAGAATTGCACCTTGCAATGCGGAGAAATTACTGTTTGTGCATTTACAATATTCATTGATTTTTGCCATTGAAAAACATCATGTTATTCATATACCAGAAATGTTTGAAGCTACTGACTGAATGAAAAGAGCTGGCATCTCACTCTCTTTGAATCTTCTTTATCATGCCAGGATTAGCAGGAAAAAGCAAAAAATTTCAGAATTGCACCTTGCAATGTGGAGATATTACTGTTTGTGCATTTACAATATTCATTGATTTTTGCCATTGAAAAACGTCCAGAAATGTTTGAAGCTACTGACTGAATGAAAGGAGCTGGCATCTCACTCTCTTTGAATCTTCTTTATCATGCTAGGATTAGCAGGAAAAAGCAAAAAATTTCAGAATTGCACCTTGCAATGCGGAGAAATTACTGTTTGTGCATTTACAATATTCATTGATTTTTGCCATTGAAAAACGTCATGTTATTCATATAGCAGAAATGTTTGAAGCTACTGACTGAATGAAAAGAGCTGGCATCTCACTCTCTTTGAATCTTCTTTATCATGCTAAGAGGAGCAGGAAAAAGCAAAAAATTTCAGAATTGCACCTTGCAATGTGGAGATATTACTGTTTGTGCATTTACAATATTCATTGATTTTTGCCATTGAAAAACGTCCAGAAATGTTTGAAGCTACTGACTGAATGAAAGGAGCTGGCATCTCACTCTCTTTGAATCTTCTTTATCATGCTAGGATTAGCAGGAAAAAGCAAAAAATTTCAGAATTGCACCTTGCAATGCGGAGAAATTACTGGTTGTGAATTTACAATATTCATTGATTTTTGCCATTGAAAAACATCATGTTATTCATATACCAGAGATGTTTGAAGCTACTGACTGAATGAAAAGAGCTGGCATCTCACTCTCTTTGAATCTTCTTTATCATGCTAAGAGGAGCAGGAAAAAGCAAAAAATTTCAGAATTGCACCTTGCAATGTGGAGATATTACTGTTTGTGCATTTACAATATTCATTTATTTTTGCCATTGAAAAACGTCCAGAAATGTTTGAAGCTACTGACTGAATGAAAGGAGCTGGCATCTCACTCTCTTTGAATCTTCTTTATCATGCTAGGATTAGCAGGAAAAAGCAAAAAATTTCAGAATTGCACCTTGCAATGCGGAGAAATTACTGTTTGTGCATTTACAATATTCATTGATTTTTGCCATTGAAAAACATGTTATTCATATACCAGAAATGTTTGAAGCTACTGACTGAATGAAAAGAGCTGGCATCTCACTCTCTTTGAATCTTCTTTATCATGCTAAGAGGAGCAGGAAAAAGCAAAAAATTTCAGAATTGCACCTTGCAATGTGGAGATATTACTGTTTGTGCATTTACAATATTCATTGATTTTTGCCATTGAAAAACGTCCAGAAATGTTTGAAGCTACTGACTGAATGAAAGGAGCTGGCATCTCACTCTCTTTGAATCTTCTTTATCATGCTAGGATTAGCAGGAAAAAGCAAAAAATTTCAGAATTGCACCTTGCAATGCGGAGAAATTACTGTTTGTGCATTTACAATATTCATTGATTTTTGCCATTGAAAAACATCATGTTATTCATATACCAGAAATGTTTGAAGCTACTGACTGAATGAAAAGAGCTGGCATCTCACTCTCTTTGAATCTTCTTTATCATGCTAAGAGGAGCAGGAAAAAGCAAAAAATTTCAGAATTGCACCTTGCAATGTGGAGATATTACTGTTTGTGCATTTACAATATTCATTGATTTTTGCCATTGAAAAACGTCCAGAAATGTTTGAAGCTACTGACTGAATGAAAGGAGCTGGCATCTCACTCTCTTTGAATCTTCTTTATCATGCTAGGATTAGCAGGAAAAAGCAAAAAATTTCAGAATTGCACCTTGCAATGCGGAGAAATTACTGTTTGTGCATTTACAATATTCATTGATTTTTGCCATTGAAAAACATCATGTTATTCATATACCAGAAGTGTTTGAAGCTACTGACTGAAAGAAAAGAGCTGGCATCTCACTCTCTTTGAATCTTCTTTATCATGCTAAGAGGAGCAGGAAAAAGCAAAAAATTTCAGAATTGCACCTTGCAATGTGGAGATATTACTGTTTGTGCATTTACAATATTCATTGATTTTTGCCATTGAAAAACGTCCAGAAATGTTTGAAGCTACTGACTGAATGAAAGGAGCTGGCATCTCAATCTCTTTGAATCTTCTTTATCATGCTAGGATTAGCAGGAAAAAGCAAAAAATTTCAGAATTGCACCTTGCAATGCGGAGAAATTACTGTTTGTGCATTTACAATATTCATTGATTTTTGCCATTGAAAAACGTCCAGAAATGTTTGAAGCTACTGACTGAATGAAAGGAGCTGGCATCTCACTCTCTTTGAATCTTCTTTATCATGCTAGGATTAGCAGGAAAAAGCAAAAAATTTCAGAATTGCACCTTGCAATGTGGAGAAATTACTGTTTGTGCATTTACAATATTCATTGATTTTTGCCATTGAAAAACATCATGTTATTCATATACCAGAAATGTTTGAAGCTACTGACTGAATGAAAAGAGCTGGCATCTCACTCTCTTTGAATCTTCTTTATCATGCTAAGAGGAGCAGGAAAAAGCAAAAAATTTCAGAATTGCACCTTGCAATGTGGAGATATTACTGTTTGTGCATTTACAATATTCATTGATTTTTGCCATTGAAAAACGTCCAGAAATGTTTGAAGCTACTGACTGAATGAAAGGAGCTGGCATCTCACTCTCTTTGAATCTTCTTTATCATGCTAGGATTAGCAGGAAAAAGCAAAAAATTTCAGAATTGCACCTTGCAATGCGGAGAAATTACTGTTTGTGCATTTACAATATTCATTGATTTTTGCCATTGAAAAACATCATGTTATTCATATACCAGAAATGTTTGAAGCTACTGACTGAAAGAAAAGAGCTGGCATCTCACTCTCTTTGAATCTTCTTTATCATGCTAAGAGGAGCAGGAAAAAGCAAAAAATTTCAGAATTGCACCTTGCAATGTGGAGATATTACTGTTTGTGCATTTACAATATTCATTGATTTTTGCCATTGAAAAACGTCCAGAAATGTTTGAAGCTACTGACTGAATGAAAGGAGCTGGCATCTCAATCTCTTTGAATCTTCTTTATCATGCTAGGATTAGCAGGAAAAAGCAAAAAATTTCAGAATTGCACCTTGCAATGCGGAGAAATTACTGTTTGTGCATTTACAATATTCATTGATTTTTGCCATTGAAAAACATCATGTTATTCATATACCAGAGATGTTTGAAGCTACTGACTGAATGAAAAGAGCTGGCATCTCACTCTCTTTGAATCTTCTTTATCATGCTAAGAGGAGCAGGAAAAAGCAAAAAATTTCAGAATTGCACGTTGCAATGTGGAGATATCACTGTTTGTGCATTTACAATATTCATTGATTTTTGCCATTGAAAAACGTCCAGAAATGTTTGAAGCTACTGACTGAATGAAAGGAGCTGGCATCTCACTCTCTTTGAATCTTCTTTATCATGCTAGGATTAGCAGGGAAAAGCAAAAAATTTCAGAATTGCACCTTGCAATGCGGAGAAATTACTGTTTGTGCATTTACAATATTCATTGATTTTTGCCATTGAAAAACATCATGTTATTCATATACCAGACATGTTTGAAGCTACTGACTGAATGAAAAGAGCTGGCATCTCACTCTCTTTGAATCTTCTTTATCATGCCAGGATTAGCAGGAAAAAGCAAAAAATTTCAGAATTGCACCTTGCAATGCGGAGAAATTACTGTTTGTGCATTTACAATATTCATTGATTTTTGCCATTGAAAAACATCATGTTATTCATATACCAGAAATGCTTGAAGCTACTGACTGAATGAAAAGAGCTGGCATCTCACTCTCTTTGAATCTTCTTTATCATGCCAGGATTAGCAGGAAAAAGCAAAAAATTTCAGAATTGCACGTTGCAATGTGGAGATATTACTGTTTGTGCATTTACAATATTCATTGATTTTTGCCATTGAAAAACGTCCAGAAATGTTTGAAGCTACTGACTGAATGAAAGGAGCTGGCATCTCACTCTCTTTGAATCTTCTTTATCATGCTAGGATTAGCAGGAAAAAGCAAAAAATTTCAGAATTGCACCTTGCAATGCGGAGAAATTACTGTTTGTGCATTTACAATATTCATTGATTTTTGCCATTGAAAAACATCATGTTATTCATATACCAGAAATGTTTGAAGCTACTGACTGAATGAAAAGAGCTGGCATCTCACTCTCTTTGAATCTTCTTTATCATGCCAGGATTAGCAGGAAAAAGCAAAAAATTTCAGAATTGCACCTTGCAATGTGGAGATATTACTGTTTGTGCATTTACAATATTCATTGATTTTTGCCATTGAAAAACGTCCAGAAATGTTTGAAGCTACTGACTGAATGAAAGGAGCGGGCATCTCACTCTCTTTGAATCTTCTTTATCATGCTAGGATTAGCAGGAAAAAGCAAAAAATTTCAGAATTGCACCTTGCAATGCGGAGAAATTACTGTTTGTGCATTTACAATATTCATTGATTTTTGCCATTGAAAAACATGTTATTCATATACCAGAAATGTTTGAAGCTACTGACTGAATGAAAAGAGCTGGCATCTCACTCTCTTTGAATCTTCTTTATCATGCTAAGAGGAGCAGGAAAAAGCAAAAAATTTCAGAATTGCACGTTGCAATGTGGAGATATCACTGTTTGTGCATTTACAATATTCATTGATTTTTGCCATTGAAAAACGTCCAGAAATGTTTGAAGCTACTGACTGAATGAAAGGAGCTGGCATCTCACTCTCTTTGAATCTTCTTTATCATGCTAGGATTAGCAGGGAAAAGCAAAAAATTTCAGAATTGCACCTTGCAATGCGGAGAAATTACTGTTTGTGCATTTACAATATTCATTGATTTTTGCCATTGAAAAACATCATGTTATTCATATACCAGACATGTTTGAAGCTACTGACTGAATGAAAAGAGCTGGCATCTCACTCTCTTTGAATCTTCTTTATCATGCCAGGATTAGCAGGAAAAAGCAAAAAATTTCAGAATTGCACCTTGCAATGCGGAGAAATTACTGTTTGTGCATTTACAATATTCATTGATTTTTCCCATTGAAAAACATAATGTGTTTCATATACCAGAAATGCTTGAAGCTACTGACTGAATGAAAAGAGCTGGCATCTCACTCTCTTTGAATCTTCTTTATCATGCCAGGATTAGCAGGAAAAAGCAAAAAATTTCAGAATTGCACGTTGCAATGTGGAGATATTACTGTTTGTGCATTTACAATATTCATTGATTTTTGCCATTGAAAAACGTCCAGAAATGTTTGAAGCTACTGACTGAATGAAAGGAGCTGGCATCTCACTCTCTTTGAATCTTCTTTATCATGCTAGGATTAGCAGGAAAAAGCAAAAAATTTCAGAATTGCACCTTGCAATGCGGAGAAATTACTGTTTGTGCATTTACAATATTCATTGATTTTTGCCATTGAAAAACATCATGTTATTCATATACCAGAAATGTTTGAAGCTACTGACTGAATGAAAAGAGCTGGCATCTCACTCTCTTTGAATCTTCTTTATCATGCCAGGATTAGCAGGAAAAAGCAAAAAATTTCAGAATTGCACCTTGCAATGTGGAGATATTACTGTTTGTGCATTTACAATATTCATTGATTTTTGCCATTGAAAAACGTCCAGAAATGTTTGAAGCTACTGACTGAATGAAAGGAGCGGGCATCTCACTCTCTTTGAATCTTCTTTATCATGCTAGGATTAGCAGGAAAAAGCAAAAAATTTCAGAATTGCACCTTGCAATGCGGAGAAATTACTGTTTGTGCATTTACAATATTCATTGATTTTTGCCATTGAAAAACATGTTATTCATATACCAGAAATGTTTGAAGCTACTGACTGAATGAAAAGAGCTGGCATCTCACTCTCTTTGAATCTTCTTTATCATGCTAAGAGGAGCAGGAAAAAGCAAAAAATTTCAGAATTGCACCTTGCAATGTGGAGATATTACTGTTTGTGCATTTACAATATTCATTGATTTTTGCCATTGAAAAACATCATGTTATTCATATACCAGAAATGTTTGAAGCTACTGACTGAATGAAAAGAGCTGGCATCTCACTCTCTTTGAATCTTCTTTATCATGCTAAGAGGAGCAGGAAAAAGCAAAAAATTTCAGAATTGCACGTTGCAATGTGGAGATATTAGTTTGTGCATTTACAATATTCATTGATTTTTGCCATTGAAAAATGTCCAGAAATGTTTGAAGCTACTGACTGAATGAAAGGAGCTGACATCTCACTCTCTTTGAATCTTTATCATGCTAGGATTAGCAGGAAAAAGCAAAAAATTTCAGAATTGCACCTTGCAATGCGGAGAAATTACTGTTTGTGCATTTACAATATTCATTGATTTTTGCCATTGAAAAACATCATGTTATTCATATACCAGAAATGTTTGAAGCTACTGACTGAATGAAAAGAGCTGGCATCTCACTCTCTTTGAATCTTCTTTATCATGCCAGGATTAGCAGGAAAAAGCAAAAAATTTCAGAATTGCACGTTGCAATGTGGAGATATTACTATTACTGTTTGTGCATTTACAAAATTCATTGATTTTTGGCATTGAAAAACGTCCAGAAATGTTTGAAGCTACTGACTGAATGAAAGGAGCTGGCATCTCACTCTCTTTGAATCTTCTTTATCATGCTAGGATTAGCAGGAAAAAGCAAAAAATTTCAGAATTGCACCTTGCAATGCGGAGAAATTACTGTTTGTGCATTTACAATATTCATTGATTTTTGCCATTGAAAAACATCATGTTATTCATATACCAGAAATGTTTGAAGCTACTGACTGAATGAAAAGAGCTGGCATCTCACTCTCTTTGAATCTTCTTTATCATGCTAAGTGGAGCAGGAAAAAGCAAAAAATTTCAGAATTGCACGTTGCAATGTGGAGATATTACTGTTTGTGCATTTACAATATTCATTGATTTTTGTCATTGAAAAATGTCCAGAAATGTTTGAAGCTACTGACTGAATGAAAGGAGCTGGCATCTCACTCTCTTTGAATATTCTTTATCATGCTAGGATTAGCAGGAAAAAGCAAAAAATTTCAGAATTGCACCTTGCAATGCGGAGAAATTACTGTTTGTGCATTTACAATATTCATTGATTTTTGCCATTGAAAAACATCATGTTATTCATATACCAGAAATGTTTGAAGCTACTGACTGAATGAAAAGAGCTGGCATCTCACTCTCTTTGAATCTTCTTTATCATGCCAGGATTAGTAGGAAAAAGCAAAAAATTTCAGAATTGCACCTTGCAATGTGGAGATATTACTGTTTGTGCATTTACAATATTCATTGATTTTTGCCATTGAAAAACGTCCAGAAATGTTTGAAGCTACTGACTGAATGAAAGGAGCTGGCATCTCACTCTCTTTGAATCTTCTTTATCATGCTAGGATTAGCAGGAAAAAGCAAAAAATTTCAGAATTGCACCTTGCAATGCGGAGAAATTACTGTTTGTGCATTTACAATATTCATTGATTTTTGCCATTGAAAAACGTCATGTTATTCATATACCAGAAATGTTTGAAGCTACTGACTGAATGAAAAGAGCTGGCATCTCACTCTCTTTGAATCTTCTTTATCATGCTAAGAGGAGCAGGAAAAAGCAAAAAATTTCAGAATTGCACCTTGCAATGTGGAGATATTACTGTTTGTGCATTTACAATATTCATTGATTTTTGCCATTGAAAAACGTCCAGAAATGTTTGAAGCTACTGACTGAATGAAAGGAGCTGGCATCTCACTCTCTTTGAATCTTCTTTATCATGCTAGGATTAGCAGGAAAAAGCAAAAAATTTCAGAATTGCACCTTGCAATGCGGAGAAATTACTGGTTGTGCATTTACAATATTCATTGATTTTTGCCATTGAAAAACATCATGTTATTCATATACCAGAGATGTTTGAAGCTACTGACTGAATGAAAAGAGCTGGCATGTCACTCTCTTTGAATCTTCTTTATCATGCTAAGAGGAGCAGGAAAAAGCAAAAAATTTCAGAATTGCACCTTGCAATGTGGAGATATTACTGTTTGTACATTTACAATATTCATTTATTTTTGCCATTGAAAAACGTCCAGAAATGTTTGAAGCTACTGACTGAATGAAAGGAGCTGGCATCTCACTCTCTTTGAATCTTCTTTATCATGCTAGGATTAGCAGGAAAAAGCAAAAAATTTCAGAATTGCACCTTGCAATGCGGAGAAATTACTGTTTGTGCCTTTACAATATTCATTGATTTTTGCCATTGAAAAACTTCATGTTATTCATATACCAGAAATGTTTGAAGCTACTGACTGAATGAAAAGAGCTGGCATCTCACTCTCTTTGAATCTTCTTTATCATGCTAAGAGGAGCAGGAAAAAGCAAAAAATTTCAGAATTGCACCTTGCAATGTGGAGATATTACTGTTTGTGCATTTACAATATTCATTGATTTTTGCCATTGAAAAATGTCCAGAAATGTTTGAAGCTACTGACTGAATGAAAGGAGCTGGCATCTCACTCTCTTTGAATCTTCTTTATCATGCTAGGATTAGCAGGAAAAAGCAAAAAATTTCAGAATTGCACCTTGCAATGCGGAGAAATTACTGTTTGTGCATTTACAATATTCATTGATTTTTGCCATTGAAAAACATCATGTTATTCATATACCAGAAATGTTTGAAGCTACTGACTGAATGAAAAGAGCTGGCATCTCACTCTCTTTGAATCTTCTTTATCATGCCAGGATTAGCAGGAAAAAGCAAAAAATTTCAGAATTGCACCTTGCAATGTGGAGATATTACTGTTTGTGCATTTACAATATTCATTGATTTTTGCCATTGAAAAACGTCCAGAAATGTTTGAAGCTACTGACTGAATGAAAGGAGCTGGCATCTCACTCTCTTTGAATCTTCTTTATCATGCTAGGATTAGCAGGAAAAAGCAAAAAATTTCAGAATTGCACCTTGCAATGCGGAGAAATTACTGTTTGTGCATTTACAATATTCATTGATTTTTGCCATTGAAAAACGTCACGTTATTCATATAGCAGAAATGTTTGAAGCTACTGACTGAATGAAAAGAGCTGGCATCTCACTCTCTTTGAATCTTCTTTATCATGCTAAGAGGAGCAGGAAAAAGCAAAAAATTTCAGAATTGCACCTTGCAATGTGGAGATATTACTGTTTGTGCATTTACAATATTCATTTATTTTTGCCATTGAAAAACGTCCAGAAATGTTTGAAGCTACTGACTGAATGAAAGGAGCTGGCATCTCACTCTCTTTGAATCTTCTTTATCATGCTAGGATTAGCAGGAAAAAGCAAAAAATTTCAGAATTGCACCTTGCAATGCGGAGAAATTACTGTTTGTGCATTTACAATATTCATTGATTTTTGCCATTGAAAAACATCATGTTATTCATATACCAGAAATGTTTGAAGCTACTGACTGAATGAAAAGAGCTGGCATCTCACTCTCTTTGAATCTTCTTTATCATGCTAAGAGGAGCAGGAAAAAGCAAAAAATTTCAGAATTGCACCTTGCAATGTGGAGATATTACTGTTTGTGCATTTACAATATTCATTTATTTTTGCCATTGAAAAACGTCCAGAAATGTTTGAAGCTACTGACTGAATGAAAGGAGCTGGCATCTCACTCTCTTTGAATCTTCTTTATCATGCTAGGATTAGCAGGAAAAAGCAAAAAATTTCAGAATTGCACCTTGCAATGCGGAGAAATTACTGTTTGTGCATTTACAATATTCATTGATTTTTGCCATTGAAAAACATCATGTTATTCATATACCAGAAATGTTTGAAGCTACTGACTGAATGAAAAGAGCTGGCATCTCACTCTCTTTGAATCTTCTTTATCATGCTAAGAGGAGCAGGAAAAAGCAAAAAATTTCAGAATTGCACCTTGCAATGTGGAGATATTACTGTTTGTGCATTTACAATATTCATTGATTTTTGCCATTGAAAAACGTCCAGAAATGTTTGAAGCTACTGACTGAATGAAAGGAGCTGGCATCTCACTTTCTTTTAATCTTCTTTATCATGCTAGGATTAGCAGGAAAAAGCAAAAAATTTCAGAATTGCACCTTGCAATGCGGAGAAATTACTGTTTGTGCATTTACAATATTCATTGATTTTTGCCATTGAAAAACATCATGTTATTCATATACCAGAAATGTTTGAAGCTACTGACTGAATGAAAAGAGCTGGCATCTCACACTCTTTGAATCTTCTTTATCATGCTAAGAGGAGCAGGAAAAAGCAAAGAATTTCAGAATTGCACGTTGCAATGTGGAGATATTACTGTTTGTGCATTTACAATATTCATTGATTTTTGCCATTGAAAAATGTCCAGAAATGTTTGAAGCTACTGACTGAATGAAAGGAGCTGGCATCTCACTCTCTTTGAATCTTCTATATCATGCTAGGATTAGCAGGAAAAAGCAAAAAATTTCAGAATTGCACCTTGCAATGCGGAGAAATTACTGTTTGTGCATTTACAATATTCATTGATTTTTGCCATTGAAAAACATCATGTTATTCATATACCAGAAATGTTTGAAGCTACTGACTGAATGAAAAGAGCTGGCATCTCACTCTCTTTGAATCTTCTTTATCATGCTAAGAGGAGCAGGAAAAAGCAAAAAATTTCAGAATTGCACCTTGCAATGTGGAGATATTACTGTTTGTGCATTTACAATATTCATTGATTTTTGCCATTGAAAAACATCATGTTATTCATATACCAGAAATGCTTGAAGCTACTGACTGAATGAAAAGAGCTGGCATCTCACTCTCTTTGAATCTTCTTTATCATGCCAGGATTAGCAGGAAAAAGCAAAAAATTTCAGAATTGCACGTTGCAATGTGGAGATATTACTGTTTGTGCATTTACAATATTCATTGATTTTTGCCATTGAAAAACGTCCAGAAATGTTTGAAGCTACTGACTGAATGAAAGGAGCTGGCATCTCACTCTCTTTGAATCTTCTTTATCATGCTAGGATTAGCAGGAAAAAGCAAAAAATTTCAGAATTGCACCTTGCAATGCGGAGAAATTACTGTTTGTGCATTTACAATATTCATTGATTTTTGCCATTGAAAAACATCATGTTATTCATATACCAGAAATGTTTGAAGCTACTGACTGAATGAAAAGAGCTGGCATCTCACTCTCTTTGAATCTTCTTTATCATGCCAGGATTAGCAGGAAAAAGCAAAAAATTTCAGAATTGCACCTTGCAATGTGGAGATATTACTGTTTGTGCATTTACAATATTCATTGATTTTTGCCATTGAAAAACGTCCAGAAATGTTTGAAGCTACTGACTGAATGAAAGGAGCGGGCATCTCACTCTCTTTGAATCTTCTTTATCATGCTAGGATTAGCAGGAAAAAGCAAAAAATTTCAGAATTGCACCTTGCAATGCGGAGAAATTACTGTTTGTGCATTTACAATATTCATTGATTTTTGCCATTGAAAAACATGTTATTCATATACCAGAAATGTTTGAAGCTACTGACTGAATGAAAAGAGCTGGCATCTCACTCTCTTTGAATCTTCTTTATCATGCTAAGAGGAGCAGGAAAAAGCAAAAAATTTCAGAATTGCACCTTGCAATGTGGAGATATTACTGTTTGTGCATTTACAATATTCATTGATTTTTGCCATTGAAAAACATCATGTTATTCATATACCAGAAATGTTTGAAGCTACTGACTGAATGAAAAGAGCTGGCATCTCACTCTCTTTGAATCTTCTTTATCATGCTAAGAGGAGCAGGAAAAAGCAAAAAATTTCAGAATTGCACGTTGCAATGTGGAGATATTAGTTTGTGCATTTACAATATTCATTGATTTTTGCCATTGAAAAATGTCCAGAAATGTTTGAAGCTACTGACTGAATGAAAGGAGCTGACATCTCACTCTCTTTGAATCTTTATCATGCTAGGATTAGCAGGAAAAAGCAAAAAATTTCAGAATTGCACCTTGCAATGCGGAGAAATTACTGTTTGTGCATTTACAATATTCATTGATTTTTGCCATTGAAAAACATCATGTTATTCATATACCAGAAATGTTTGAAGCTACTGACTGAATGAAAAGAGCTGGCATCTCACTCTCTTTGAATCTTCTTTATCATGCCAGGATTAGCAGGAAAAAGCAAAAAATTTCAGAATTGCACGTTGCAATGTGGAGATATTACTATTACTGTTTGTGCATTTACAAAATTCATTGATTTTTGGCATTGAAAAACGTCCAGAAATGTTTGAAGCTACTGACTGAATGAAAGGAGCTGGCATCTCACTCTCTTTGAATCTTCTTTATCATGCTAGGATTAGCAGGAAAAAGCAAAAAATTTCAGAATTGCACCTTGCAATGCGGAGAAATTACTGTTTGTGCATTTACAATATTCATTGATTTTTGCCATTGAAAAACATCATGTTATTCATATACCAGAAATGTTTGAAGCTACTGACTGAATGAAAAGAGCTGGCATCTCACTCTCTTTGAATCTTCTTTACCATGCTAAGTGGAGCAGGAAAAAGCAAAAAATTTCAGAATTGCACGTTGCAATGTGGAGATATTACTGTTTGTGCATTTACAATATTCATTGATTTTTGCCATTGAAAAATGTCCAGAAATGTTTGAAGCTACTGACTGAATGAAAGGAGCTGGCATCTCACTCTCTTTGAATATTCTTTATCATGCTAGGATTAGCAGGAAAAAGCAAAAAATTTCAGAATTGCACCTTGCAATGCGGAGAAATTACTGTTTGTGCATTTACAATATTCATTGATTTTTGCCATTGAAAAACATCATGTTATTCATATACCAGAAATGTTTGAAGCTACTGACTGAATGAAAAGAGCTGGCATCTCACTCTCTTTGAATCTTCTTTATCATGCCAGGATTAGTAGGAAAAAGCAAAAAATTTCAGAATTGCACCTTGCAATGTGGAGATATTACTGTTTGTGCATTTACAATATTCATTGATTTTTGCCATTGAAAAACGTCCAGAAATGTTTGAAGCTACTGACTGAATGAAAGGAGCTGGCATCTCACTCTCTTTGAATCTTCTTTATCATGCTAGGATTAGCAGGAAAAAGCAAAAAATTTCAGAATTGCACCTTGCAATGCGGAGAAATTACTGTTTGTGCATTTACAATATTCATTGATTTTTGCCATTGAAAAACGTCATGTTATTCATATACCAGAAATGTTTGAAGCTACTGACTGAATGAAAAGAGCTGGCATCTCACTCTCTTTGAATCTTCTTTATCATGCTAAGAGGAGCAGGAAAAAGCAAAAAATTTCAGAATTGCACCTTGCAATGTGGAGATATTACTGTTTGTGCATTTACAATATTCATTGATTTTTGCCATTGAAAAACATCATGTTATTCATATACCAGAAATGTTTGAAGCTACTGACTGAATGAAAAGAGCTGGCATCTCACTCTCTTTGAATCTTCTTTATCATGCTAAGAGGAGCAGGAAAAAGCAAAAAATTTCAGAATTGCACGTTGCAATGTGGAGATATTAGTTTGTGCATTTACAATATTCATTGATTTTTGCCATTGAAAAATGTCCAGAAATGTTTGAAGCTACTGACTGAATGAAAGGAGCTGACATCTCACTCTCTTTGAATCTTTATCATGCTAGGATTAGCAGGAAAAAGCAAAAAATTTCAGAATTGCACCTTGCAATGCGGAGAAATTACTGTTTGTGCATTTACAATATTCATTGATTTTTGCCATTGAAAAACATCATGTTATTCATATACCAGAAATGTTTGAAGCTACTGACTGAATGAAAAGAGCTGGCATCTCACTCTCTTTGAATCTTCTTTATCATGCCAGGATTAGCAGGAAAAAGCAAAAAATTTCAGAATTGCACGTTGCAATGTGGAGATATTACTATTACTGTTTGTGCATTTACAAAATTCATTGATTTTTGGCATTGAAAAACGTCCAGAAATGTTTGAAGCTACTGACTGAATGAAAGGAGCTGGCATCTCACTCTCTTTGAATCTTCTTTATCATGCTAGGATTAGCAGGAAAAAGCAAAAAATTTCAGAATTGCACCTTGCAATGCGGAGAAATTACTGTTTGTGCATTTACAATATTCATTGATTTTTGCCATTGAAAAACATCATGTTATTCATATACCAGAAATGTTTGAAGCTACTGACTGAATGAAAAGAGCTGGCATCTCACTCTCTTTGAATCTTCTTTACCATGCTAAGTGGAGCAGGAAAAAGCAAAAAATTTCAGAATTGCACGTTGCAATGTGGAGATATTACTGTTTGTGCATTTACAATATTCATTGATTTTTGCCATTGAAAAATGTCCAGAAATGTTTGAAGCTACTGACTGAATGAAAGGAGCTGGCATCTCACTCTCTTTGAATATTCTTTATCATGCTAGGATTAGCAGGAAAAAGCAAAAAATTTCAGAATTGCACCTTGCAATGCGGAGAAATTACTGTTTGTGCATTTACAATATTCATTGATTTTTGCCATTGAAAAACATCATGTTATTCATATACCAGAAATGTTTGAAGCTACTGACTGAATGAAAAGAGCTGGCATCTCACTCTCTTTGAATCTTCTTTATCATGCCAGGATTAGTAGGAAAAAGCAAAAAATTTCAGAATTGCACCTTGCAATGTGGAGATATTACTGTTTGTGCATTTACAATATTCATTGATTTTTGCCATTGAAAAACGTCCAGAAATGTTTGAAGCTACTGACTGAATGAAAGGAGCTGGCATCTCACTCTCTTTGAATCTTCTTTATCATGCTAGGATTAGCAGGAAAAAGCAAAAAATTTCAGAATTGCACCTTGCAATGCGGAGAAATTACTGTTTGTGCATTTACAATATTCATTGATTTTTGCCATTGAAAAACGTCATGTTATTCATATACCAGAAATGTTTGAAGCTACTGACTGAATGAAAAGAGCTGGCATCTCACTCTCTTTGAATCTTCTTTATCATGCTAAGAGGAGCAGGAAAAAGCAAAAAATTTCAGAATTGCACCTTGCAATGTGGAGATATTACTGTTTGTGCATTTACAATATTCATTGATTTTTGCCATTGAAAAACGTCCAGAAATGTTTGAAGCTACTGACTGAATGAAAGGAGCTGGCATCTCACTCTCTTTGAATCTTCTTTATCATGCTAGGATTAGCAGGAAAAAGCAAAAAATTTCAGAATTGCACCTTGCAATGCGGAGAAATTACTGGTTGTGCATTTACAATATTCATTGATTTTTGCCATTGAAAAACATCATGTTATTCATATACCAGAGATGTTTGAAGCTACTGACTGAATGAAAAGAGCTGGCATCTCACTCTCTTTGAATCTTCTTTATCATGCTAAGAGGAGCAGGAAAAAGCAAAAAATTTCAGAATTGCACCTTGCAATGTGGAGATATTACTGTTTGTGCATTTACAATATTCATTTATTTTTGCCATTGAAAAACGTCCAGAAATGTTTGAAGCTACTGACTGAATGAAAGGAGCTGGCATCTCACTCTCTTTGAATCTTCTTTATCATGCTAGGATTAGCAGGAAAAAGCAAAAAATTTCAGAATTGCACCTTGCAATGCGGAGAAATTACTGTTTGTGCATTTACAATATTCATTGATTTTTGCCATTGAAAAACTTCATGTTATTCATATACCAGAAATGTTTGAAGCTACTGACTGAATGAAAAGAGCTGGCATCTCACTCTCTTTGAATCTTCTTTATCATGCTAAGAGGAGCAGGAAAAAGCAAAAAATTTCAGAATTGCACCTTGCAATGTGGAGATATTACTGTTTGTGCATTTACAATATTCATTGATTTTTGCCATTGAAAAATGTCCAGAAATGTTTGAAGCTACTGACTGAATGAAAGGAGCTGGCATCTCACTCTCTTTGAATCTTCTTTATCATGCTAGGATTAGCAGGAAAAAGCAAAAAATTTCAGAATTGCACCTTGCAATGCGGAGAAATTACTGTTTGTGCATTTACAATATTCATTGATTTTTGCCATTGAAAAACATCATGTTATTCATATACCAGAAATGTTTGAAGCTACTGACTGAATGAAAGGAGCTGGCATCTCACTCTCTTTGAATCTTCTTTATCATGCTAGGATTAGCAGGAAAAAGCAAAAAATTTCAGAATTGCACCTTGCAATGCGGAGAAATTACTGTTTGTGCATTTACAATATTCATTGATTTTTGCCATTGAAAAACGTCACGTTATTCATATAGCAGAAATGTTTGAAGCTACTGACTGAATGAAAAGAGCTGGCATCTCACTCTCTTTGAATCTTCTTTATCATGCTAAGAGGAGCAGGAAAAAGCAAAAAATTTCAGAATTGCACCTTGCAATGTGGAGATATTACTGTTTGTGCATTTACAATATTCATTTATTTTTGCCATTGAAAAACGTCCAGAAATGTTTGAAGCTACTGACTGAATGAAAGGAGCTGGCATCTCACTCTCTTTGAATCTTCTTTATCATGCTAGGATTAGCAGGAAAAAGCAAAAAATTTCAGAATTGCACCTTGCAATGCGGAGAAATTACTGTTTGTGCATTTACAATATTCATTGATTTTTGCCATTGAAAAACATCATGTTATTCATATACCAGAAATGTTTGAAGCTACTGACTGAATGAAAAGAGCTGGCATCTCACTCTCTTTGAATCTTCTTTATCATGCTAAGAGGAGCAGGAAAAAGCAAAAAATTTCAGAATTGCACCTTGCAATGTGGAGATATTACTGTTTGTGCATTTACAATATTCATTGATTTTTGCCATTGAAAAACGTCCAGAAATGTTTGAAGCTACTGACTGAATGAAAGGAGCTGGCATCTCACTTTCTTTGAATCTTCTTTATCATGCTAGGATTAGCAGGAAAAAGCAAAAAATTTCAGAATTGCACCTTGCAATGCGGAGAAATTACTGTTTGTGCATTTACAATATTCATTGATTTTTGCCATTGAAAAACATCATGTTATTCATATACCAGAAATGTTTGAAGCTACTGACTGAATGAAAAGAGCTGGCATCTCACTCTCTTTGAATCTTCTTTATCATGCTAAGAGGAGCAGGAAAAAGCAAAGAATTTCAGAATTGCACGTTGCAATGTGGAGATATTACTGTTTGTGCATTTACAATATTCATTGATTTTTGCCATTGAAAAATGTCCAGAAATGTTTGAAGCTACTGACTGAATGAAAGGAGCTGGCATCTCACTCTCTTTGAATCTTCTATATCATGCTAGGATTAGCAGGAAAAAGCAAAAAATTTCAGAATTGCACCTTGCAATGCGGAGAAATTACTGTTTGTGCATTTACAATATTCATTGATTTTTGCCATTGAAAAACATCATGTTATTCATATACCAGAAATGTTTGAAGCTACTGACTGAATGAAAAGAGCTGGCATCTCACTCTCTTTGAATCTTCTTTATCATACTAAGAGGAGCAGGAAAAAGCAAAAAATTTCAGAATTGCACCTTGCAATGTGGAGATATTACTGTTTGTGCATTTACAATATTCATTGATTTTTGCCATTGAAAAACGTCCAGAAATGTTTGAAGCTACTGACTGAATGAAAGGAGCTGGCATCTCACTCTCTTTGAATCTTCTTTATCATGCTAGGATTAGCAGGAAAAAGCAAAAAATTTCAGAATTGCACCTTGCAATGCGGAGAAATTACTGTTTATGCATTTACAATATTCATTGATTTTTGCCATTGAAAAACATCATGTTATTCATATACCAGAAATGTTTGAAGCTACTGACTGAATGAAAAGAGCTGGCATCTCACTCTCTTTGAATCTTCTTTATCATGCTAAGAGGAGCAGGAAAAAGCAAAAAATTTTAGAATTGCACGTTGCAATGTGGAGATATTACTGTTTGTACATTTACAATATTCATTGATTTTTGCCATTGAAAAATGTCCAGAAATGTTTGAAGCTACTGACTGAATGAAAGGAGCTGACATCTCACTCTCTTTGAATCTTCTTTATCATGCTAGGATTAGCAGGAAAAAGCAAAAAATTTCAGAATTGCACCTTGCAATGCGGAGAAATTACTGTTTGTGCATTTACAATATTCATTGATTTTTGCCATTGAAAAACATCATGTTATTCATATACCAGAAATGTTTGAAGCTACTGACTGAATGAAAAGAGCTGGCATCTCACTCTCTTTGAATCTTCTTTATCATGCCAGGATTAGCAGGAAAAAGCAAAAAATTTCAGAATTGCACGTTGCAATGTGGAGATATTACTGTTTGTGCATTTACAATATTCATTGATTTTTGCCATTGAAAAACGTCCAGAAATGTTTGAAGCTACTGACTGAATGAAAGGAGCTGGCATCTCACTCTCTTTGAATCTTCTTTATCATGCTAGGATTAGCAGGAAAAAGCAAAAAATTTCAGAATTGCACCTTGCAATGCGGAGAAATTACTGTTTGTGCATTTACAATATTCATTGATTTTTGCCTTTGAAAAACATCATGTTATTCATATACCAGAAATGTTTGAAGCTACTGACTGAATGAAAAGAGCTGGCATCTCACTCTCTTTGAATCTTCTTTATCATGCTAAGAGGAGCAGGAAAAAGCAAAAAATTTCAGAATTGCACGTTGCAATGTGGAGATATTACTGTTTGTGCATTTACAATATTCATTGATTTTGGCCATTGAAAAATGTCCAGAAATGTTTGAAGCTACTGACTGAATGAAAGGAGCTGACATCTCACTCTCTTTGAATCTTCTTTATCATGCTAGGATTAGCAGGAAAAAGCAAAAAATTTCAGAATTGCACCTTGCAATGCGGAGAAATTACTGTTTGTGCATTTACAATATTCATTGATTTTTGCCATTGAAAAACATCATGTTATTCATATACCAGAAATGTTTGAAGCTACTGACTGAATGAAAAGAGCTGGCATCTCACTCTCTTTGAATCTTCTTTATCATGCCAGGATTAGCAGGAAAAAGCAAAAAATTTCAGAATTGCACGTTGCAATGTGGAGATATTACTATTACTGTTTGTGCATTTACAATATTCATTGATTTTTGCCATTGAAAAACGTCCAGAAATGTTTGAAGCTACTGACTGAATGAAAGGAGCTGGCATCTCACTCTCTTTGAATCTTCTTTATCATGCTAGGATTAGCAGGAAAAAGCAAAAAATTTCAGAATTGCACCTTGCAATGCGGAGAAATTACTGTTTGTGCATTTACAATATTCATTGATTTTTGCCATTGAAAAACATCATGTTATTCATATACCAGAAATGTTTGAAGCTACTGACTGAATGAAAAGAGCTGGCATCTCACTTTCTTTGAATCTTCTTTATCATGCCAGGATTAGCAGGAAAAAGCAAAAAATTTCAGAATTGCACCTTGCAATGTGGAGATATTACTGTTTGTGCATTTACAATATACATTGATTTTTGCCATTGAAAAACGTCCAGAAATGTTTGAAGCTACTGACTGAATGAAAGGAGCTGGCATCTCACTCTCTTTGAATCTTCTTTATCATGCTAGGATTAGCAGGAAAAAGCAAAAAATTTCAGAATTGCACCTTGCAATGCGGAGAAATTACTGTTTGTGCATTTACAATATTCATTGATTTTTGCCATTGAAAAACATGTTATTCATATACCAGAAATGTTTGAAGCTACTGACTGAATGAAAAGAGCTGTCATCTCACTCTCTTTGAATCTTCTTTATCATGCTAAGAGGAGCAGGAAAAAGCAAAAAATTTCAGAATTGCACGTTGCAATGTGGAGATATTACTGTTTGTGCATTTACAATATTCATTGATTTTTGCCATTGAAAAACGTCCAGAAATGTTTGAAGCTACTGACTGAATGAAAGGAGCTGGCATCTCACTCTCTTTGAATCTTCTTTATCATGCTAGGATTAGCAGGAAAAAGGAAAAAATTTCAGAATTGCACCTTGCAATGCGGAGAAATTACTGTTTGTGCATTTACAATATTCATTGATTTTTGCCATTGAAAAACATCATGTTATTCATATACCAGAAATGTTTGAAGCTACTGACTGAATGAAAAGAGCTGGCATCTCACTCTCTTTGAATCTTCTTTATCATGCTGAGGAGCAGGAAAAAGCAAAAAATTTCAGAATTGCACCTTGCAATGTGGAGATATTACTGTTTGTGCATTTACAATATTCATTGATTTTTGCCATTGAAAAACGTCCAGAAATGTTTGAAGCTACTGACTGAATGAAAGGAGCTGGCATCTCACTCTCTTTGAATCTTCTTTATCATGCTAGGATTAGCAGGAAAAAGCAAAAAATTTCAGAATTGCACCTTGCAATGCGGAGAAATTACTGTTTGTGCATTTACAATATTCATTGATTTTTGCCATTGAAAAACATCATGTTATTCATATACCAGAAATGTTTGAAGCTACTGACTGAATGAAAAGAGCTGGCATCTCACTCTCTTTGAATCTTCTTTATCATGCTAAGAGGAGCAGGAAAAAGCAAAAAATTTCAGAATTGCACCTTGCAATGTGGAGATATTACTGTTTGTGCATTTACAATATTCATTGATTTTTGCCATTGAAAAACGTCCAGAAATGTTTGAAGCTACTGACTGAATGAAAGGAGCTGGCATCTCAATCTCTTTGAATCTTCTTTATCATGCTAGGATTAGCAGGAAAAAGCAAAAAATTTCAGAATTGCACCTTGCAATGCGGAGAAATTACTGTTTGTGCATTTACAATATTCATTGATTTTTGCCATTGAAAAACATCATGTTATTTATACACCAGAAATGTTTGAAGCTACTGACTGAATGAAAGCTGGCATCTCACTCTCTTTGAATCTTCATATCATGCTAAGAGGAGCAGGAAAAAGCAAAAAATTTCAGAATTGCACGTTGCAATGTGGAGTTATTACTGTTTGTGCATTTACAATATTCATTGATTTTTGCCATTGAAAAATGTCCAGAAATGTTTGAAGCTACTGACTGAATGAAAGGAGCTGACATCTCACTCTCTTTGAATCTTCTTTATCATGCTAGGATTAGCAGGAAAAAGCAAAAAATTTCAGAATTGCACCTTGCAATGCGGAGAAATTACTGTTTGTGCATTTACAATATTCATTGATTTTTGCCATTGAAAAACATCATGTTATTCATATACCAGAAATGTTTGAAGCTACTGACTGAATGAAAAGAGCTGGCATCTCACTCTCTTTGAATCTTCTTTATCATGCCAGGATTAGCAGGAAAAAGCAAAAAATTTCAGAATTGCACGTTGCAATGTGGAGATATTACTGTTTGTGCATTTACAATATTCATTGATTTTTGCCATTGAAAAACGTCCAGAAATGTTTGAAGCTACTGACTGAATGAAAGGAGCTGGCATCTCACTCTCTTTGAATCTTCTTTATCATGCTAGGATTAGCAGGAAAAAGCAAAAAATTTCAGAATTGCACCTTGCAATGCGGAGAAATTACTGTTTGTGCATTTACAATATTCATTGATTTTTGCCATTGAAAAACATCATGTTATTCATATACCAGAAATGTTTGAAGCTACTGACTGAATGAAAAGAGCTGGCATCTCACTCTCTTTGAATCTTCTTTATCATGCCAGGATTAGCAGGAAAAAGCAAAAAATTTCAGAATTGCACCTTGCAATGTGGAGATATTACTGTTTGTGCCTTTACAATATTCATTGATTTTTGCCATTGAAAAACGTCCAGAAATGTTTGAAGCTACTGACTGAATGAAAGGAGCTGGCATCTCACTCACTTTGAATCTTCTTTATCATGCTAGGATTAGCAGGAAAAAGCAAAAAATTTCAGAATTGCACCTTGCAATGCGGAGAAATTACTGTTTGTGCATTTACAATATTCATTGATTTTTGCCATTGAAAAACATCATGTTATTCATATACCAGAAATGTTTGAAGCTACTGACTGAATGAAAAGAGCTGGCATCTCACTCTCTTTGAATCTTCTTTATCATGCTAAGAGGAGCAGGAAAAAGCAAAAAATTTCAGAATTGCACCTTGCAATGTGGAGATATTACTGTTTGTGCATTTACAATATTCATTGATTTTTGCCATTGAAAAACGTCCAGAAATGTTTGAAGCTACTGACTGAATGAAAGGAGCTGGCATCTCACTCTCTTTGAATCTTCTTTATCATGCTAGGATTAGCAGGAAAAAGCAAAAAATTTCAGAATTGCACCTTGCAATGCGGAGAAATTACTGTTTGTGCATTTACAATATTCATTGATTTTTGCCATTGAAAAACATCATGATATTCATATACCAGAAATGTTTGAAGCTACTGACTGAATGAAAAGAGCTGGCATCTCACTCTCTTTGAATCTTCTTTATCATGCCAGGATTAGCAGGAAAAAGCAAAAAATTTCAGAATTGCACCTTGCAATGTGGAGATATTACTGTTTGTGCATTTACAATATTCATTGATTTTTGCCATTGAAAAACGTCCAGAAATGTTTGAAGCTACTGACTGAATGAAAGGAGCTGGCATCTCACTCTCTTTGAATCTTCTTTATCATGCTAGGATTAGCAGGAAAAAGCAAAAAATTTCAGAATTGCACCTTGCAATGCGGAGAAATTACTGTTTGTGCATTTACAATATTCATTGATTTTTGCCATTGAAAAACATCATGTTATTCATATACCAGAAATGTTTGAAGCTACTGACTGAATGAAAAGAGCTGGCATCTCACTTTCTTTGAATCTTCTTTATCATGCCAGGATTAGCAGGAAAAAGCAAAAAAATTCAGAATTGCACCTTGCAATGTGGAGATATTACTGTTTGTGCATTTACAATATACATTGATTTTTGCCATTGAAAAACGTCCAGAAATGTTTGAAGCTACTGACTGAATGAAAGGAGCTGGCATCTCACTCTCTTTGAATCTTCTTTTTCATGCTAGGATTAGCAGGAAAAAGCAAAAAATTTCAGAATTGCACCTTGCAATGCGGAGAAATTACTGTTTGTGCATTTACAATATTCATTGATTTTTGCCATTGAAAAACATGTTATTCATATACCAGAAATGTTTGAAGCTACTGACTGAATGAAAAGAGCTGTCATCTCACTCTCTTTGAATCTTCTTTATCATGCTAAGAGGAGCAGGAAAAAGCAAAAAATTTCAGAATTGCACGTTGCAATGTGGAGATATTACTGTTTGTGCATTTACAATATTCATTGATTTTTGCCATTGAAAAACGTCCAGAAATGTTTGAAGCTACTGACTGAATGAAAGGAGCTGGCATCTCACTCTCTTTGAATCTTCTTTATCATGCTAGGATTAGCAGGAAAAAGGAAAAAATTTCAGAATTGCACCTTGCAATGCGGAGAAATTACTGTTTGTGCATTTACAATATTCATTGATTTTTGCCATTGAAAAACATCATGTTATTCATATACCAGAAATGTTTGAAGCTACTGACTGAATGAAAAGAGCTGGCATCTCACTCTCTTTGAATCTTCTTTATCATGCTGAGGAGCAGGAAAAAGCAAAAAATTTCAGAATTGCACCTTGCAATGTGGAGATATTACTGTTTGTGCATTTACAATATTCATTGATTTTTGCCATTGAAAAACGTCCAGAAATGTTTGAAGCTACTGACTGAATGAAAGGAGCTGGCATCACACTCTCTTTGAATCTTCTTTATCATGCTAGGATTAGCAGGAAAAAGCAAAAAATTTCAGAATTGCACCTTGCAATGCGGAGAAATTACTGTTTGTGCATTTACAATATTCATTGATTTTTGCCATTGAAAAACATCATGTTATTCATATACCAGAAATGTTTGAAGCTACTGACTGAATGAAAAGAGCTGGCATCTCACTCTCTTTGAATCTTCTTTATCATGCTAAGAGGAGCAGGAAAAAGCAAAAAATTTCAGAATTGCACCTTGCAATGTGGAGATATTACTGTTTGTGCATTTACAATATTCATTGATTTTTGCCATTGAAAAACGTCCAGAAATGTTTGAAGCTACTGACTGAATGAAAGGAGCTGGCATCTCAATCTCTTTGAATCTTCTTTATCATGCTAGGATTAGCAGGAAAAAGCAAAAAATTTCAGAATTGCACCTTGCAATGCGGAGAAATTACTGTTTGTGCATTTACAATATTCATTGATTTTTGCCATTGAAAAACATCATGTTATTCATACACCAGAAATGTTTGAAGCTACTGACTGAATGAAAGCTGGCATCTCACTCTCTTTGAATCTTCTTTATCATGCCAGGATTAGCAGGAAAAAGCAAAAAATTTCAGAATTGCACGTTGCAATGTGGAGATATTACTATTACTGTTTGTGCATTTACAATATTCATTGATTTTTGCCATTGAAAAACGTCCAGAAATGTTTGAAGCTACTGACTGAATGAAAGGAGCTGGCATCACACTCTCTTTGAATCTTCTTTATCATGCTAGGATTAGCAGGAAAAAGCAAAAAATTTCAGAATTGCACCTTGCAATGCGGAGAAATTACTGTTTGTGCATTTACAATATTCATTGATTTTTGCCATTGAAAAACATCATGTTATTCATATACCAGAAATGTTTGAAGCTACTGACTGAATGAAAAGAGCTGGCATCTCACTTTCTTTGAATCTTCTTTATCATGCCAGGATTAGCAGGAAAAAGCAAAAAATTTCAGAATTGCACCTTGCAATGTGGAGATATTACTGTTTGTGCATTTACAATATACATTGATTTTTGCCATTGAAAAACGTCCAGAAATGTTTGAAGCTACTGACTGAATGAAAGGAGCTGGCATCTCACTCTCTTTGAATCTTCTTTATCATGCTAGGATTAGCAGGAAAAAGCAAAAAATTTCAGAATTGCACCTTGCAATGCGGAGAAATTACTGTTTGTGCATTTACAATATTCATTGATTTTTGCCATTGAAAAACATGTTATTCATATACCAGAAATGTTTGAAGCTACTGACTGAATGAAAAGAGCTGTCATCTCACTCTCTTTGAATCTTCTTTATCATGCTAAGTGGAGCAGGAAAAAGCAAAAAATTTCAGAATTGCACGTTGCAATGTGGAGATATTACTGTTTGTGCATTTACAATATTCATTGATTTTTGCCATTGAAAAACGTCCAGAAATGTTTGAAGCTACTGACTGAATGAAAGGAGCTGGCATCTCACTCTCTTTGAATCTTCTTTATCATGCTAGGATTAGCAGGAAAAAGGAAAAAATTTCAGAATTGCACCTTGCAATGCGGAGAAATTACTGTTTGTGCATTTACAATATTCATTGATTTTTGCCATTGAAAAACATCATGTTATTCATATACCAGAAATGTTTGAAGCTACTGACTGAATGAAAAGAGCTGGCATCTCACTCTCTTTGAATCTTCTTTATCATGCTGAGGAGCAGGAAAAAGCAAAAAATTTCAGAATTGCACGTTGCAATGTGGAGTTATTACTGTTTGTGCATTTACAATATTCATTGATTTTTGCCATTGAAAAATGTCCAGAAATGTTTGAAGCTACTGACTGAATGAAAGGAGCTGACATCTCACTCTCTTTGAATCTTCTTTATCATGCTAGGATTAGCAGGAAAAAGCAAAAAATTTCAGAATTGCACCTTGCAATGCGGAGAAATTACTGTTTGTGCATTTACAATATTCATTGATTTTTGCCATTGAAAAACATCATGTTATTCATATACCAGAAATGTTTGAAGCTACTGACTGAATGAAAAGAGCTGGCATCTCACTCTCTTTAAATCTTCTTTATCATGCCAGGATTAGCAGGAAAAAGCAAAAAATTTCAGAATTGCACGTTGCAATGTGGAGATATTACTGTTTGTGCATTTACAATATTCATTGATTTTTGCCATTGAAAAACGTCCAGAAATGTTTGAAGCTACTGACTGAATGAAAGGAGCTGGCATCTCACTCTCTTTGAATCTTCTTTATCATGCTAGGATTAGCAGGAAAAAGCAAAAAATTTCAGAATTGCACCTTGCAATGCGGAGAAATTACTGTTTGTGCATTTACAATATTCATTGATTTTTGCCATTGAAAAACATAATATTCATATACCAGAAATGTTTGAAGCTACTGACAGAATGAAAAGAGCTGGCATCTCACTCTCTTTTGAATCTTCTTTATCATGCTAAGAGGAGCAGGAAAAAGCAAAAAATTTCAGAATTGCAACTTGCAATGTGGAGATATTACTGTTTGTGCATTTACAATATTCATTGATTTTTGCCATTGAAAAACGTCCAGAAATGTTTGAAGCTACTGACTGAATGAAAGGAGCTGGCATCTCACTCTCTTTGAATCTTCTTTATCATGCTAGGATTAGCAGGAAAAAGCAAAAAATTTCAGAATTGCACCTTGCAATGCGGAGAAATTACTGTTTGTGCATTTACAATATTCATTGATTTTTGCCATTGAAAAACATCATGTTATTCATATACCAGAAATGTTTGAAGCTACTGACTGAATGAAAAGAGCTGGCATCTCACTCTCTTTGAATCTTCTTTATCATGCTAAGAGGAGCAGGAAAAAGCAAAAAATTTCAGAATTGCACCTTGCAATGTGGAGATATTACTGTTTGTGCATTTACAATATTCATTGATTTTTGCCATTGAAAGACGTCCAGAAATGTTTGAAGCTACTGACTGAATGAAAGGAGCTGGCATCTCACTCTCTTTGAATCTTCTTTATCATGCTAGGATTAGCAGGAAAAAGCAAAAAATTTCAGAATTGCACCTTGCAATGCGGAGAAATTACTGTTTGTGCATTTACAATATTCATTGATTTTTGCCATTGAAAAACATCATGTTATTCATATACCAGAAATGTTTGAAGCTACTGACTGAATGAAAAGAGCTGGCATCTCACTCTCTTTGAATCTTCTTTATCATGCTAAGAGGAGCAGGAAAAAGCAAAAAATTTCAGAATTGCACGTTGCAATGTGGAGATATCACTGTTTGTGCATTTACAATATTCATTGATTTTTGCCATTGAAAAACGTCCAGAAATGTTTGAAGCTACTGACTGAATGAAAGGAGCTGGCATCTCACTCTCTTTGAATCTTCTTTATCATGCTAGGATTAGCAGGGAAAAGCAAAAAATTTCAGAATTGCACCTTGCAATGCGGAGAAATTACTGTTTGTGCATTTACAATATTCATTGATTTTTGCCATTGAAAAACATCATGTTATTCATATACCAGAAATGTTTGAAGCTACTGACTGAATGAAAAGAGCTGGCATCTCACTCTCTTTGAATCTTCTTTATCATGCTGAGGAGCAGGAAAAAGCAAAAAATTTCAGAATTGCACCTTGCAATGTGGAGATATTACTATTTGTGCATTTACAATATTCATTGATTTTTGCCATTGAAAAACGTCCAGAAATGTTTGAAGCTACTGACTGAATGAAAGGAGCTGGCATCTCACTCTCTTTGAATCTTCTTTATCATGCTAGGATTAGCAGGAAAAAGCAAAAAATTTCAGAATTGCACCTTGCAATGCGGAGAAATTACTGTTTGTGCATTTACAATATTCATTGATTTTTGCCATTGAAAAACATCATGTTATTCATATACCAGAAATGTTTGAAGCTACTGACTGAATGAAAAGAGCTGGCATCTCACTCTGAATCTTCTTTATCATGCTAAGAGGAGCAGGAAAAAGCAAAAAATTTCAGAATTGCACCTTGCAATGTGGAGATATTACTGTTTGTGCATTTACAATATTCATTGATTTTTGCCATTGAAAAACGTCCAGAAATGTTTGAAGCTACTGACTGAATGAAAGGAGCTGGCATCTCAATCTCTTTGAATCTTCTTTATCATGCTAGGATTAGCAGGAAAAAGCAAAAAATTTCAGAATTGCACCTTGCAATGCGGAGAAATTACTGTTTGTGCATTTACAATATTCATTGATTTTTGCCATTGAAAAACATCATGTTATTCATACACCAGAAATGTTTGAAGCTACTGACTGAATGAAAGCTGGCATCTCACTCTCTTTGAATCTTCATATCATGCTAAGAGGAGCAGGAAAAAGCAAAAAATTTCAGAATTGCACGTTGCAATGTGGAGTTATTACTGTTTGTGCATTTACAATATTCATTGATTTTTGCCATTGAAAAATGTCCAGAAATGTTTGAAGCTACTGACTGAATGAAAGGAGCTGACATCTCACTCTCTTTGAATCTTCTTTATCATGCTAGGATTAGCAGGAAAAAGCAAAAAATTTCAGAATTGCACCTTGCAATGCGGAGAAATTACTGTTTGTGCATTTACAATATTCATTGATTTTTGCCATTGAAAAACATCATGTTATTCATATACCAGAAATGTTTGAAGCTACTGACTGAATGAAAAGAGCTGGCATCTCACTCTCTTTGAATCTTCTTTATCATGCCAGGATTAGCAGGAAAAAGCAAAAAATTTCAGAATTGCACGTTGCAATGTGGAGATATTACTGTTTGTGCATTTACAATATTCATTGATTTTTGCCATTGAAAAACGTCCAGAAATGTTTGAAGCTACTGACTGAATGAAAGGAGCTGGCATCTCACTCTCTTTGAATCTTCTTTATCATGCTAGGATTAGCAGGAAAAAGCAAAAAATTTCAGAATTGCACCTTGCAATGCGGAGAAATTACTGTTTGTGCATTTACAATATTCATTGATTTTTGCCATTGAAAAACATCATGTTATTCATATACCAGAAATGTTTGAAGCTACTGACTGAATGAAAAGAGCTGGCATCTCACTCTCTTTGAATCTTCTTTATCATGCCAGGATTAGCAGGAAAAAGCAAAAAATTTCAGAATTGCACCTTGCAATGTGGAGATATTACTGTTTGTGCCTTTACAATATTCATTGATTTTTGCCATTGAAAAACGTCCAGAAATGTTTGAAGCTACTGACTGAATGAAAGGAGCTGGCATCTCACTCACTTTGAATCTTCTTTATCATGCTAGGATTAGCAGGAAAAAGCAAAAAATTTCAGAATTGCACCTTGCAATGCGGAGAAATTACTGTTTGTGCATTTACAATATTCATTGATTTTTGCCATTGAAAAACATGTTATTCATATACCAGAAATGTTTGAAGCTACTGACTGAATGAAAAGAGCTGGCATCTCACTCTCTTTTGAATCTTCTTTATCATGCTAAGAGGAGCAGGAAAAAGCAAAAAATTTCAGAATTGCAACTTGCAATGTGGAGATATTACTGTTTGTGCATTTACAATATTCATTGATTTTTGCCATTGAAAAACGTCCAGAAATGTTTGAAGCTACTGACTGAATGAAAGGAGCTGGCATCTCACTCTCTTTGAATCTTCTTTATCATGCTAGGATTAGCAGGAAAAAGCAAAAAATTTCAGAATTGCACCTTGCAATGCGGAGAAATTACTGTTTGTGCATTTACAATATTCATTGATTTTTGCCATTGAAAAACATCATGTTATTCATATACCAGAAATGTTTGAAGCTACTGACTGAATGAAAAGAGCTGGCATCTCACTCTCTTTGAATCTTCTTTATCATGCTAAGAGGAGCAGGAAAAAGCAAAAAATTTCAGAATTGCACCTTGCAATGTGGAGATATTACTGTTTGTGCATTTACAATATTCATTGATTTTTGCCATTGAAAGACGTCCAGAAATGTTTGAAGCTACTGACTGAATGAAAGGAGCTGGCATCTCACTCTCTTTGAATCTTCTTTATCATGCTAGGATTAGCAGGAAAAAGCAAAAAATTTCAGAATTGCACCTTGCAATGCGGAGAAATTACTGTTTGTGCATTTACAATATTCATTGATTTTTGCCATTGAAAAACATCATGTTATTCATATACCAGAAATGTTTGAAGCTACTGACTGAATGAAAAGAGCTGGCATCTCACTCTCTTTGAATCTTCTTTATCATGCTAAGAGGAGCAGGAAAAAGCAAAAAATTTCAGAATTGCACGTTGCAATGTGGAGATATCACTGTTTGTGCATTTACAATATTCATTGATTTTTGCCATTGAAAAACGTCCAGAAATGTTTGAAGCTACTGACTGAATGAAAGGAGCTGGCATCTCACTCTCTTTGAATCTTCTTTATCATGCTAGGATTAGCAGGGAAAAGCAAAAAATTTCAGAATTGCACCTTGCAATGCGGAGAAATTACTGTTTGTGCATTTACAATATTCATTGATTTTTGCCATTGAAAAACATCATGTTATTCATATACCAGAAATGTTTGAAGCTACTGATTGAATGAAAAGAGCTGGCATCTCACTCTCTTTGAATCTTCTTTATCATGCCAGGATTAGCAGGAAAAAGCAAAAAATTTCAGAATTGCACCTTGCAATGCGGAGAAATTACTGTTTGTGCATTTACAATATTCATTGATTTTTGCCATTGAAAAACATCATGTTATTCATATACCAGAAATGCTTGAAGCTACTGACTGAATGAAAAGAGCTGGCATCTCACTCTCTTTGAATCTTCTTTATCATGCCAGGATTAGCAGGAAAAAGCAAAAAATTTCAGAATTGCACGTTGCAATGTGGAGATATTACTGTTTGTGCATTTACAATATTCATTGATTTTTGCCATTGAAAAACGTCCAGAAATGTTTGAAGCTACTGACTGAATGAAAGGAGCTGGCATCTCACTCTCTTTGAATCTTCTTTATCATGCTAGGATTAGCAGGAAAAAGCAAAAAATTTCAGAATTGCACCTTGCAATGCGGAGAAATTACTGTTTGTGCATTTACAATATTCATTGATTTTTGCCATTGAAAAACATCATGTTATTCATATACCAGAAATGTTTGAAGCTACTGACTGAATGAAAAGAGCTGGCATCTCACTCTCTTTGAATCTTCTTTATCATGCCAGGATTAGCAGGAAAAAGCAAAAAATTTCAGAATTGCACCTTGCAATGTGGAGATATTACTGTTTGTGCATTTACAATATTCATTGATTTTTGCCATTGAAAAACGTCCAGAAATGTTTGAAGCTACTGACTGAATGAAAGGAGCTGGCATCTCACTCTCTTTGAATCTTCTTTATCATGCTAGGATTAGCAGGAAAAAGCAAAAAATTTCAGAATTGCACCTTGCAATGCGGAGAAATTACTGTTTGTGCATTTACAATATTCATTGATTTTTGCCATTGAAAAACATCATGTTATTCATATACCAGAAATGTTTGAAGCTACTGACTGAATGAAAAGAGCTGGCATCTCACTCTCTTTGAATCTTCTTTATCATGCCAGGATTAGCAGGAAAAAGCAAAAAATTTCAGAATTGCACCTTGCAATGTGGAGATATTACTGTTTGTGCATTTACAATATTCATTGATTTTTGCCATTGAAAAACGTCCAGAAATGTTTGAAGCTACTGACTGAATGAAAGGAGCTGGCATCTCACTCTCTTTGAATCTTCTTTATCATGCTAGGATTAGCAGGAAAAAGCAAAAAATTTCAGAATTGCACCTTGCAATGCGGAGAAATTACTGTTTGTGCATTTACAATATTCATTGATTTTTGCCATTGAAAAACATGTTATTCATATACCAGAAATGTTTGAAGCTACTGACTGAATGAAAAGAGCTGGCATCTCACTCTCTTTGAATCTTCTTTATCATGCTAAGAGGAGCAGGAAAAAGCAAACAATTTCAGAATTGCACCTTGCAATGTGGAGATATTACTGTTTGTGCATTTACAATATTCATTGATTTTTGCCATTGAAAAACGTCCAGAAATGTTTGAAGCTACTGACTGAATGAAAGGAGCTGGCATCTCACTCTCTTTGAATCTTCTTTATCATGCTAGGATTAGCAGGAAAAATCAAAAAATTTCAGAATTGCACCTTGCAATGCGGAGAAATTACTGTTTGTGCATTTACAATATTCATTGATTTTTGCCATTGAAAAACATCATGTTATTCATATACCAGAAATGTTTGAAGCTACTGACTGAATGAAAAGAGCTGGCATCTCACTCTCTTTGAATCTTCTTTATCATGCTAAGAGGAGCAGGAAAAAGCAAAAAATTTCAGAATTGCACCTTGCAATGTGGAGATATTACTGTTTGTGCATTTACAATATTCATTGATTTTTGCCATTGAAAAACGTCCAGAAATGTTTGAAGCTACTGACTGAATGAAAGGAGCTGGCATCTCAATCTCTTTGAATCTTCTTTATCATGCTAGGATTAGCAGGAAAAAGCAAAAAATTTCAGAATTGCACCTTGCAATGCGGAGAAATTACTGTTTGTGCATTTACAATATTCATTGATTTTTGCCATTGAAAAACATCATGTTATTCATATACCAGAAATGTTTGAAGCTACTGACTGAATGAAAAGAGCTGGCATCTCACTCTCTTTGAATCTTCTTTATCATGCTAAGAGGAGCAGGAAAAAGCAAAAAATTTCAGAATTGCACGTTGCAATGTGGAGATATTAGTTTGTGCATTTACAATATTCATTGATTTTTGCCATTGAAAAATGTCCAGAAATGTTTGAAGCTACTGACTGAATGAAAGGAGCTGACATCTCACTCTCTTTGAATCTTTATCATGCTAGGATTAGCAGGAAAAAGCAAAAAATTTCAGAATTGCACCTTGTAATGCGGAGAAATTACTGTTTGTGCATTTACAATATTCATTGATTTTTGCCATTGAAAAACATCATGTTATTCATATACCAGAAATGTTTGAAGCTACTGACTGAATGAAAAGAGCTGGCATCTCACTCTCTTTGAATCTTCTTTATCATGCCAGGATTAGCAGGAAAAAGCAAAAAATTTCAGAATTGCACGTTGCAATGTGGAGATATTACTATTACTGTTTGTGCATTTACAAAATTCATTGATTTTTGGCATTGAAAAACGTCCAGAAATGTTTGAAGCTACTGACTGAATGAAAGGAGCTGGCATCTCACTCTCTTTGAATCTTCTTTATCATGCTAGGATTAGCAGGAAAAAGCAAAAAATTTCAGAATTGCACCTTGCAATGCGGAGAAATTACTGTTTGTGCATTTACAATATTCATTGATTTTTGCCATTGAAAAACATCATGTTATTCATATAACAGAAATGTTTGAAGCTACTGACTGAATGAAAAGAGCTGGCATCTCACTCTCTTTGAATCTTCTTTATCATGCTAAGAGGAGCAGGAAAAAGCAAAAAATTTCAGAATTGCACGTTGCAATGTGGAGATATTACTGTTTGTGCATTTACAATATTCATTGATTTTTGCGATTGAAAAATGTCCAGAAATGTTTGAAGCTACTGACTGAATGAAAGGAGCTGGCATCTCACTCTCTTTGAATCTTCTTTATCATGCTAGAATTAGCAGGAAAAAGCAAAAAATTTCAGAATTGCACCTTGCAATGCGGAGAAATTACTGTTTGTGCATTTACAATATTCATTGATTTTTGCCATTGAAAAACATCATGTTATTCATATACCAGAAATGTTTGAAGCTACTGACTGAATGAAAAGAGCTGGCATCTCACTCTCTTTGAATCTTCTTTATCATGCCAGGATTAGTAGGAAAAAGCAAAAAATTTCAGAATTGCTCCTTGCATTGTGGAGATATTACTGTTTGTGCATTTACAATATTCATTGATTTTTGCCATTGAAAAACGTCCAGAAATGTTTGAAGCTACTGACTGAATGAAAGGAGCTGGCATCTCACTCTCTTTGAATCTTCTTTATCATGCTAGGATTAGCAGGAAAAAGCAAAAAATTTCAGAATTGCACCTTGCAATGCGGAGAAATTACTGTTTGTGCATTTACAATATTCATTGATTTTTGCCATTGAAAAACGTCATGTTATTCATATACCAGAAATGTTTGAAGCTACTGACTGAATGAAAAGAGCTGGCATCTCACTCTCTTTGAATCTTCTTTATCATGCTAAGAGGAGCAGGAAAAAGCAAAAAATTTCAGAATTGCACCTTGCAATGTGGAGATATTACTGTTTGTGCATTTACAATATTCATTGATTTTTGCCATTGAAAAACGTCCAGAAATGTTTGAAGCTACTGACTGAATGAAAGGAGCTGGCATCTCACTCTCTTTGAATCTTCTTTATCATGCTAGGATTAGCAGGAAAAAGCAAAAAATTTCAGAATTGCACCTTGCAATGCGGAGAAATTACTGGTTGTGCATTTACAATATTCATTGATTTTTGCCATTGAAAAACATCATGTTATTCATATACCAGAGATGTTTGAAGCTACTGACTGAATGAAAAGAGCTGGCATCTCACTCTCTTTGAATCTTCTTTATCATGCTAAGAGGAGCAGGAAAAAGCAAAAAATTTCAGAATTGCACCTTGCAATGTGGAGATATTACTGTTTGTGCATTTACAATATTCATTTATTTTTGCCATTGAAAAACGTCCAGAAATGTTTGAAGCTACTGACTGAATGAAAGGAGCTGGCATCTCACTCTCTTTGAATCTTCTTTATCATGCTAGGATTAGCAGGAAAAAGCAAAAAATTTCAGAATTGCACCTTGCAATGCGGAGAAATTACTGTTTGTGCATTTACAATATTCATTGATTTTTGCCATTGAAAAACATCATGTTATTCATATACCAGAAATGTTTGAAGCTACTGACTGAATGAAAAGAGCTGGCATCTCACTCTCTTTGAATCTTCTTTATCATGCTAAGAGGAGCAGGAAAAAGCAAAAAATTTCAGAATTGCACCTTGCAATGTGGAGATATTACTGTTTGTGCATTTACAATATTCATTTATTTTTGCCATTGAAAAATGTCCAGAAATGTTTGAAGCTACTGACTGAATGAAAGGAGCTGGCATCTCACTCTCTTTGAATCTTCTTTATCATGCTAGGATTAGCAGGAAAAAGCAAAAAATTTCAGAATTGCACCTTGCAATGCGGAGAAATTACTGTTTGTGCATTTACAATATTGATTGATTTTTGCCATTGAAAAACATCATGTTATTCATATACCAGAAATGTTTGAAGCTACTGACTGAATGAAAAGAGCTGGCATCTCACTCTCTTTGAATCTTCTTTATCATGCTAAGAGGAGCAGGAAAAAGCAAAAAATTTCAGAATTGCACCTTGCAATGTGGAGATATTACTGTTTGTGCATTTACAATATTCATTGATTTTTGCCATTGAAAGACGTCCAGAAATGTTTGAAGCTACTGACTGAATGAAAGGAGCTGGCATCTCACTCTCTTTGAATCTTCTTTATCATGCTAGGATTAGCAGGAAAAAGCAAAAAATTTCAGAATTGCACCTTGCAATGCGGAGAAATTACTGTTTGTGCATTTACAATATTCATTGATTTTTGCCATTGAAAAACATCATGTTATTCATATACCAGAAATGTTTGAAGCTACTGACTGAATGAAAAGAGCTGGCATCTCACTCTCTTTGAATCTTCTTTATCATGCTAAGAGGAGCAGGAAAAAGCAAAAAATTTCAGAATTGCACGTTGCAATGTGGAGATATCACTGTTTGTGCATTTACAATATTCATTGATTTTTGCCATTGAAAAACGTCCAGAAATGTTTGAAGCTACTGACTGAATGAAAGGAGCTGGCATCTCACTCTCTTTGAATCTTCTTTATCATGCTAGGATTAGCAGGGAAAAGCAAAAAATTTCAGAATTGCACCTTGCAATGCGGAGAAATTACTGTTTGTGCATTTACAATATTCATTGATTTTTGCCATTGAAAAACATCATGTTATTCATATACCAGAAATGTTTGAAGCTACTGATTGAATGAAAAGAGCTGGCATCTCACTCTCTTTGAATCTTCTTTATCATGCCAGGATTAGCAGGAAAAAGCAAAAAATTTCAGAATTGCACCTTGCAATGCGGAGAAATTACTGTTTGTGCATTTACAATATTCATTGATTTTTGCCATTGAAAAACATCATGTTATTCATATACCAGAAATGCTTGAAGCTACTGACTGAATGAAAAGAGCTGGCATCTCACTCTCTTTGAATCTTCTTTATCATGCCAGGATTAGCAGGAAAAAGCAAAAAATTTCAGAATTGCACGTTGCAATGTGGAGATATTACTGTTTGTGCATTTCCAATATTCATTGATTTTTGCCATTGAAAAACGTCCAGAAATGTTTGAAGCTACTGACTGAATGAAAGGAGCTGGCATCTCACTCTCTTTGAATCTTCTTTATCATGCTAGGATTAGCAGGAAAAAGCAAAAAATTTCAGAATTGCACCTTGCAATGCGGAGAAATTACTGTTTGTGCATTTACAATATTCATTGATTTTTGCCATTGAAAAACATCATGTTATTCATATACCAGAAATGTTTGAAGCTACTGACTGAATGAAAAGAGCTGGCATCTCACTCTCTTTGAATCTTCTTTATCATGCCAGGATTAGCAGGAAAAAGCAAAAAATTTCAGAATTGCACCTTGCAATGTGGAGATATTACTGTTTGTGCATTTACAATATTCATTGATTTTTGCCATTGAAAAACGTCCAGAAATGTTTGAAGCTACTGACTGAATGAAAGGAGCTGGCATCTCACTCTCTTTGAATCTTCTTTATCATGCTAGGATTAGCAGGAAAAAGCAAAAAATTTCAGAATTGCACCTTGCAATGCGGAGAAATTACTGTTTGTGCATTTACAATATTCATTGATTTTTGCCATTGAAAAACATCATGTTATTCATATACCAGAAATGTTTGAAGCTACTGACTGAATGAAAAGAGCTGGCATCTCACTCTCTTTGAATCTTCTTTATCATGCCAGGATTAGCAGGAAAAAGCAAAAAATTTCAGAATTGCACCTTGCAATGTGGAGATATTACTGTTTGTGCATTTACAATATTCATTGATTTTTGCCATTGAAAAACGTCCAGAAATGTTTGAAGCTACTGACTGAATGAAAGGAGCTGGCATCTCACTCTCTTTGAATCTTCTTTATCATGCTAGGATTAGCAGGAAAAAGCAAAAAATTTCAGAATTGCACCTTGCAATGCGGAGAAATTACTGTTTGTGCATTTACAATATTCATTGATTTTTGCCATTGAAAAACATGTTATTCATATACCAGAAATGTTTGAAGCTACTGACTGAATGAAAAGAGCTGGCATCTCACTCTCTTTGAATCTTCTTTATCATGCTAAGAGGAGCAGGAAAAAGCAAACAATTTCAGAATTGCACCTTGCAATGTGGAGATATTACTGTTTGTGCATTTACAATATTCATTGATTTTTGCCATTGAAAAACGTCCAGAAATGTTTGAAGCTACTGACTGAATGAAAGGAGCTGGCATCTCACTCTCTTTGAATCTTCTTTATCATGCTAGGATTAGCAGGAAAAATCAAAAAATTTCAGAATTGCACCTTGCAATGCGGAGAAATTACTGTTTGTGCATTTACAATATTCATTGATTTTTGCCATTGAAAAACATCATGTTATTCATATACCAGAAATGTTTGAAGCTACTGACTGAATGAAAAGAGCTGGCATCTCACTCTCTTTGAATCTTCTTTATCATGCTAAGAGGAGCAGGAAAAAGCAAAAAATTTCAGAATTGCACCTTGCAATGTGGAGATATTACTGTTTGTGCATTTACAATATTCATTGATTTTTGCCATTGAAAAACGTCCAGAAATGTTTGAAGCTACTGACTGAATGAAAGGAGCTGGCATCTCAATCTCTTTGAATCTTCTTTATCATGCTAGGATTAGCAGGAAAAAGCAAAAAATTTCAGAATTGCACCTTGCAATGCGGAGAAATTACTGTTTGTGCATTTACAATATTCATTGATTTTTGCCATTGAAAAACATCATGTTATTCATATACCAGAAATGTTTGAAGCTACTGACTGAATGAAAAGAGCTGGCATCTCACTCTCTTTGAATCTTCTTTATCATGCTAAGAGGAGCAGGAAAAAGCAAAAAATTTCAGAATTGCACGTTGCAATGTGGAGATATTAGTTTGTGCATTTACAATATTCATTGATTTTTGCCATTGAAAAATGTCCAGAAATGTTTGAAGCTACTGACTGAATGAAAGGAGCTGACATCTCACTCTCTTTGAATCTTTATCATGCTAGGATTAGCAGGAAAAAGCAAAAAATTTCAGAATTGCACCTTGTAATGCGGAGAAATTACTGTTTGTGCATTTACAATATTCATTGATTTTTGCCATTGAAAAACATCATGTTATTCATATACCAGAAATGTTTGAAGCTACTGACTGAATGAAAAGAGCTGGCATCTCACTCTCTTTGAATCTTCTTTATCATGCCAGGATTAGCAGGAAAAAGCAAAAAATTTCAGAATTGCACGTTGCAATGTGGAGATATTACTATTACTGTTTGTGCATTTACAAAATTCATTGATTTTTGGCATTGAAAAACGTCCAGAAATGTTTGAAGCTACTGACTGAATGAAAGGAGCTGGCATCTCACTCTCTTTGAATCTTCTTTATCATGCTAGGATTAGCAGGAAAAAGCAAAAAATTTCAGAATTGCACCTTGCAATGCGGAGAAATTACTGTTTGTGCATTTACAATATTCATTGATTTTTGCCATTGAAAAACATCATGTTATTCATATAACAGAAATGTTTGAAGCTACTGACTGAATGAAAAGAGCTGGCATCTCACTCTCTTTGAATCTTCTTTATCATGCTAAGAGGAGCAGGAAAAAGCAAAAAATTTCAGAATTGCACGTTGCAATGTGGAGATATTACTGTTTGTGCATTTACAATATTCATTGATTTTTGCGATTGAAAAATGTCCAGAAATGTTTGAAGCTACTGACTGAATGAAAGGAGCTGGCATCTCACTCTCTTTGAATCTTCTTTATCATGCTAGAATTAGCAGGAAAAAGCAAAAAATTTCAGAATTGCACCTTGCAATGCGGAGAAATTACTGTTTGTGCATTTACAATATTCATTGATTTTTGCCATTGAAAAACATCATGTTATTCATATACCAGAAATGTTTGAAGCTACTGACTGAATGAAAAGAGCTGGCATCTCACTCTCTTTGAATCTTCTTTATCATGCCAGGATTAGTAGGAAAAAGCAAAAAATTTCAGAATTGCTCCTTGCATTGTGGAGATATTACTGTTTGTGCATTTACAATATTCATTGATTTTTGCCATTGAAAAACGTCCAGAAATGTTTGAAGCTACTGACTGAATGAAAGGAGCTGGCATCTCACTCTCTTTGAATCTTCTTTATCATGCTAGGATTAGCAGGAAAAAGCAAAAAATTTCAGAATTGCACCTTGCAATGCGGAGAAATTACTGTTTGTGCATTTACAATATTCATTGATTTTTGCCATTGAAAAACGTCATGTTATTCATATACCAGAAATGTTTGAAGCTACTGACTGAATGAAAAGAGCTGGCATCTCACTCTCTTTGAATCTTCTTTATCATGCTAAGAGGAGCAGGAAAAAGCAAAAAATTTCAGAATTGCACCTTGCAATGTGGAGATATTACTGTTTGTGCATTTACAATATTCATTGATTTTTGCCATTGAAAAACGTCCAGAAATGTTTGAAGCTACTGACTGAATGAAAGGAGCTGGCATCTCACTCTCTTTGAATCTTCTTTATCATGCTAGGATTAGCAGGAAAAAGCAAAAAATTTCAGAATTGCACCTTGCAATGCGGAGAAATTACTGGTTGTGCATTTACAATATTCATTGATTTTTGCCATTGAAAAACATCATGTTATTCATATACCAGAGATGTTTGAAGCTACTGACTGAATGAAAAGAGCTGGCATCTCACTCTCTTTGAATCTTCTTTATCATGCTAAGAGGAGCAGGAAAAAGCAAAAAATTTCAGAATTGCACCTTGCAATGTGGAGATATTACTGTTTGTGCATTTACAATATTCATTTATTTTTGCCATTGAAAAACGTCCAGAAATGTTTGAAGCTACTGACTGAATGAAAGGAGCTGGCATCTCACTCTCTTTGAATCTTCTTTATCATGCTAGGATTAGCAGGAAAAAGCAAAAAATTTCAGAATTGCACCTTGCAATGCGGAGAAATTACTGTTTGTGCATTTACAATATTCATTGATTTTTGCCATTGAAAAACATCATGTTATTCATATACCAGAAATGTTTGAAGCTACTGACTGAATGAAAAGAGCTGGCATCTCACTCTCTTTGAATCTTCTTTATCATGCTAAGAGGAGCAGGAAAAAGCAAAAAATTTCAGAATTGCACCTTGCAATGTGGAGATATTACTGTTTGTGCATTTACAATATTCATTTATTTTTGCCATTGAAAAATGTCCAGAAATGTTTGAAGCTACTGACTGAATGAAAGGAGCTGGCATCTCACTCTCTTTGAATCTTCTTTATCATGCTAGGATTAGCAGGAAAAAGCAAAAAATTTCAGAATTGCACCTTGCAATGCGGAGAAATTACTGTTTGTGCATTTACAATATTCATTGATTTTTGCCATTGAAAAACATCATGTTATTCATATACCAGAAATGTTTGAAGCTACTGACTGAATGAAAAGAGCTGGCATCTCACTCTCTTTGAATCTTCTTTATCATGCCAGGATTAGCAGGAAAAAGCAAAAAATTTCAGAATTGCACCTTGCAATGTGGAGATATTACTGTTTGTGCATTTACAATATTCATTGATTTTTGCCATTGAAAAACGTCCAGAAATGTTTGAAGCTTCTGACTGAATGAAAGGAGATGGCATCTCACTCTCTTTGAATCTTCTTTATCATGCTAGGATTAGCAGGAAAAAGCAAAAAATTTCAGAATTGCACCTTGCAATGCGGAGAAATTACTGTTTGTGCATTTACAATATTCATTGATTTTTGCCATTGAAAAACGTCATGTTATTCATATAGCAGAAATGTTTGAAGCTACTGACTGAATGAAAAGAGCTGGCATCTCACTCTCTTTGAATCTTCTTTATCATGCTAAGAGGAGCAGGAAAAAGCAAAAAATTTCAGAATTGCACCTTGCAATGTGGAGATATTACTGTTTGTGCATTTACAATATTCATTGATTTTTGCCATTGAAAAACGTCCAGAAATGTTTGAAGCTACTGACTGAATGAAAGGAGCTGGCATCTCACTCTCTTTGAATCTTCTTTATCATGCTAGAATTAGCAGGAAAAAGCAAAAAATTTCAGAATTGCACCTTGCAATGCGGAGAAATTACTGTTTGTGCATTTACAATATTCATTGATTTTTGCCATTGAAAAACGTCATGTTATTCATATACCAGAAATGTTTGAAGCTACTGACTGAATGAAAAGAGCTGGCATCTCACTCTCTTTGAATCTTCTTTATCATGCTAAGAGGAGCAGGAAAAAGCAAAAAATTTCAGAATTGCACCTTGCAATGTGGAGATATTACTGTTTGTGCATTTACAATATTCATTGATTTTTGCCATTGAAAAACGTCCAGAAATGTTTGAAGCTACTGACTGAATGAAAGGAGCTGGCATCTCACTCTCTTTGAATCTTCTTTATCATGCTAGGATTAGCAGGAAAAAGCAAAAAATTTCAGAATTGCACCTTGCAATGCGGAGAAATTACTGGTTGTGCATTTACAATATTCATTGATTTTTGCCATTGAAAAACATCATGTTATTCATATACCAGAGATGTTTGAAGCTACTGACTGAATGAAAAGAGCTGGCATCTCACTCTCTTTGAATCTTCTTTATCATGCTAAGAGGAGCAGGAAAAAGCAAAAAATTTCAGAATTGCACCTTGCAATGTGGAGATATTACTGTTTGTGCATTTACAATATTCATTTATTTTTGCCATTGAAAAACGTCCAGAAATGTTTGAAGCTACTGACTGAATGAAAGGAGCTGGCATCTCACTCTCTTTGAATCTTCTTTATCATGCTAGGATTAGCAGGAAAAAGCAAAAAATTTCAGAATTGCACCTTGCAATGCGGAGAAATTACTGTTTGTGCATTTACAATATTCATTGATTTTTGCCATTGAAAAACATCATGTTATTCATATACCAGAAATGTTTGAAGCTACTGACTGAATGAAAAGAGCTGGCATCTCACTCTCTTTGAATCTTCTTTATCATGCTAAGAGGAGCAGGAAAAAGCAAAAAATTTCAGAATTGCACCTTGCAATGTGGAGATATTACTGTTTGTGCATTTACAATATTCATTTATTTTTGCCATTGAAAAATGTCCAGAAATGTTTGAAGCTACTGACTGAATGAAAGGAGCTGGCATCTCACTCTCTTTGAATCTTCTTTATCATGCTAGGATTAGCAGGAAAAAGCAAAAAATTTCAGAATTGCACCTTGCAATGCGGAGAAATTACTGTTTGTGCATTTACAATATTCATTGATTTTTGCCATTGAAAAACATCATGTTATTCATATACCAGAAATGTTTGAAGCTACTGACTGAATGAAAAGAGCTGGCATCTCACTCTCTTTGAATCTTCTTTATCATGCCAGGATTAGCAGGAAAAAGCAAAAAATTTCAGAATTGCACCTTGCAATGTGGAGATATTACTGTTTGTGCATTTACAATATTCATTGATTTTTGCCATTGAAAAACGTCCAGAAATGTTTGAAGCTTCTGACTGAATGAAAGGAGATGGCATCTCACTCTCTTTGAATCTTCTTTATCATGCTAGGATTAGCAGGAAAAAGCAAAAAATTTCAGAATTGCACCTTGCAATGCGGAGAAATTACTGTTTGTGCATTTACAATATTCATTGATTTTTGCCATTGAAAAACGTCATGTTATTCATATAGCAGAAATGTTTGAAGCTACTGACTGAATGAAAAGAGCTGGCATCTCACTCTCTTTGAATCTTCTTTATCATGCTAAGAGGAGCAGGAAAAAGCAAAAAATTTCAGAATTGCACCTTGCAATGTGGAGATATTACTGTTTGTGCATTTACAATATTCATTGATTTTTGCCATTGAAAAACGTCCAGAAATGTTTGAAGCTACTGGCTGAATGAAAGGAGCTGGCATCTCACTCTCTTTGAATCTTCTTTATCATGCTAGGATTAGCAGGAAAAAGCAAAAAATTTCAGAATTGCACCTTGCAATGCGGAGAAATTACTGGTTGTGCATTTACAATATTCATTGATTTTTGCCATTGAAAAACATCATGTTATTCATATACTAGAGATGTTTGAAGCTACTGACTGAATGAAAAGAGCTGGCATCTCACTCTCTTTGAATCTTCTTTATCATGCTAAGAGGAGCAGGAAAAAGCAAAAAATTTCAGAATTGCACCTTGCAATGTGGAGATATTACTGTTTGTGCATTTACAATATTCATTTATTTTTGCCATTGAAAAACGTCCAGAAATGTTTGAAGCTACTGACTGAATGAAAGGAGCTGGCATCTCACTCTCTTTGAATCTTCTTTATCATGCTAGGATTAGCAGGAAAAAGCAAAAAATTTCAGAATTGCACCTTGCAATGCGGAGAAATTACTGTTTGTGCATTTACAATATTCATTGATTTTTGCAATTGAAAAACATGTTATTCATATACCAGAAATGTTTGAAGCTACTGACTGAATGAAAAGAGCTGGCATCTCACTCTCTTTGAATCTTCTTTATCATGCTAAGAGGAGCAGGAAAAAGCAAAAAATTTCAGAATTGCACCTTGCAATGTGGAGATATTACTGTTTGTGCATTTACAATATTCATTGATTTTTGCCATTGAAAAACGTCCAGAAATGTTTGAAGCTACTGACTGAATGAAAGGAGCTGGCATCTCACTCTCTTTGAATCTTCTTTATCATGCTAGGATTAGCAGGAAAAAGCAAAAAATTTCAGAATTGCACCTTGCAATGCGGAGAAATTAGTTTGTGCATTTACAATATTCATTGATTTTTGCCATTGAAAAACATCATGTTATTCATATACCAGAAATGTTTGAAGCTACTGACTGAATGAAAAGAGCTGGCATCTCACTCTCTTTGAATCTTCTTTATCATGCTAAGAGGAGCAGGAAAAAGCAAAAAATTTCAGAATTGCACCTTGCAATGTGGAGATATTACGGTTTGTGCATTTACAATATTCATTGATTTTTGCCATTGAAAAACGTCCAGAAATGTTTGAAGCTACTGACTGAATGAAAGGAGCTGGCATCTCACTCTCTTTGAATCTTCTTTATCATGCTAGGATTAGCAGGAAAAAGCAAAAAATTTCAGAATTGCACCTTGCGATGCGGAGAAATTACTTTTTGTGCATTTACAATATTCATTGATTTTTGCCATTGAAAAACATCATGTTATTCATATACCAGAAATGTTTGAAGCTACTGACTGAATGAAAAGAGCTGGCATCTCACTCTCTTTGAATCTTCTTTATCATGCTAAGAGGAGCAGGAAAAAGCAAAAAATTTCAGAATTGCACCTTGCAATGTGGAGATATTACTGTTTGTGCATTTACAATATTCATTGATTTTTGCCATTGAAAAACGTCCAGAAATGTTTGAAGCTACTGACTGAATGAAAGGAGCTGGCATCTCAATCTCTTTGAATCTTCTTTATCATGCTAGGATTAGCAGGAAAAAGCAAAAAATTTCAGAATTGCACCTTGCAATGCGGAGAAATTACTGTTTGTGCATTTACAATATTCATTGATTTTTGCCATTGAAAAACATCATGTTATTGATATACCAGAGATGTTTGAAGCTACTGACTGAATGAAAAGAGCTGGCATCTCACTCTCTTTGAATCTTCTTTATCATGCTAAGAGGAGCAGGAAAAAGCAAAAAATTTCAGAATTGCACGTTGCAATGTGGAGATATCACTGTTTGTGCATTTACAATATTCATTGATTTTTGCCATTGAAAAACGTCCAGAAATGTTTGAAGCTACTGACTGAATGAAAGGAGCTGGCATCTCACTCTCTTTGAATCTTCTTTATCATGCTAGGATTAGCAGGGAAAAGCAAAAAATTTCAGAATTGCACCTTGCAATGCGGAGAAATTACTGTTTGTGCATTTACAATATTCATTGATTTTTGCCATTGAAAAACATCATGTTATTCATATACCAGAAATGTTTGAAGCTACTGACTGAATGAAAAGAGCTGGCATCTCACTCTCTTTGAATCTTCTTTATCATGTCAGGATTAGCAGGAAAAAGCAAAAAATTTCAGAATTGCACCTTGCAATGCGGAGAAATTACTGTTTGTGCATTTACAATATTCATTGATTTTTGCCATTGAAAAACATCATGTTATTCATATACCAGAAATGCTTGAAGCTACTGACTGAATGAAAAGAGCTGGCATCTCACTCTCTTTGAATCTTCTTTATCATGCCAGGATTAGCAGGAAAAAGCAAAAAATTTCAGAATTGCACGTTGCAATGTGGAGATATTACTGTTTGTGCATTTACAATATTCATTGATTTTTGCCATTGAAAAACGTCCAGAAATGTTTGAAGCTACTGACTGAATGAAAGGAGCTGGCATCTCACTCTCTTTGAATCTTCTTTATCATGCTAGGATTAGCAGGAAAAAGCAAAAAATTTCAGAATTGCACCTTGCAATGCGGAGAAATTACTGTTTGTGCATTTACAATATTCATTGATTTTTGCCATTGAAAAACATCATGTTATTCATATACCAGAAATGTTTGAAGCTACTGACTGAATGAAAAGAGCTGGCATCTCACTCTCTTTGAATCTTCTTTATCATGCCAGGATTAGCAGGAAAAAGCAAAAAATTTCAGAATTGCACCTTGCAATGTGGAGATATTACTGTTTGTGCATTTACAATATTCATTGATTTTTGCCATTGAAAAACGTCCAGAAATGTTTGAAGCTACTGACTGAATGAAAGGAGCTAGCATATCACTCTCTTTGAATCTTCTTTATCATGCTAGGATTAGCAGGAAAAAGCAAAAAATTTCAGAATTGCACCTTGCAATGCGGAGAAATTACTGTTTGTGCATTTACAATATTCATTGATTTTTGCCATTGAAAAACGTCATGTTATTCATATAGCAGAAATGTTTGAAGCTACTGACTGAATGAAAAGAGCTGGCATCTCACTCTCTTTGAATCTTCTTTATCATGCTAAGAGGAGCAGGAAAAAGCAAAAAATTTCAGAATTGCACCTTGCAATGTGGAGATATTACTGTTTGTGCATTTACAATATTCATTGATTTTTGCCATTGAAAAACGTCCAGAAATGTTTGAAGCTACTGACTGAATGAAAGGAGCTGGCATCTCACTCTCTTTGAATCTTCTTTATCATGCTAGGATTAGCAGGAAAAAGCAAAAAATTTCAGAATTGCACCTTGCAATGCGGAGAAATTACTGGTTGTGCATTTACAATATTCATTGATTTTTGCCATTGAAAAACATCATGTTATTCATATACCAGAGATGTTTGAAGCTACTGACTGAATGAAAAGAGCTGGCATCTCACTCTCTTTGAATCTTCTTTATCATGCTAAGAGGAGCAGGAAAAAGCAAAAAATTTCAGAATTGCACCTTGCAATGTGGAGATATTACTGTTTGTGCATTTACAATATTCATTTATTTTTGCCATTGAAAAACGTCCAGAAATGTTTGAAGCTACTGACTGAATGAAAGGAGCTGGCATCTCACTCTCTTTGAATCTTCTTTATCATGCTAGGATTAGCAGGAAAAAGCAAAAAATTTCAGAATTGCACCTTGCAATGCGGAGAAATTACTGTTTGTGCATTTACAATATTCATTGATTTTTGCCATTGAAAAACATGTTATTCATATACCAGAAATGTTTGAAGCTACTGACTGAATGAAAAGAGCTGGCATCTCACTCTCTTTGAATCTTCTTTATCATGCTAAGAGGAGCAGGAAAAAGCAAAAAATTTCAGAATTGCACCTTGCAATGTGGAGATATTACTGTTTGTGCATTTACAATATTCATTGATTTTTGCCATTGAAAAACGTCCAGAAATGTTTGAAGCTACTGACTGAATGAAAGGAGCTGGCATCTCACTCTCTTTGAATCTTCTTTATCATGCTAGGATTAGCAGGAAAAAGCAAAAAATTTCAGAATTGCACCTTGCAATGCGGAGAAATTAGTTTGTGCATTTACAATATTCATTGATTTTTGCCATTGAAAAACATCATGTTATTCATATACCAGAAATGTTTGAAGCTACTGACTGAATGAAAAGAGCTGGCATCTCACTCTCTTTGAATCTTCTTTATCATGCTAAGAGGAGCAGGAAAAAGCAAAAAATTTCAGAATTGCACCTTGCAATGTGGAGATATTACGGTTTGTGCATTTACAATATTCATTGATTTTTGCCATTGAAAAACGTCCAGAAATGTTTGAAGCTACTGACTGAATGAAAGGAGCTGGCATCTCACTCTCTTTGAATCTTCTTTATCATGCTAGGATTAGCAGGAAAAAGCAAAAAATTTCAGAATTGCACCTTGCAATGCGGAGAAATTACTTTTTGTGCATTTACAATATTCATTGATTTTTGCCATTGAAAAACATCATGTTATTCATATACCAGAAATGTTTGAAGCTACTGACTGAATGAAAAGAGCTGGCATCTCACTCTCTTTGAATCTTCTTTATCATGCTAAGAGGAGCAGGAAAAAGCAAAAAATTTCAGAATTGCACCTTGCAATGTGGAGATATTACTGTTTGTGCATTTACAATATTCATTGATTTTTGCCATTGAAAAACGTCCAGAAATGTTTGAAGCTACTGACTGAATGAAAGGAGCTGGCATCTCAATCTCTTTGAATCTTCTTTATCATGCTAGGATTAGCAGGAAAAAGCAAAAAATTTCAGAATTGCACCTTGCAATGCGGAGAAATTACTGTTTGTGCATTTACAATATTCATTGATTTTTGCCATTGAAAAACATCATGTTATTCATATACCAGAGATGTTTGAAGCTACTGACTGAATGAAAAGAGCTGGCATCTCACTCTCTTTGAATCTTCTTTATCATGCTAAGAGGAGCAGGAAAAAGCAAAAAATTTCAGAATTGCACGTTGCAATGTGGAGATATCACTGTTTGTGCATTTACAATATTCATTGATTTTTGCCATTGAAAAACGTCCAGAAATGTTTGAAGCTACTGACTGAATGAAAGGAGCTGGCATCTCACTCTCTTTGAATCTTCTTTATCATGCTAGGATTAGCAGGGAAAAGCAAAAAATTTCAGAATTGCACCTTGCAATGCGGAGAAATTACTGTTTGTGCATTTACAATATTCATTGATTTTTGCCATTGAAAAACATCATGTTATTCATATACCAGAAATGTTTGAAGCTACTGACTGAATGAAAAGAGCTGGCATCTCACTCTCTTTGAATCTTCTTTATCATGTCAGGATTAGCAGGAAAAAGCAAAAAATTTCAGAATTGCACCTTGCAATGCGGAGAAATTACTGTTTGTGCATTTACAATATTCATTGATTTTTGCCATTGAAAAACATCATGTTATTCATATACCAGAAATGCTTGAAGCTACTGACTGAATGAAAAGAGCTGGCATCTCACTCTCTTTGAATCTTCTTTATCATGCCAGGATTAGCAGGAAAAAGCAAAAAATTTCAGAATTGCACGTTGCAATGTGGAGATATTACTGTTTGTGCATTTACAATATTCATTGATTTTTGCCATTGAAAAACGTCCAGAAATGTTTGAAGCTACTGACTGAATGAAAGGAGCTGGCATCTCACTCTCTTTGAATCTTCTTTATCATGCTAGGATTAGCAGGAAAAAGCAAAAAATTTCAGAATTGCACCTTGCAATGCGGAGAAATTACTGTTTGTGCATTTACAATATTCATTGATTTTTGCCATTGAAAAACGTCATGTTATTCATATAGCAGAAATGTTTGAAGCTACTGACTGAATGAAAAGAGCTGGCATCTCACTCTCTTTGAATCTTCTTTATCATGCTAAGAGGAGCAGGAAAAAGCAAAAAATTTCAGAATTGCACCTTGCAATGTGGAGATATTACTGTTTGTGCATTTACAATATTCATTGATTTTTGCCATTGAAAAACGTCCAGAAATGTTTGAAGCTACTGACTGAATGAAAGGAGCTGGCATCTCACTCTCTTTGAATCTTCTTTATCATGCTAGGATTAGCAGGAAAAAGCAAAAAATTTCAGAATTGCACCTTGCAATGCGGAGAAATTACTGGTTGTGCATTTACAATATTCATTGATTTTTGCCATTGAAAAACATCATGTTATTCATATACCAGAGATGTTTGAAGCTACTGACTGAATGAAAAGAGCTGGCATCTCACTCTCTTTGAATCTTCTTTATCATGCTAAGAGGAGCAGGAAAAAGCAAAAAATTTCAGAATTGCACCTTTCAATGTGGAGATATTACTGTTTGTGCATTTACAATATTCATTTATTTTTGCCATTGAAAAACGTCCAGAAATGTTTGAAGCTACTGACTGAATGAAAGGAGCTGGCATCTCACTCTCTTTGAATCTTCTTTATCATGCTAGGATTAGCAGGAAAAAGCAAAAAATTTCAGAATTGCACCTTGCAATGCGGAGAAATTACTGTTTGTGCATTTACAATATTCATTGATTTTTGCCATTGAAAAACATGTTATTCATATACCAGAAATGTTTGAAGCTACTGACTGAATGAAAAGTGCTGGCATCTCACTCTCTTTGAATCTTCTTTATCATGCTAAGAGGAGCAGGAAAAAGCAAAAAATTTCAGAATTGCACCTTGCAATGTGGAGATATTACTGTTTGTGCATTTACAATATTCATTGATTTTTGCCATTGAAAAACGTCCAGAAATGTTTGAAGCTACTGACTGAATGAAAGGAGCTGGCATCTCACTCTCTTTGAATCTTCTTTATCATGCTAGGATTAGCAGGAAAAAGCAAAAAATTTCAGAATTGCACCTTGCAATGCGGAGAAATTAGTTTGTGCATTTACAATATTCATTGATTTTTGCCATTGAAAAACATCATGTTATTCATATACCAGAAATGTTTGAAGCTACTGACTGAATGAAAAGAGCTGGCATCTCACTCTCTTTGAATCTTCTTTATCATGCTAAGAGGAGCAGGAAAAAGCAAAAAATTTCAGAATTGCACCTTGCAATGTGGAGATATTACGGTTTGTGCATTTACAATATTCATTGATTTTTGCCATTGAAAAACGTCCAGAAATGTTTGAAGCTACTGACTGAATGAAAGGAGCTGGCATCTCACTCTCTTTGAATCTTCTTTATCATGCTAGGATTAGCAGGAAAAAGCAAAAAATTTCAGAATTGCACCTTGCAATGCGGAGAAATTACTTTTTGTGCATTTACAATATTCATTGATTTTTGCCATTGAAAAACATCATGTTATTCATATACCAGAAATGTTTGAAGCTACTGACTGAATGAAAAGAGCTGGCATCTCACTCTCTTTGAATCTTCTTTATCATGCTAAGAGGAGCAGGAAAAAGCAAAAAATTTCAGAATTGCACCTTGCAATGTGGAGATATTACTGTTTGTGCATTTACAATATTCATTGATTTTTGCCATTGAAAAACGTCCAGAAATGTTTGAAGCTACTGACTGAATGAAAGGAGCTGGCATCTCAATCTCTTTGAATCTTCTTTATCATGCTAGGATTAGCAGGAAAAAGCAAAAAATTTCAGAATTGCACCTTGCAATGCGGAGAAATTACTGTTTGTGCATTTACAATATTCATTGATTTTTGCCATTGAAAAACATCATGTTATTCATATACCAGAGATGTTTGAAGCTACTGACTGAATGAAAAGAGCTGGCATCTCACTCTCTTTGAATCTTCTTTATCATGCTAAGAGGAGCAGGAAAAAGCAAAAAATTTCAGAATTGCACGTTGCAATGTGGAGATATCACTGTTTGTGCATTTACAATATTCATTGATTTTTGCCATTGAAAAACGTCCAGAAATGTTTGAAGCTACTGACTGAATGAAAGGAGCTGGCATCTCACTCTCTTTGAATCTTCTTTATCATGCTAGGATTAGCAGGGAAAAGCAAAAAATTTCAGAATTGCACCTTGCAATGCGGAGAAATTACTGTTTGTGCATTTACAATATTCATTGATTTTTGCCATTGAAAAACATCATGTTATTCATATACCAGAAATGTTTGAAGCTACTGACTGAATGAAAAGAGCTGGCATCTCACTCTCTTTGAATCTTCTTTATCATGTCAGGATTAGCAGGAAAAAGCAAAAAATTTCAGAATTGCACCTTGCAATGCGGAGAAATTACTGTTTGTGCATTTACAATATTCATTGATTTTTGCCATTGAAAAACATCATGTTATTCATATACCAGAAATGCTTGAAGCTACTGACTGAATGAAAAGAGCTGGCATCTCACTCTCTTTGAATCTTCTTTATCATGCCAGGATTAGCAGGAAAAAAGCAAAAAATTTCAGAATTGCACGTTGCAATGTGGAGATATTACTGTTTGTGCATTTACAATATTCATTGATTTTTGCCATTGAAAAACGTCCAGAAATGTTTGAAGCTACTGACTGAATGAAAGGAGCTGGCATCTCACTCTCTTTGAATCTTCTTTATCATGCTAGGATTAGCAGGAAAAAGCAAAAAATTTCAGAATTGCACCTTGCAATGCGGAGAAATTACTGTTTGTGCATTTACAATATTCATTGATTTTTGCCATTGAAAAACATCATGTTATTCATATACCAGAAATGTTTGAAGCTACTGACTGAATGAAAAGAGCTGGCATCTCACTCTCTTTGAATCTTCTTTATCATGCCAGGATTAGCAGGAAAAAGCAAAAAATTTCAGAATTGCACCTTGCAATGTGGAGATATTACTGTTTGTGCATTTACAATATTCATTGATTTTTGCCATTGAAAAACGTCCAGAAATGTTTGAAGCTACTGACTGAATGAAAGGAGCTGGCATCTCACTCTCTTTGAATCTTCTTTATCATGCTAGGATTAGCAGGAAAAAGCAAAAAATTTCAGAATTGCACCTTGCAATGCGGAGAAATTACTGTTTGTGCATTTACAATATTCATTGATTTTTGCCATTGAAAAACATGTTATTCATATACCAGAAATGTTTGAAGCTACTGACTGAATGAAAAGAGCTGGCATCTCACTCTCTTTGAATCTTCTTTATCATGCTAAAAGGAGCAGGAAAAAGCAAAAAATTTCAGAATTGCACCTTGCAATGTGGAGATATTACTGTTTGTGCATTTACAATATTCATTGATTTTTGCCATTGAAAAACGTCCAGAAATGTTTGAAGCTACTGACTGAATGAAAGGAGCTGGCATCTCACTCTCTTTGAATCTTCTTTATCATGCTAGGATTAGCAGGAAAAAGCAAAAAATTTCAGAATTGCACCTTGCAATGCGGAGAAATTACTGTTTGTGCATTTACAATATTCATTGATTTTTGCCATTGAAAAACATCATGTTATTCATATACCAGAAATGTTTGAAGCTACTGACTGAATGAAAAGAGCTGGCATCTCACTCTCTTTGAATCTTCTTTATCATGCTAAGAGGAGCAGGAAAAAGCAAAAAATTTCAGAATTGCACCTTGCAATGTGGAGATGTTATTGTTTGTGCATTTACAATATTCATTGATTTTTGCCATTGAAAAACGTCCAGAAATGTTTGAAGCTACTGACTGAATGAAAGGAGCTGGCATCTCAATCTCTTTGAATCTTCTTTATCATGCTAGGATTAGCAGGAAAAAGCAAAAAATTTCAGAATTGCACCTTGCAATGCGGAGAAATTACTGTTTGTGCATTTACAATATTCATTGATTTTTGCCATTGAAAAACATCATGTTATTCATATACCAGAAATGTTTGAAGCTACTGACTGAATGAAAAGAGCTGGCATCTCACTCTCTTTGAATCTTCTTTATCATGCTAAGAGGAGCAGGAAAAAGCAAAAAATTTCAGAATTGCACGTTGCAATGTGGAGATATTAGTTTGTGCATTTACAATATTCATTGATTTTTGCCATTGAAAAATGTCCAGAAATGTTTGAAGCTACTGACTGAATGAAAGGAGCTGGCATCTCACTCTCTTTGAATATTCTTTATCATGCTAGGATTAGCAGGAAAAAGCAAAAAATTTCAGAATTGCACCTTGCAATGCGGAGAAATTACTGTTTGTGCATTTACAATATTCATTGATTTTTGCCATTGAAAAACATCATGTTATTCATATACCAGAAATGTTTGAAGCTACTGACTGAATGAAAAGAGCTGGCATCTCACTCTCTTTGAATCTTCTTTATCATGCCAGGATTAGCAGGAAAAAGCAAAAAATTTCAGAATTGCACCTTGCAATGCGGAGAAATTACTGGTTGTGCATTTACAATATTCATTGATTTTTGCCATTGAAAAACATCATGTTATTCATATACCAGAGATGTTTGAAGCTACTGACTGAATGAAAAGAGCTGGCATCTCACTCTCTTTGAATCTTCTTTATCATGCTAAGAGGAGCAGGAAAAAGCAAAAAATTTCAGAATTGCACCTTGCAATGTGGAGATATTACTGTTTGTGCATTTACAATATTCATTTATTTTTGCCATTGAAAAATGTCCAGAAATGTTTGAAGCTACTGACTGAATGAAAGGAGCTGGCATCTCACTCTCTTTGAATCTTCTTTATCATGCTAGGATTAGCAGGAAAAAGCAAAAAATTTCAGAATTGCACCTTGCAATGCGGAGAAATTACTGTTTGTGCATTTACAATATTCATTGATTTTTGCCATTGAAAAACATCATGTTATTCATATACCAGAAATGTTTGAAGCTACTGACTGAATGAAAAGAGCTGGCATCTCACTCTCTTTGAATCTTCTTTATCATGCTAAGAGGAGCAGGAAAAAGCAAAAAATTTCAGAATTGCACCTTGCAATGTGGAGATATTACTGTTTGTGCATTTACAATATTCATTGATTTTTGCCATTGAAAAATGTCCAGAAATGTTTGAAGCTACTGACTGAATGAAAGGAGCTGGCATCTCACTCTCTTTGAATATTCTTTATCATGCTAGGATTAGCAGGAAAAAGCAAAAAATTTCAGAATTGCACCTTGCAATGCGGAGAAATTACTGTTTGTGCATTTACAATATTCATTGATTTTTGCCATTGAAAAACATCATGTTATTCATATACCAGAAATGTTTGAAGCTACTGACTGAATGAAAAGAGCTGGCATCTCACTCTCTTTGAATCTTCTTTATCATGCCAGGATTAGCAGGAAAAAGCAAAAAATTTCAGAATTGCACCTTGCAATGCGGAGAAATTACTGGTTGTGCATTTACAATATTCATTGATTTTTGCCATTGAAAAACATCATGTTATTCATATACCAGAGATGTTTGAAGCTACTGACTGAATGAAAAGAGCTGGCATCTCACTCTCTTTGAATCTTCTTTATCATGCTAAGAGGAGCAGGAAAAAGCAAAAAATTTCAGAATTGCACCTTGCAATGTGGAGATATTACTGTTTGTGCATTTACAATATTCATTTATTTTTGCCATTGAAAAACGTCCAGAAATGTTTGAAGCTACTGACTGAATGAAAGGAGCTGGCATCTCACTCTCTTTGAATCTTCTTTATCATGCTAGGATTAGCAGGAAAAAGCAAAAAATTTCAGAATTGCACCTTGCAATGCGGAGAAATTACTGTTTGTGCATTTACAATATTCATTGATTTTTGCCATTGAAAAACATCATGTTATTCATATACCAGAAATGTTTGAAGCTACTGACTGAATGAAAAGAGCTGGCATCTCACTCTCTTTGAATCTTCTTTATCATGCTAAGAGGAGCAGGAAAAAGCAAAAAATTTCAGAATTGCACCTTGCAATGTGGAGATATTACTGTTTGTGCATTTACAATATTCATTGATTTTTGCCATTGAAAAATGTCCAGAAATGTTTGAAGCTACTGACTGAATGAAAGGAGCTGGCATCTCACTCTCTTTGAATCTTCTTTATCATGCTAGGATTAGCAGGAAAAAGCAAAAAATTTCAGAATTGCACGTTGCAATGCGGAGAAATTACTGTTTGTGCATTTACAATATTCATTGATTTTTGCCATTGAAAAACATCATGTTATTCATATACCAGAAATGTTTGAAGCTACTGACTGAATGAAAAGAGCTGGCATCTCACTCTCTTTGAATCTTCTTTATCATGCCAGGATTAGCAGGAAAAAGCAAAAAATTTCAGAATTGCACCTTGCAATGTGGAGATATTACTGTTTGTGCATTTACAATATTCATTGATTTTTGCCATTGAAAAACGTCCAGAAATGTTTGAAGCTACTGACTGAATGAAAGGAGCTGGCATCTCACTCTCTTTGAATCTTCTTTATCATGCTAGGATTAGCAGGAAAAAGCAAAAAATTTCAGAATTGCACCTTGCAATGCGGAGAAATTACTGGTTGTGCATTTACAATATTCATTGATTTTTGCCATTGAAAAACATCATGTTATTCATATACCAGAGATGTTTGAAGCTACTGACTGAATGAAAAGAGCTGGCATCTCACTCTCTTTGAATCTTCTTTATCATGCTAAGAGGAGCAGGAAAAAGCAAAAAATTTCAGAATTGCACCTTGCAATGTGGAGATATTACTGTTTGTGCATTTACAATATTCATTTATTTTTGCCATTGAAAAACGTCCAGAAATGTTTGAAGCTACTGACTGAATGAAAGGAGCTGGCATCTCACTCTCTTTGAATCTTCTTTATAATGCTAGGATTAGCAGGAAAAAGCAAAAAATTTCAGAATTGCACCTTGCAATGCGGAGAAATTACTGTTTGTGCATTTACAATATTCATTGATTTTTGCCATTGAAAAACATCATGTTATTCATATACCAGAAATGTTTGAAGCTACTGACTGAATGAAAAGAGCTGGCATCTCACTCTCTTTGAATCTTCTTTATCATGCTAAGAGGAGCAGGAAAAAGCAAAAAATTTCAGAATTGCACCTTGCAATGTGGAGATATTACTGTTTGTGCATTTACAATATTCATTGATTTTTGCCATTGAAAAACGTCCAGAAATGTTTGAAGCTACTGACTGAATGAAAGGAGCTGGCATCTCACTTTCTTTGAATCTTCTTTATCATGCTAGGATTAGCAGGAAAAAGCAAAAAATTTCAGAATTGCACCTTGCAATGCGGAGAAATTACTGTTTGTGCATTTACAATATTCATTGATTTTTGCCATTGAAAAACATCATGTTATTCATATACCAGAAATGTTTGAAGCTACTGACTGAATGAAAAGAGCTGGCATCTCACTCTCTTTGAATCTTCTTTATCATGCTAAGAGGAGCAGGAAAAAGCAAAGAATTTCAGAATTGCACGTTGCAATGTGGAGATATTACTGTTTGTGCATTTACAATATTCATTGATTTTTGCCATTGAAAAATGTCCAGAAATGTTTGAAGCTACTGACTGAATGAAAGGAGCTGGCATCTCACTCTCTTTGAATCTTCTTTATCATGCTAGGATTAGCAGGAAAAAGCAAAAAATTTCAGAATTGCACCTTGCAATGCGGAGAAATTACTGTTTGTGCATTTACAATATTCATTGATTTTTGCCATTGAAAAACATCATGTTATTCATATACCAGAAATGTTTGAAGCTACTGACTGAATGAAAAGAGCTGGCATCTCACTCTCTTTGAATCTTCTTTATCATGCCAGGATTAGCAGGAAAAAGCAAAAAATTTCAGAATTGCACCTTGCAATGTGGAGATATAACTGTTTGTGCATTTACAATATTCATTGATTTTTGCCATTGAAAAATGTCCAGAAATGTTTGAAGCTACTGACTGAATGAAAGGAGCTGGCATCTCACTCTCTTTGAATCTTCTTTATCATGCTAGGATTAGCAGGAAAAAGCAAAAAATTTCAGAATTGCACCTTGCAATCCGGAGAAATTACTGTTTGTGCATTTACAATATTCATTGATTTTTGCCATTGAAAAACGTCATGTTATTCATATACCAGAAATGTTTGAAGCTACTGACTGAATGAAAAGAACTGGCATCTCACTCTCTTTGAATCTTCTTTATCATGCTAAGAGAAGCAGGAAAAAGCAAAAAATTTCAGAATTGCACCTTGCAATGTGGAGATATTACTGTTTGTGCATTTACAATATTCATTGATTTTTGCCATTGAAAAACGTCCAGAAATGTTTGAAGCTACTGACTGAATGAAAGGAGCTGGCATCTCACTCTCTTTGAATCTTCTTTATCATGCTAGGATTAGCAGGAAAAAGCAAAAAATTTCAGAATTGCACCTTGCAATGCGGAGAAATTACTGGTTGTGCATTTACAATATTCATTGATTTTTGCCATTGAAAAACATCATGTTATTCATATACCAGAGATGTTTGAAGCTACTGACTGAATGAAAAGAGCTGGCATCTCACTCTCTTTGAATCTTCTTTATCATGCTAAGAGGAGCAGGAAAAAGCAAAAAATTTCAGAATTGCACCTTGCAATGTGGAGATATTACTGTTTGTGCATTTACAATATTCATTTATTTTTGCCATTGAAAAACGTCCAGAAATGTTTGAAGCTACTGACTGAATGAAAGGAGCTGGCATCTCACTCTCTTTGAATCTTCTTTATCATGCTAGGATTAGCAGGAAAAAGCAAAAAATTTCAGAATTGCACCTTGCAATGCGGAGAAATTACTGTTTGTGCATTTACAATATTCATTGATTTTTGCCATTGAAAAACATCATGTTATTCATATACCAGAAATGTTTGAAGCTACTGACTGAATGAAAAGAGCTGGCATCTCACTCTCTTTGAATCTTCTTTACCATGCTAAGAGGAGCAGGAAAAAGCAAAAAATTTCAGAATTGCACCTTGCAATGTGGAGATATTACTGTTTGTGCATTTACAATATTCATTGATTTTTGCCATTGAAAAACGTCCAGAAATGTTTGAAGCTACTGACTGAATGAAAGGAGCTGGCATCTCACTTTCTTTGAATCTTCTTTATCATGCTAGGATTAGCAGGAAAAAGCAAAAAATTTCAGAATTGCACCTTGCAATGCGGAGAAATTACTGTTTGTGCATTTACAATATTCATTGATTTTTGCCATTGAAAAACATCATGTTATTCATATACCAGAAATGTTTGAAGCTACTGACTGAATGAAAAGAGCTGGCATCTCACTCTCTTTGAATCTTCTTTATCATGCTAAGAGGAGCAGGAAAAAGCAAAGAATTTCAGAATTGCACGTTGCAATGTGGAGATATTACTGTTTGTGCATTTACAATATTCATTGATTTTTGCCATTGAAAAATGTCCAGAAATGTTTGAAGCTACTGACTGAATGAAAGGAGCTGGCATCTCACTCTCTTTGAATCTTCTTTATCATGCTAGGATTAGCAGGAAAAAGCAAAAAATTTCAGAATTGCACCTTGCAATGCGGAGAAATTACTGTTTGTGCATTTACAATATTCATTGATTTTTGCCATTGAAAAACATCATGTTATTCATATACCAGAAATGTTTGAAGCTACTGACTGAATGAAAAGAGCTGGCATCTCACTCTCTTTGAATCTTCTTTATCATGCCAGGATTAGCAGGAAAAAGCAAAAAATTTCAGAATTGCACCTTGCAATGTGGAGATATAACTGTTTGTGCATTTACAATATTCATTGATTTTTGCCATTGAAAAATGTCCAGAAATGTTTGAAGCTACTGACTGAATGAAAGGAGCTGGCATCTCACTCTCTTTGAATCTTCTTTATCATGCTAGGATTAGCAGGAAAAAGCAAAAAATTTCAGAATTGCACCTTGCAATCCGGAGAAATTACTGTTTGTGCATTTACAATATTCATTGATTTTTGCCATTGAAAAACGTCATGTTATTCATATACCAGAAATGTTTGAAGCTACTGACTGAATGAAAAGAACTGGCATCTCACTCTCTTTGAATCTTCTTTATCATGCTAAGAGAAGCAGGAAAAAGCAAAAAATTTCAGAATTGCACCTTGCAATGTGGAGATATTACTGTTTGTGCATTTACAATATTCATTGATTTTTGCCATTGAAAAACGTCCAGAAATGTTTGAAGCTACTGACTGAATGAAAGGAGCTGGCATCTCACTCTCTTTGAATCTTCTTTATCATGCTAGGATTAGCAGGAAAAAGCAAAAAATTTCAGAATTGCACCTTGCAATGCGGAGAAATTACTGTTTGTGCATTTACAATATTCATTGATTTTTGCCATTGAAAAACATCATGTTATTCATATACCAGAGATGTTTGAAGCTACTGACTGAATGAAAAGAGCTGGCATCTCCCTCTCTTTGAATCTTCTTTATCATGCTAAGAGGAGCAGGAAAAAGCAAAAAATTTCAGAATTGCACCTTGCAATGTGGAGATATTACTGTTTGTGCATTTACAATATTCATTGATTTTTCCCATTGAAAAACGTCCAGAAATGTTTGAAGCTACTGACTGAATGAAAGGAGCTGGCATCTCACTCTCTTTGAATCTTCTTTATCATGCTAGGATTAGCAGGAAAAAGCAAAAAATTTCAGAATTGCACCTTGCAATGCGGAGAAATTACTGTTTGTGCATTTACAATATTCATTGATTTTTGCCATTGAAAAACATCATGTTATTCATATACCAGAAATGTTTGAAGCTACTGACTGAATGAAAAGAGCTGGCATCTCACTCTCTTTGAATCTTCTTTATCATGCCAGGATTAGCAGGAAAAAGCAAAAAATTTCAGAATTGCACGTTGCAATGTGGAGATATTACTGTTTGTGCATTTACAATATTCATTGATTTTTGCCATTGAAAAACGTCCAGAAATGTTTGAAGCTACTGACTGAATGAAAGGAGCTGGCATCTCACTCTCTTTGAATCTTCTTTATCATGCTAGGATTAGCAGGAAAAAGCAAAAAATTTCAGAATTGCACCTTGCAATGCGGAGAAATTACTGTTTGTGCATTTACAATATTCATTGATTTTTGCCATTGAAAAACATCATGTTATTCATATACCAGAAATGTTTGAAGCTACTGACTGAATGAAAAGAGCTGGCATCTCACTCTCTTTGAATCTTCTTTATCATGCCAGGATTAGCAGGAAAAAGCAAAAAATTTCAGAATTGCACCTTGCAATGTGGAGATATTACTGTTTGTGCATTTACAATATTCATTGATTTTTGCCATTGAAAAACGTCCAGAAATGTTTGAAGCTACTGACTGAATGAAAGGAGCTGGCATCTCACTCTCTTTGAATCTTCTTTATCATGCTAGGATTAGCAGGAAAAAGCAAAAAATTTCAGAATTGCACCTTGCAATGCGGAGAAATTACTGTTTGTGCATTTACAATATTCATTGATTTTTGCCATTGAAAAACATGTTATTCATATACCAGAAATGTTTGAAGCTACTGACTGAATGAAAAGAGCTGGCATCTCACTCTCTTTGAATCTTCTTTATCATGCTAAGAGGAGCAGGAAAAAGCAAAAAATTTCAGAATTGCACCTTGCAATGTGGAGATATTACTGTTTGTGCATTTACAATATTCATTGATTTTTGCCATTGAAAAACGTCCAGAAATGTTTGAAGCTACTGACTGAATGAAAGGAGCTGGCATCTCACTCTCTTTGAATCTTCTTTATCATGCTAGGATTAGCAGGAAAAAGCAAAAAATTTCAGAATTGCACCTTGCAATGCGGAGAAATTACTGTTTGTGCATTTACAATATTCATTGATTTTTGCCATTGAAAAACATCATGTTATTCATATACCAGAAATGTTTGAAGCTACTGACTGAATGAAAAGAGCTGGCATCTCACTCTCTTTGAATCTTCTTTATCATGCTAAGAGGAGCAGGAAAAAGCAAAAAATTTCAGAATTGCACCTTGCAATGTGGAGATATTACTGTTTGTGCATTTACAATATTCATTGATTTTTGCCATTGAAAAACATCCAGAAATGTTTGAAGCTACTGACTGAATGAAAGGAGCTGGCATCTCAATCTCTTTGAATCTTCTTTATCATGCTAGGATTAGCAGGAAAAAGCAAAAAATTTCAGAATTGCACCTTGCAATGCGGAGAAATTACTGTTTGTGCATTTACAATATTCATTGATTTTTGCCATTGAAAAACATCATGTTATTCATATACCAGAAATGTTTGAAGCTACTGACTGAATGAAAAGAGCTGGCATCTCACTCTCTTTGAATCTTCTTTATCATGCTAAGAGGAGCAGGAAAAAGCAAAAAATTTCAGAATTGCATGTTGCAATGTGGAGATATTACTGTTTGTGCATTTACAATATTCATTGATTTTTGCCATTGAAAAATGTCCAGAAATGTTTGAAGCTACTGACTGAATGAAAGGAGCTGACATCTCACTCTCTTTGAATCTTCTTTATCATGCTAGGATTAGCAGGAAAAAGCAAAAAATTTCAGAATTGCACCTTGCAATGCGGAGAAATTACTGTTTGTGCATTTACAATATTCATTGATTTTTGCCATTGAAAAACATCATGTTATTCATATACCAGAAATGTTTGAAGCTACTGACTGAATGAAAAGAGCTGGCATCTCACTCTCTTTGAATCTTCTTTATCATGCCAGGATTAGCAGGAAAAGCAAAAAATTTCAGAATTGCACCTTGCAATGCGGAGAAATTACTGTTTGTGCATTTACAATATTCATTGATTTTTGCCATTGAAAAACATCATGTTATTCATATACCAGAAATGTTTGAAGCTACTGACTGAATGAAAAGAGCTGGCATCTCACTCTCTTTGAATCTTCTTTATCATGCCAGGATTAGCAGGAAAAAGCAAAAAATTTCAGAATTGCACGTTGCAATGTGGAGATATTACTGTTTGTGCATTTACAATATTCATTGATTTTTGCCATTGAAAAACGTCCAGAAATGTTTGAAGCTACTGACTGAATGAAAGGAGCTGGCATCTCACTCTCTTTGAATCTTCTTTATCATGCTAGGATTAGCAGGAAAAAGCAAAAAATTTCAGAATTGCACCTTGCAATGCGGAGAAATTACTGTTTGTGCATTTACAATATTCATTGATTTTTGCCATTGAAAAACATCATGTTATTCATATACCAGAAATGTTTGAAGCTACTGACTGAATGAAAAGAGCTGGCATCTCACTCTCTTTGAATCTTCTTTATCATGCCAGGATTAGCAGGAAAAAGCAAAAAATTTCAGAATTGCACCTTGCAATGTGGAGATATTACTGTTTGTGCATTTACAATATTCATTGATTTTTGCCATTGAAAAACGTCCAGAAATGTTTGAAGCTACTGACTGAATGAAAGGAGCTGGCATCTCACTCTCTTTGAATCTTCTTTATCATGCTAGGATTAGCAGGAAAAAGCAAAAAATTTCAGAATTGCACCTTGCAATGCGGAGAAATTACTGTTTGTGCATTTACAATATTCATTGATTTTTGCCATTGAAAAACATGTTATTCATATACCAGAAATGTTTGAAGCTACTGACTGAATGAAAAGAGCTGGCATCTCACTCTCTTTGAATCTTCTTTATCATGCTAAGAGGAGCAGGAAAAAGCAAAAAATTTCAGAATTGCACCTTGCAATGTGGAGATATTACTGTTTGTGCATTTACAATATTCATTGATTTTTGCCATTGAAAAACGTCCAGAAATGTTTGAAGCTACTGACTGAATGAAAGGAGCTGGCATCTCACTCTCTTTGAATCTTCTTTATCATGCTAGGATTAGCAGGAAAAAGCAAAAAATTTCAGAATTGCACCTTGCAATGCGGAGAAATTACTGTTTGTGCATTTACAATATTCATTGATTTTTGCCATTGAAAAACATCATGTTATTCATATACCAGAAATGTTTGAAGCTACTGACTGAATGAAAAGAGCTGGCATCTCACTCTCTTTGAATCTTCTTTATCATGCTAAGAGGAGCAGGAAAAAGCAAAAAATTTCAGAATTGCACCTTGCAATGTGGAGAAATTACTGTTTGTGCATTTACAATATTCATTGATTTTTGCCATTGAAAAACATCCAGAAATGTTTGAAGCTACTGACTGAATGAAAGGAGCTGGCATCTCAATCTCTTTGAATCTTCTTTATCATGCTAGGATTAGCAGGAAAAAGCAAAAAATTTCAGAATTGCACCTTGCAATGCGGAGAAATTACTGTTTGTGCATTTACAATATTCATTGATTTTTGCCATTGAAAAACATCATGTTATTCATATACCAGAAATGTTTGAAGCTACTGACTGAATGAAAAGAGCTGGCATCTCACTCTCTTTGAATCTTCTTTATCATGCTAAGAGGAGCAGGAAAAAGCAAAAAATTTCAGAATTGCATGTTGCAATGTGGAGATATTACTGTTTGTGCATTTACAATATTCATTGATTTTTGCCATTGAAAAATGTCCAGAAATGTTTGAAGCTACTGACTGAATGAAAGGAGCTGACATCTCACTCTCTTTGAATCTTCTTTATCATGCTAGGATTAGCAGGAAAAAGCCAAAAATTTCAGAATTGCACCTTGCAATGCGGAGAAATTACTGTTTGTGCATTTACAATATTCATTGATTTTTGCCATTGAAAAACATCATGTTATTCATATACCAGAAATGTTTGAAGCTACTGACTGAATGAAAAGAGCTGGCATCTCACTCTCTTTGAATCTTCTTTATCATGCCAGGATTAGCAGGAAAAAGCAAAAAATTTCAGAATTGCACGTTGCAATGTGGAGATATTACTGTTTGTGCATTTACAATATTCATTGATTTTTGCCATTGAAAAACGTCCAGAAATGTTTGAAGCTACTGACTGAATGAAAGGAGCTGGCATCTCACTCTCTTTGAATCTTCTTTATCATGCTAGGATTAGCAGGAAAAAGCAAAAAATTTCAGAATTGCAACTTGCAATGCGGAGAAATTACTGTTTGTGCATTTACAATATTCATTGATTTTTGCCATTGAAAAACATCATGTTATTCATATACCAGAAATGTTTGAAGCTACTGACTGAATGAAAAGAGCTGGCATCTCACTCTCTTTGAATCTTCTTTATCATGCCAGGATTAGCAGGAAAAAGCAAAAAATTTCAGAATTGCACCTTGCAATGTGGAGATATTACTGTTTGTGCATTTACAATATTCATTGATTTTTGCCATTGAAAAACGTCCAGAAATGTTTGAAGCTACTGACTGAATGAAAGGAGCTGGCATCTCACTCTCTTTGAATCTTCTTTATCATGCTAGGATTAGCAGGAAAAAGCAAAAAATTTCAGAATTGCACCTTGCAATGCGGAGAAATTACTGTTTGTGCATTTACAATATTCATTGATTTTTGCCATTGAAAAACATGTTATTCATATACCAGAAATGTTTGAAGCTACTGACTGAATGAAAAGAGCTGGCATCTCACTCTCTTTGAATCTTCTTTATCATGCTAAGAGGAGCAGGAAAAAGCAAAAAAATTCAGAATTGCACCTTGCAATGTGGAGATATTACTGTTTGTGCATTTACAATATTCATTGATTTTTGCCATTGAAAAACGTCCAGAAATGTTTGAAGCTACTGACTGAATGAAAGGAGCTGGCATCTCACTCTCTTTGAATCTTCTTTATCATGCTAGGATTAGCAGGAAAAAGCAAAAAATTTCAGAATTGCACCTTGCAATGCGGAGAAATTACTGTTTGTGCATTTACAATATTCATTGATTTTTGCCATTGAAAAACATCATGTTATTCATATACCAGAAATTTTTGAAGCTACTGACTGAATGAAAAGAGCTGGCATCTCACTCTCTTTGAATCTTCTTTATCATGCTAAGAGGAGCAGGAAAAAGCAAAAAAATTCAGAATTGCACCTTGCAATGTGGAGATATTACTGTTTGTGCATTTACAATATTCATTGATTTTTGCCATTGAAAAACGTCCAGAAATGTTTGAAGCTACTGACTGAATGAAAGGAGCTGGCATCTCACTCTCTTTGAATCTTCTTTATCATGCTAGGATTAGCAGGAAAAAGCAAAAAATTTCAGAATTGCACCTTGCAATGCGGAGAAATTACTGTTTGTGCATTTACAATATTCATTGATTTTTTCCATTGAAAAACATCATGTTATTCATATACCAGAAATGTTTGAAGCTACTGACTGAATGAAAAGAGCTGGCATCTCACTCTCTTTGAATCTTCTTTATCATGCTAAGAGGAGCAGGAAAAAGCAAAAAATTTCAGAATTGCACCTTGCAATGTGGAGATATTACTGTTTGTGCATTTACAATATTCATTGATTTTTGCCATTGAAAAACGTCCAGAAATGTTTGAAGCTACTGACTGAATGAAAGGAGCTGGCATCTCACTCTCTTTGAATCTTCTTTATCATGCTAGGATTAGCAGGAAA